>NC_056522.1:166529054-166569612 GCF_019175285.1 Sceloporus undulatus | reverse complement strand
TAGTGTACTGAAATTTTTGCAAAAGCCTTATGACATAAGCCAGTACCAATAGATGACATGTGAGATGGATGGTGCCCATATATGGCAAATAATCTTTTTATCACTGCAGTATACTGGACATATGTCATGTGCCTTATAAGCTATAATTCCTTTAGGAGCATGTATCCCTAGATCATGCAATGGACATAGAGAGGAAATGTCTATACAAAAGGATGATCCTCCACAAGCTTCTGAGATCAGGTGCCATGGCTTGTGAGCCATGGGGTGTGTGTGCATTTTGCTAACTATGTGGGAGAAATCTAAATTTCTTTAAACTTAATTATAAAAAATTTCTTTTAAGATTCACCAACATTTCTACAAAGTGAAGTTGACTTATGTTACATGGGTGACATAGAAATCTCAGGAGAAGCTTTTTTGGAAGACTTGAAGATGCAGGTTAGATATTATAATTTGTTGATGAAACTGCCTTTTCTTTAAGTAAGATTTGTTAAAATAGTGACAAAGTCTAATAGGTGCTTTGTCTGCTTTGCTTTCATGCATTCTTGAATTTGTCAGAAATGCTTCTTAGGGATTACAGTTGTTACACATTTTGTTATACATGAAAGTAATATATTTAATATTTTTAGAAGACCTTCTTGTTTTGACACTGTTCCTTTAATAACTGTGGGGCTATTGCTCATGTGTTGGATATAAAATACTATTGATAATGTTTGAGAAACTGTGAATTTGATTGGTAAAGCTTAGCAAAAAAAGTGAAATATTTGAAGTGAGGGGGGAAAGTTCTGTTAGAAACATGGGAAGTGGCTTTATACTAAATCAGAAGTTTTTACTTCACCTGAGAGCAGCTCTCTAAAATCTGAAGCATGGGTCCCTAACAGTCTTGATGCCTGAAATCCTTGTTAATAGGATTCCAGAGATTAAACTAAGGGCTTTATGTGTGCAGATGTTACATTGTACAACTTAGTTTCTCAATAATAATTAAGTAGTTAAAAAATAATTGAGCTTTCCCCAAACCAATGTAAATATTGGCTTTGCTTTTAGTCTTTTTTGGTAAGATTAATGTGTCTCATAGCCTAAATCTTTTCTAGCCCTGAGAGCCATTAAGGCTGAAGAGCGGGATATAAATACCTAAATAAATAAATAAATAAATAAATAGTATGTGGAAGAAATACATGAGTTACAATTTATAAATATATGAGAGACACCCAATCAAAGTGAGAACCGTTCTGAGTGTTTTTCCCTCTAATAAAGTCTACAAGTGTTCTGGTTTAAGTTATTAAAATAAAGTGTATGAACCTTTTTAAGACAGTGTTTGCTCCCTTTGAACTTCTGGGCACTGTGAAGCTGGAAGAGGATTTTGAGCTCTTATACCATTGTCAGTGCTTTCATTCTGTTTAGAGTATAACATGAAAACCAGTTGTGCCATGGCGATTCGATGTTCAAATAACATGGAATATGTCCTGACTTTGGTGTTACACTCTTAGACATGGTGGCAGAGAATGGATACATATAAAAGATGTATGAAAGAAGTATTTTCACAAAAAGCAATAAGAGATACATTTTTGGATTTTAACAGAAAAATAACAACTTGGTAATAGGAATGTACCTCTTTGTTGATTTCACTTTTGCATGTGAGAATGAATTACTTATTCAGTTTCCTCCCTGTTGTGATAACATTTTTGAAAAACTGCAATTGTCAAAGACATTCTCACACTTTTGGACTTAATCTGCCACCAATTTGTGGGTCAAGCATCTTGAAAAAAATACTAAATTTATTTTTAAAAATGTCATATAAAATAATGCTTTATTTATTTATTTATTTATTTCAAGGATTTATATCCAGCCTTTCTCTCACAATGGGATTCAAGGCAGCTTGAACAATTTGTATTGTGTTAGAAAATTTAAAAGGATGCAGTCTTCTTTTTTTCCAACTACCATTGATTCTATACTTGATAGAAAAGTTTTTTCCTTTTCAGGTGATGACTTTGCCATCCATTCAAGACTTTAGTGTTCCACTGCCAGAATTTCTCCGCGTTTGGACAATGGAAAATAAACAGCCTTGCAAACTGTTACGAAACAACAAGGAGCAACTCCAGTAAGGCCACAATAATTTTCCCACATCCTTGAAAGTAAGCCCCAGGGAACATGTTGGAACTTCTGAATAGGCACTTCACTTAGTTTCAAAGGTGCTGCAAGATCCTTTTGCATACTGAAAAATATCATTTTTGAGACTAACACAGCTATGTCTTTGAATTTATTTTTCAGTAAGTTCAAACTAGGAAGCAGAGTGGAAATTTGTATAGAGCCTTTACGCAAAGAAGAGAATCTTGGGTAAGATACATCGTTTCTTGGGCTTTTGGCTAAGATATTAAGCCGCTATTAGTCAAAAGAGTTTTAGAAAAGATAATTTGAAATTACAGAACTAGATTATTCCATATTTTCTGGAATAATCATACCTTAAAACAGAGTAGTAAATGTATAGGCCTCTGTGAAATGTGTGTAGAAATATATTTTGAGAATGGTAATTGCATATTCCTGATCACAGGCCAAAGGATTTGCTTCTACGAGTGTTGATGAGCATACCAGGAGAGAGAGATTACTATCACCCAGTGGAATTAATCTGGGACATCTCCAGAGAGTGTACAGCATCTGCATTGAGAGAAAGAATTGCTGCATACTATTCCTTGCCAGTGGAGAAAATTGAAATAGCTAAATATTCTCCTGGAAAATTTGAATGGATACCAATAAGTAGTTGGGTAAGCTAAAACATGGCTGAGAAAAGAGTTCAGACATGAAATAGTATTGTCCAATATTGTTCTTTTACTGAAATAATATTTCATATTATGTGAATGTACTGTAGTATGATGAATACTAAGAATATTATCAGATCTATTTTCCTGGCATCACCACCCTTATTGCAATTTTGACAACTTCGCATGATTCATCAGGAAATGGATCGCTACATTCAAAAACTATTTTCTTCATCTTGGCAACTTTGGACGGTGGTAGTAACCTCTTTAGAGAGTATCTTTGGTTGTGATGGTGGGGAGAATGGATACACTTGATCAGGGCTTTGGTTCTGGAGAAGTCTCTGATTGGACTTGTCACAGTATTATGATCCATTTTTACATTGTGCCAATTCAGACACTGCAATAAGCCAGAGACCAAGAGCCCCTGGCTGATCTGATGGAAGCACACTCTCCAGTCACTCCTACAAATCTGATCTCCTACTGCAGGTGGGAGCAGTGGAGCACCAAGTGATGTGCACCAGCAGGTTGATTGTAGCCATTAAGCCGTCTTGTGTCCCAGTTTTCGGGAATGTGTGGGTGTAAATAAAATGATAGACTATACCAGGCTTCCCATGAATTCCTAGCTCATTGTGTGTCATGCTTACTGGGTTGTTATGTAATATAGTATCTGATATATGGAGGTATATTGCAAGACTTAAGTGTTGAATTAAACACACATCCTTTTGGATCTACCTTTTTTCCCTTGGAGTTGCCAGTGGGATTTGATTTTACTTTTTAAAAAAGATTTGTTAATTAGCATCACGGAACAGATCTACTATTTCTGGCAGATCTGTTAACAGCAAACACTGTATCTACCAAGATGGGTAGACCTGGCATGTGAGAAACTTGTATATCAGATTTATACTTCTGTTGTTTGTCTAAGAACAGCCAGCTGCTAAAACCAGAGAACTGATTTTTAAACATCTGTAAATATGGAAAAATACAAAATTTTCAAATAAGGCCTGAATTAGAAAGACCATGAATTTGTTTCTATACCGCTGCCTTTCTTTAGTAGTCAAGATTATTACCCAGTCACAGCTACACTAAAATCCTGGATTTGTAAGTTATATTTACAGAACTAGAATTACTTCACTACCAAAAAAATAATATCAGGAATGGGCATAGTATGGTTCTGGGCAAAGTGGCATCCCCAGTGCACTTGCCTGCCCACCTATCGCTCTATGACTTTAAAATAAACCAAGCATCCTTTCTCCAGAGAGTGGATGTGTTACTTTTTACCAAAAACACCAGAAGACATGAGTTGACTGCACATTTTGCCTGGCATTTTGGCCTTGTGTTACAAGTGGTCAATACTTTTTTTTAAATGAAAGGTGGATCAAGAATAGTAGTTTATCCAAGGAGGGATACCATCCCTTAGCTGTCCATGATCCTGACCTTTTCTGTGTGCCAGTTGTGACAGATCCCCACCTCTTTTGTTCTCTGCATATTTGATGTCACTTTTTTCTTCTTGTTGTATGTGATACGTTTTATTACATTTCTTTCTGGGCTTTTGTCCATATAGCTCAAAGCAGGGTGTATGTTCATCCCAACCCTACTCGTCTTCACAACAACTGTGCCAAGGTCAACCAGTCAGTGTCAAGTAGGTTTGAATTGGGTTTCCCCAGTCATAATCTTAAGACTCTTGTCTGCCATACTGCACTGACTTTATATCCTATTGTTACCTAGCAAAATAGATTTGTTTCTGTGATAAGTTCAGAAAGACAAATTGAACGCAGGGAACACACTGTTGATGAGTGAAAGGCAAGTTAAAGGACAGGGAGCACACTCTGATGGGCAAAAACTTCGGCCCACTCATAGCCACACTTGATGCTCCTTCCACCTCAACACTGAAAGGACTTGTGCATTTTGAACAGAGGCAGAATTCTGGTCCCTTTCCATATTAGTGAAGTCCTGACTTCTACATACTTTTTTTTTAGATTTGAAAGTGATTGTATCAGTTGTTCCTAAGTAGTAAAGAGATCTAGAACATAAATATTAATAGTTATTCCCAAGAGAAATGTATTGACTCTTTAGGTAACTCTGTATCTTACTGTATTCAAGTTGAGGGACAGCCCTAAAAGTTTAATTTCTTACTCGTATTTTAAAATTGAAATTACTCATGACCTTTAAATTGTGAAAGTGTGTAATACTTACTAATTTAAATCAATATAATAATCCACTCCCAGTGTCTGCCCAAAAACCAGAAATCATCTCTGCTAATTTATGGTGTTTCTGTCATATCATTTCTCACTTTATTCAGACACAGCAAGTTTCAAAGAAAAAGAAGAAGAAGAAAAGTGATAGCTTACAATTGAGTCCCTATAGCTTGAAGGATGGAGACATTATTGGTGTGAAGGTAAATGATAAATGAATTTGGCAGCTTTTCTCGCTTGTTATTTAACAAGTGGTCCTTGTTGTACCATGTTGCAGTGTTAGCTGTATATAATATAATGAGTTACCTATATATAATAGCTATACATATTAGCTATATATAATATAATATAATTAGTGGAGGGAATGGGCCATGCAAGATTTGGAGATACATAGTGGATGGTCAGATGATGATCTTAAAAGGCTTTGCATGCATGGAACTTACTAAGTTAATACAAATAAACCATTTAACTATTGTAGAATTTGGGAGTTTGAATAATTATTTTAAGTAGCATATTGTGGTCTGGATTTCATTTTCACTTTTCTTGCTGAATTGTATTTTGCTGTTATAACAGTTCAAGAAATATTTTATTGTTTATTCATTTTTTAAATTAATACCGTCTCTCTGACATGGGAACAAAGTGGTTTACAACATAGATAAGAAACAAAGTACACTGGGGCTCCATCCTCACTGCAGAAATAATCTAATCTGACACTACTTTAACTGTTGTGGCTCAATGCTAGGAATTGTTGGAATTGTAGTTTTGTGAGGCATTTAGCCTTCTCAGTCAGAGTGCCTCAACAAACTACAGTTTCCAGAATTTCATAGCATTGTGCCATGGCAGTTAAAGTGGAGTCAAACTGAATTATATCTGCAGTGTGGATGCAGCCGAGAGACCTAAGTTTGAATCACTGCTCATTGATGGAAGCCCACTGGGTGATGCTGGGCAAGTCACACACTTTCAGCCCCAGAAAACCTCACAACAGGGTAATTTTAGGGTCACTATAAGTCAAAGACTTGAAGGCACACAACAACAAACAGGTAAAAACCTAATGATATACAAGTTAAACAAATAAGCTATCCTACAGAAGACCTTTAAGCTTTTTGAAAATTTATGGATAAAAGTACAGGTATAGCTCCCATACTCCATTAAAAAAAACAGTCCTGCAGAAATAATTAATCCTCAAATGCCTGTTAAATTCTTTACCGCCTGGTGGAGCAAGAGCAGAGGGGGGGGGCCAGTCTATCTCCCTATGAAAAATAATTCCACAGCATGGAAATAACCATCAGGCTTGGAAAACTATTTACTTGTTTACGGAAACTGTTTTCTTTGTGAGCAGATCTCCCAATTTACTTGCTTAGAAATTTTGTCTCAATGTAGCTTATAGCGTGGTTGAGGCCAGACTATTTACATTGGTTTCAATTACCTATCCATTGGATTCTTCTGTTAGAGACCAGACTCTCCTCTCCACACTTTTCTTTCTGGATCTTTTCCAACTCTGTTCCCTCCTATCTTATTTTATTTGGTTGTACTGAGAGGCTTTGGCATGAAAAACATAATTTGAAGCACTGTCTGTGAAGAAATGCTGCTTCACATTTCTCCATTGGGGGGAAAACTTTTTCTAGAATTCTTTCATGTGAAATTTTGCACACCTTATATTATTGAATTTTAGAACATTCTTGAACAGGCTTGAATAGTTCTTTTGGTGTTCTTGATGTTTTGACACATAACTGCCATTAGCTTGGTGCAAGGAACTATAAGAAATGTTGTCCAAGTCATCTGAAGGGCCAGCGTTTCCTCATCCTTGTTCCAGAATGAAAGGGATTAATGTAGATAAAGATAGGGACAAAAAAAACTGTACTGTTTGTAAAGAATACAAAAATGTTCATTGACATGAATTTTCAGTAGCAAGATTCAGGTCACTGCCATTATCACTGATGACTGTATCTCCCATTTCACCATTTTTGCCAACAGAATCTTCTAGTTGATGACAGTAAAGACTTCAGTACAATTAAGGATGATATTGGAAAACAAATGCAGAAGCAGGTTACTGTTGAAAAACCAAAGTAAGTATATTTTTACATATTTATAGAATTTATCCAAAAAAAGAATAAAGAAAAACACAATAATGTAGTAAAATTAATCAGTGCGCTGAAATATGAAAAAATGATGTAGGTCTAATAGGGAGGAGCTTATTAATCCTAGTAGACAACAAGTTGAACATGTGTCCACAGTGTGATGCGGCAGCTAAAAAGGTCAATGCAATTCTAGGCTGCATCAATAGAAGTATAGTGTCTAGATTGAGGGAAGTAATAATGCCACTGTATTCTGCTTTGGTCAGACCTCACCTGGAATACAGTTATGGATGCCACAATGCGAAAATGCAAAAAAGACGTTGACAAGCTAGAGCGTGTCCAAAGGAGGGTGACTAAAATGGTGAAGGGTCTGGAAACCATGCCTTATGAGGAATGACTTAGGGAGCTGTGTACGTTTACCCTGGAGAAGAGATGTTTAAAAGGTGATATGATAGCCCTGTTTAAATATTTTAAGGGCAGTCATATTGAGGATTGGAGCAAGCTTGTCCAGAGACTATGACACGGAGCGATGGATGCAAGCTACAAGAAAAGAGATTCCACCCAAACATTAGGGGAAACCTCCTGATAGTAAAAGCTGTTTGACAGTGGAACACACTCCCTCAGAGTGTGGTAGGGTCTTCTTCTTTGGGGCCCTTAAACAGAAGCAAATGCTCTTTCTTTTTCTTCTTTCTTTTCCTTTTCCTTTTGATAATACAGTATTTAATAAAGTCATATTATATTTTGTAACATATATTAAGAAAAGAAGAAATATTGCGATAATACTGGGGCAACCAGTATGTTACTGGATACCAGTTGCTGTAACGCTTAGGCATTCACCCAGAGATTTGTGTTTTAGATGCAAGCCTGTTTTGCAGATTCCTAACACAGGAGTTAACCTGA
Organism: Sceloporus undulatus; assembly: GCF_019175285.1. Lineage (NCBI taxonomy): Eukaryota > Metazoa > Chordata > Lepidosauria > Squamata > Phrynosomatidae > Sceloporus > Sceloporus undulatus. The sequence goes on along the minus strand of NC_056522.1, from coordinate 166,561,695 downwards.
TAACATGTTTGCTTTTGTTTTCTTTTGGTAGGCAAAGTGAGTGTGTACAGAATGACTGTTTCCGTGAAAAAAAGATGACTAAGCATCATAAGCCTGAAGCAGTACTCTCCATCAGTGTAGGGGCTTTCAGCTGACTCCTCAAGATTTGGAAAATCTCACCAGGATCTTGATGAACTACAATGGAGTTGCCTAAGTTTGACTAGCCAAGGAGTAGTCTTCCCAGACTCAGGCACTGGAATGTTATCGTACAACGGCTGGCAAAGGATTGAAGGTGGCTGGGATCTCCTCTTATATCCTATTGGGAGGAAGTGCTTTAGTTCTTAGTTTCAGTGCTTACTCTCAGGGTGGGTGTCTGCACTTTATTAATGAGAACACATATTTAACATTTCAGAGGACTGTTTTGTAATAACTATGTGCTTTAATCCTGATTCTGTGTTGTGTCATCACTGCAAAGGTGGTTTATCTACTGATGCATTTATGGACACTACAGGGAAATCTGAAGCTTGCTTCTTCCTTCCATTCTGAAGTACTCAAAGTACTTTTCAAACTCTAGTCTGAACCATTGATGTGTGCGGCTAATTCAAAAGGAAGCTTCACAGAGGAGTGACTCTTCAAGACAGAATGTAATTATTCGTGGGATTTAATTTTGTTCTTCCTTTCACTCCACTGATCCTGCTGTATCACCTGCTTTATTTAATAGCAAAACAGCAAACGTAACACATCAACATATTTATTTGTGATATAATTTGATCGTTAGATTCTAATTATCCAGTAATTAGACCCAAATTTGTTTTGAGAAATGCCAAACTTCATACAGTCATTTCTAGAGACAACATAAAATATAAAAAGGGAAACATGTACAACTTACGATGTGTATCCATGAACAGTATAGTGAACGCGGACAGTTTGTAATGTGTGTAGAATGCAGTCTACCCTCATTTTGCAGCATGCCTTGAAAATTCTGGCCTGCAAAGAGCCCTCTGCTTTGTGCCTAATTTCTGAAAGGAGGGACTGGAGATGGATAAAGCACATCCTTATGTGGAGACATCTTAAGGCATAGATGCAATGATTGCCATACGTTTTGCCTAAGCAAGTCTAAGTATGTGGAATGAGACTGCACCTTTTCATTCCTCTCACCAAGCATCCTTGTCCCACAAGACATTCATGTTTGGGGTATAATTCAGACATAGATGTGTCTATCAGTGTGCAAAGTATTCTGGTGGCACCTTTGAGATTAACAGTGAAAGAGACTGTAGCATTAGCATGCATCTGAGGAAATCAACTCTGGGGCTGTGCAAACTGGCCATTAAGGCTAGCCTGGGGGCAGAGTCAGGGTGTGGCATCCATATGATGCATGCCCCGACTCCGCCCCCATGGCGGTGTGACACCATGCGCCACTCCACATGGCACACAGTGTCATGCAATGCCAAAGCTGCGGCACAGCTTTTGCACCCTGGAAAGGCCAGATTGGGGCTGCAATGTGCAGTTGCCACAGCCCTAATTTGGGTAAGATGGAAGCGACTGCAGGCTGCCCCTTCAGTCTCCACAGCCCCTAAGTCTACAAAAGCTAATGCTAGAACTCCTTTCATACAATTAGTCTCAAAGGTGCTACAAGTTCCCTTTGCATACATGTTGGTTATGTTTGAAAATTACTTATGAGCTGCATTACCTGGGCCTAAGCATACTGCATTCTTTTACACATATACCTTACCCATAACTTACATCTATAGACATCCATCTGCTGGAGTAATCTGGGATCAATGCATTGTGGAGACGATGATGGAAGAGTCACTCTTGCTTTTCCCCACACATAGGAGGAAAACAAGAGGAGTACAGTGCACCCTTGCTTTATGAGGGGGATCCGTTCCAAACTCCCCCGCGTACAGCAGATTACGCGTATGCTCGAGCCCCATTTAAATGAATGAGGCTTGTTCACGCAGTGGCACAGGTATGCTGGTATACTGAAAGCCCCATAAAGCACTGTATTATCTTCCTTGCAGGCTTTTGCCTATTAAATTTGTTCCACCAAAATTCAGTGCAATTCTGTCTAAATAACAGTGGGTTAGATGTAGTATTATCTCTCCCCAAGCAGAATGGGTATTTATGGATTCTTCCTTCCCCTGCTGATCCCCCAAACTCTACTCTCCAGAGCAGATTTTGAGAGACATAGGGACTGCAGCTGGGAGGGGATTGGGGTCAGCAAAAATGGCTTTGTTCTGTGGGATGTTTGTGCAGCTCATCTTCATGCAGTTCTGGATCTAACCTGTAAATTGCAGCAAGGTGTTACATTACCAAAGTGAATAAAATAGATGGGAAACAGTAAAGGAGAGTCAGAAGAGGGCAGTGCCCACTGATGTTTGGTTATCATTTCCTAAAAGTAGCTTATATGTCACATGTGTTTTGCTTAGAGAGATCACAGAAATGTGTCATAAGAGAAGCCACCATGATACATTGTGGATAGCAGACTGAACATGATAGAGATGTTTCTCTCAGAATACTGCACAATACAGGATAATATGCTTACGGTTCTTGTTAAAATGGAGGGAAATGCAGTTTTAACTGGTCCAAGAAAATGTTTCCTGCTAGTAGCCCTTTCCCTCCATGGCCTGTTTCCCCAAAGTCTAACCTAAACAGTACAATTAGGTTGTTTATGCTCCATAAATGGAGGGTCTAACCCTTTGTTTAGGTTGAATTCTTGGGGTTTAAGAGCCACGAAGGAACAGTGCTGCTGAAAGTGCAAGTTGGAGAAAGAGAAGGAAAGGATGATGGAGGGAAGAGGGGCAACAGATTTAGCAGTTTAATAACTGTATATTTGCAAGTTAAATCCATGAACTGAGGCTACTTTGCGCCTTGTGTTTCTGAAACAAACGGTTTGGAAGGAATTTATCATTTAGTTAGATTACAACACAGGATTCTTCAGGACCAATCTGTTCTAACTAATTCATTTATGAGATGGTATAATGCATCCCTAGAAGGAAAAACGCAAAACATTGCGATACATTCTACTAGGGATACGTTTTAAGAGCCAAACGGTAAAAGACACTCATGTGGCGATATCTATAACTGACTCCTCCGCTTATTCATTTCCTTGTATGGAACCCCAGCGTCTCACATAAAAGCAAAACGTACCCAAGATGTCACAAAAAAAGCTGTTAACTAAAGAATATAAACGATTGGGAAAGGGGCAACTGGTTTTTCTTATATCTCTACAAAAAGAATGTGCCTTTTGCGATGACGCAACGCGGCAACGGTTGTGTCAAGCCAACACAATGTTGTTTGCGATGGCTTGCGTGACCGTTGGGTTACGAAATGATGGGATGTTCCACGAATTAGGGTTTTGATTTGTTTTGAAAGGGGTACCTTTCGAATGGGATGCTCAGGGTCCCACAGCTGTGGTTGTGTTGCAATGCAAGTGTTGTTGTTTTAATATTTAATTTGTATTCAAGTCTGATCTTTCTTGTACTTGAAGAAAGAATAAAGGAGTCAAATGTTTCACTTGCACTGCTTTCATAACGTCCTTTAATGATCTAATAGCTAGGCCTCCGATAATGTATTTCATACGGCCGTGTGAATCAGTACGTAGAGATCTTGTGGCACCTTTGAGACTAAGTAAAAGAAAGGAGTTGGCAGCATGAGCTTCCCTAGGCTTCAGTCTACTTCCTCAAAGATGTCCCTGAACTACAAGTCCCAGAATGCCACAGGAGGCAGCTATAGCGGTTAAAGTAGAATAAATAGCACTATAACAGTGTAGTAAGTTCATCAGAAAAATATGGTTGAGTCCATAATGAATTGTCCACTAAAACCAGGGACAAAATGTAGGACAAATTCGAGACCAAACTGTGGGACAACTGCAGGACAAAACTCTGCCCAAAATGTAGGACATTGAAGAAAAATGGAGGACCTTAAATGTCCTACATTTTGGGCTGAATTTTGTCCTGCAGATGTCCTACAGTTTGGTCTCGAATTTGTCCTACATTTTGCCCCTGGTAATAGTAGACAATTATGGCAACCAGTCTGAAACGAATGTTTATTATTATTGTTATTAATATGAGTGTTTTAGCTGTTATTTATGTTATGTCCTCCATGGCAAGGTGTCTTGTCCTCTTGCGGTGGCCCTAAGGCGACTCCATCAAGGGGGTTTCTTGGCAAGGCTTGTTTGCCATTGCCTTCCTCCCCTGAGGCTGAGAGAGTGTGACTTTCCCAAGGTCACCCAGTGGGCTTCCATGGTCACCAGAGTCCCAAACTTAGACAGGGAAAGAAGGGTGGCCCCAGATCGGCCCTGTCTGAGTCCAGCCCTTGCTCCCAGAATTCCATAGCAAAGAGCCACACAAAGAGTTTAAAGCGGTCCCAAACTGGGTCATCTCTCCAATGTGGATGCATCCCTCCTCCCTAGCGCACTGAAGGAGAGCGTTCCATCCGGGCCTCTCTCGGTGACGTCACGGCCGGCGCCGTCCAATCAGAGGCGCCTGTGCCGGGTCGCTAAGGCGGTTGCTAGGCCGGGAGCGAGGCCTAGTCGTCGGCGTGGCGAGCGGCGGGCGCCATGCAGGGCTCGATAGTGCGCCGGACGCAGGAGCTGCTGGGGCGGGTGATCCGGAAGCCTCCCCTGACGGAGCGGCTCCTCAGCAAGCCCCCCTTCCGATACCTCCACGACGTGATCGGAGAGGTCAGGCCCCGCGGGGACAGGGAGCAGGAGGAGGAGGAGGCCATGCGCATGCGCGTTCCCCCGTTGCTAGGCAACCAGGGCAGCAGGCCGCCTCAGTGGGACCCCTCTCCTCCCTCCACTGCCCTTTTTCCCGGACCCGTCCTCCAGCCTCTAAGCCTCCTTCCAGAACCCTTCCAAAGCCATAGCCCTGTTAGTCTCTGGGATCAGCGCACAGAGAGCTCTAGATGCAGCCCTTTTGAGACTCACTGGAAGGAAGAAGTGGGCAGCATGGCCTTTCCTAGGCTTCCCTCCGCTTCCTCAGATGCATATCATCATCATCATCATCATTATTATTATTATTATTATTTCAAGGATATAGCCCTGTTAGTCTGTGGAATCAGTCTGGAGAGAGGTCTTGTAGCCCCTTTGAGACTCACTGACAGAAAGAAGTGGGCAGCGTGGCCTTTCCTAGGCTTCAGTCTACTTCAGATGCATATCATTATTATTGTTGTTGTTATTATTATTATTATTGTTTCAAAGATATAGCCATGTTAGTCAGTGGAATCAGTATATAGAGAGATCTTGTAGCTCCTTTGAGACTCACTGGAAGGAAGAAGTGGGCAGCAGGAGCTTTCCAAGGCTTCAGTCCGCTTCCTCAGATGCATATTACTATTACTACTAGTAGTAGTATTATTTCAAAGGTATAGCCATGTTAGTCTGTGGATTCAGTCTGTAGAAAGATCTTATAGCCCCTTTGAGACTCACTTGAAGAAAGAAGGCGACAGCATGACTTCAGTGTACTTCCTGAGATGCATATTATTATTATTATTAAAAGATACTCTGTAGAAAGATCTATTCTTGTAGCCCCTTTGAGACTCACTGGAAGAAAGAAGTTGGCAGCAGGAGCTTTCCTAGACTTGCTCTACTTCCTCAGATGCATTTGGTGGAGTGGAAAGCCAGGGACAGAGCTATATATCTGCCATTGGTATGTGAGGATGTCGGTTCACATTCGCAATCCTTTGTGTGTGGAAATGAAGTTGCAGGTCCAGTTTTAATGCCGCCTCCTGCAATTTCACTCCCCTACGCAAAGGGTTTGTAATTTGAATTGGCATCCTCACATACCCATGGCAGATATGGATGTGCCTGGCTTCCACGCCACCAAATGCATCTGAGGAAGTAGGCTGAAGCCTAGGAAAGCTCCTGCTGCCAACTCCTTTCTTTCAGTGAGTCTCAGAGGGGCTGCAAAAGCTCTCCACAGATTGAATCTACAGACTAACATGGCTATATCTTTGAATGATAATAATAATAATAGTAATAATATGAATCTGAGGATGTAGACTGAAGCCTAGGAAAACTCATGCTGCCAACCTCCATTTGGAGCCTCAATCAGGAACCCATTGAACACAAAGGAGGAGACCTTTTCCAGGACATGTCCTCCATTCCCGCTTTCTGTCCAGGAGGCATTCCAAAAGGAGGGCTAAGAAGAGTGGGTTTATCTTTCTATGAGTGGGTCTTATGAGCTGTGTTGGGTTTTGTTTTGTTTTGTCCTGCATTTCTTTCTTTCTTGCAACATCCTGCATTTTGTGGTGCCTTACAACCACAGAATTGTAGCGTTGGAAGAGACCCCAAGGGCCATCCAATCCAACCTCATTGTGGAAGAATTAATTTGAGATGTGGAGCTGGAGAAGAGTGCTGAGGTTACCATGGACAGCCAAGAAGTCAAAGAAATGGGTCCTAGAGCAGAGCAAACCAGAAATCTCTCTGGAAGCCAGGATGACTAGACTGAGGAGGTCGTACTTCAGACACATCATGTAAAGGCATGACTCACTGGAAAAAACAATAATGCTAGGAAAGGTAGAGGGAAGCAGAAACAGAGGAGGACCACATGATAAATGGATGGACTCTATTAAAGAGGACATGGGTATGAATTTGCGGGGCATGAGCAGAGCAGTGGAGCATAGGGAGTCTTGGAGATGTCTCATCTACAGGGTTGCAATGGGTTGAGATTGACTCAGGGGTGGATAACAACAACAAATCCTCCTTTGTGGTGAGGGAACCTGGTCAGCCTGTCTGCTCATCTCCTGTGGATTCATGTCCATTGAGTCTATCCATCTGGCTTCTTATTTTTCTACTCTCTTTCACCTTTCCTAGCATTATTATCTTTTCCAATGGGCCATCACTTCTCATGACGTGTCCAAAGTACGACAGCCACAGTTTTATTGTCATCTTGGCTTCCAGGGAGATTTCTGGCTTGACCTGCTCTAGGACCCATTTGTTGGTCTTTTTGGCCGTCCACAGAATCCAAGGCACTCTTCTCCAGCACCACTTCTCTAATGACCTCACCACCAAGAAGGACAAGGCACTGACATCCTCACCACCAAGAAGGAGAAGGCACTCAAAATGTAGGACGTTCGAGAGAATTGGAGGACGTGACCTAGTGAAAGCTCAAAACACTCATGAATGTAAATCCATGCTTCTTATTCATGCTCTAAATGTAGGACAGTTCGGAATTCCTCCTGGACAGAAGGAGGAAATGGAAGACAGGTTGTGGAAAAGAAGGATTTCTGCTCGCTGTGATCTTAAATGAATTGATTTTGTTCTTATCTGCTTTCTTCACTGTCCAGATCTTACAACTATGCATGGTAATGGGAAATACGATAGCTTGGATGGTTCTAGTGTTAGTGTTCACTTGACTATCTTTGCACTTTAGGATCTTGTGTAGTTCCTCCATGAACATTCCTAGTCTTCTTCAGATTTCTTGATCTTAGTCTCGATTGTGAACGATGTTTGATCCCATCTCTAGAAGCTGCCCATTCTTCAGCCCCAGACTGGAGGCTGGGGCAGTGTGCTATGCCTTTAACCATTTTGCGGGAAAGGGAATTGCTTCTCAGGTAACCAGGTAACAAGCCTGGTGAAACTCCCTCTTCCACACAACAGTTAAACACACAGGAGCCCTGCCTTGTTTCATTTTCACAGCCCTGTCAGTTGGCCCAGGTAAGACAAGATACGTTGGTTTGGACTTTAAGTCACAACAGAAACAGATGTGCATACAGCTGTAATGATTATTAAAAATGTGTACTAGGTAATTTAAATGCCTAGGAGTAGACCTTCGTACAAACAGTCACTTCATTTCATCCATCTGATGAAGTAGATGTAAGTTTACAAAACTTTATGCTATCAACTTCTTTATTGGGGGTCCAAAACAGACGGGCCAAAAGGACCACCATGGGACCACACTGGCACCGTTCACGCTAGGGTCATGGCAACCGCATGCACCTGACCCCGATTCAGGCCGCTGGCATGGTCCTGTATCATGGGTAGGAGAAAATTCTTCCGCTCCTTTTTGGCCCTGTTTTTCAGCGATGGTGTGGCATCAGCACAGTTTCTGGCTGCTTTCAAAGCGTGCAGCATCTACACTCTATGCCCCAAACGTGACCAGAAATTGCATCATTTGGCCTGTCTATTTCAGGCCTCAGTTAGTCTCAAGAGTGCTACAAGATCCCTTTGAATACTGATATTCCAGACTAACACAGCTCTATCTTTGATTTCTAGGTAATTACAAAACCTCCACACTGCACTGGTCATCTGTTCATGTTAGCTGTCAGCAATAGATGCCAATTTTTATTGATTAGGCAGTGCCAGCAGGATTGGATTTGAGGCCTTATCTCTTTGGCAAGGGCAACTCACTGTAGGATGTAGTGCCTCTGATTTCTCTGTTCCTTAAAAGTACAGTTGACCCTCCTTATCCACGGATTCAAGCAACCATGGCTTTAAAATGTAAAAAAATAAAGAAGTAGAAATTCCAAATAGCCAAACCTTGATTTTGCCATTTTATATAAGGGGTACCATTTTGCTATGCCATTGCATTTAATGGGACCTGAACATCCACAGATTTTGTTATCCACTGGGGATCCTGGAACCAAAACCCAGCGGATAACATGGACCCACTGTACAGGGACTGTTTCCTGTAGACTACTGATTCTGACATGCCAGAAGCCCCAATGGAAAGGAGTTCCAGGGGCTGATATCCAGAATATCTAGAAGGGGAAAAATTGAGAACCATCACTGTAGATAGAGATACTACACAACTCTATAAAGATATATGGGGAAGGGTGCATTGCGTTGATGAGAGTGAAGGGATGACCAGGCTGAATAAAATCTGTTCCCATCCCATCACCCTGAACACCATCACTACCCCACCTCCCCATCTCATTCGAGATATTCTTGTGTTACTGGTAAAGCTAATGGATCCCCCAACCCAGTTATAATGATTTGTGGACTAGAACAGTACCACTCAATGTCTATGGACTTGTGCTGGTCCCTGGTATTAGTCCCTTAGGATTCCAGTAAAAAAGGAAACTATTCTAGCTAATGATACAGGTCCTTGGCACATTGGTGGAAAACCCCCCACATTTAATAGCTTGGGAAGCTCTGGACTAGAGCTCTCCACATCAGATGATTGTATGCTATTCTCAATTTATAGACAAAGTTGACTATGAGGATGGAGGGGAACTATTTAAAAAGTGGGGCCAGAGGTCAGTACAATGGAAGTGCAGTGCTTAGAATGTGGGTTGAGGAGGCTCAGGTTTACATCTTCTTGCAACCACCTGTCTTGGTGGTTTGTTGTGAAGTTAATAGGGAATGAACCCTGTATATATACAGTATATGTATTCTTGCTCCCCAGTGGAAGAGCAGGGGATACAAATGTAATAAATAATAATTACCATGTATGTAAAAGATTTAAGAAGTAAATCCAGTTGCTAGTCCCAGTTACAGTAGTCTTGGTGAATCACTTATGTCATCACTTATGTAAACTCCACTGATTTATATAAGTGTCTGCTGTAAATGGGTCTAGCAGTTGGGCTTAGGTTTGAGAGTCTCATGGGGCTGTAAAACTAGCAGATTTGTTGTAGCTTAAGTTTTAATAAAGTAGAGCCCACTTTGTCAGAAATATGTATTACCCTAATTTATCACATGGATACAGAGGAGTATAATGTGTAAATCATGGGGCTGAATAGAATAGCAGAGGCAGCTGTTGATCTGGAGAGTCCTAATATGCAGGAGAGAAGAACATTACACTTACCCTTCTGCTTGACTGCGTTGCACATTTGTCAGGCATGGGCTCTGCCCCACTGAAATTGTATCCTTCTGTAAATCTCTTGCTTTATAAGCATACAGATCTGTACATTTTGTGGAATGACTCAGGTGAAGATATAGGAACATGCTTCCAAGTAAACTTGTATACGATTGTATGGTAAGATGCAAAATCTAACAAGCAAGATGTACAACCTTTAGCAAGAGAAACAATAAATGCCATTACCCTGTACATTTGGCTTTGCTATTTGAGTGATCTGAAGTACGATATCTTTGCTTTTGAATTCATATGAGGTATTGTTTAGAACAAAAACAAAAATGCTCTAAAAGCTTAGAGAAAGACAGAAGGTTTAATTTGCACTCATCCTTCCTTGCCCCTGTAGCCTTTTATGTCCTTTGGAAAGCTGTAGTAACACGTTTGCATACCTGTGGAACAGGGTAACAGGTGGTATAGGTGACTGTCAGAACTATATCTCCCAGAATCCACATGCTAAATGTAAAAAAAAATCAGTTTTTTCAAGCTCTAGAAAATTCAGTTGGAAGGCAGAATTATCATCCATCAGTTCAAATTAGCACTTGGCTTGGAGATGTTACCTTTTGTTGGTTAGTGCCAGTAGGAGTCACTACTGGGACCAGTCAGTCCCAGATCCTAGGCCCTACTTTGAATAATAACATGCTTGCTGAGCAGATCTCGGGATTCAGCCCAAACAGAACAAGAAAGTTCTTGTGACCACATGGATTTCATTGCAAGACTTTAGCAAGTGCTTAATTTAGTTAGAATTCAATTCCACTACTGTATTGCTGAAGATCTTGTAAAAATAGAAAATGCATTTATTCAAAATTAAAACAGCCAGGGTTGTTATTTAGGGATTCTTACTTTTCTGTAGCCTTTGGTTTACTTTCCTCACTGGTTGATTGGGATCCAATTCTGACTTTTCTCAGAGTTCTCTATCCTCAAGAAGTGATTCTTAAACATTTTCCTTGGAGTCAACATAAATCAGAAACTACTTGAATGCATACAACAACAAGGATAAGCTGAGTTATGGAACTTGGCATAAATACATTAGAATACTATAGAGAGAAGGATATCTCTGGAAATTATAATGATTATCTCTTACCATTATACAAACCTATGTTCAAGCAATTCTGTATGCTTTGGGAGATATCCATATTAGACAGAACTGGAATACATCTGAAGTCTAGTTGAAAAGTGGTAAACCTGAAAATATTAGCATTTATATAGGAACATGAGCATATGCCAAAAACTAGTGTGCCTACCAAATCCAGAAACAAAACACTGTTTGTATTGTTTTAAAGGTGATTAGATCAACTGGTTTCATGAAAGGACTGTACACAGAAGCCGAGATGAAATCTGATAATGTCAAGGTGTGTATGCACGCTCATTATTTATTTCTTTATTTTTAATTTAAGAAACATTTCTAATGCATGTATACATAAACCTCTACAGCTTGATGGATATAATAACTGAATTGGGCCAAAATGCTAAATAGGCACAATATTTTAAATGAAAGATTACAATCCATTAGGATAAAATTCTTAAAATCATGGTGTTTTGCCAGGATAAAGATGCGAAAATCAGCTTCCTTCAGAAGGCAATTGATGTTGTCATCATGGTGACAGGGGAACCCTTGGCGGTAAAGCCAGCACGTATTGTGGCTGGACACGAACCTGAAAAGACCAATGAGTTACTTCAAGCAATTGCCAAATGCTGTCTTAATAAGGTAGGATCTCTGTGTATATTTGTAGTTCTGGGAGTTTAATATGACTAATATATTTGTTAGCAAACAGATGTGGAATCCTAACTGATGGGAAAGTAGGTTGAACAAGAAGGGTAAGCTGTTGGACAAATGCAGCCGAGTGATTTGAGGCATTAAATAAGCCTCTCATTTCCCATTGTTGTTCCATAGAAAATTCGCCCTTCCCAATGCTCTTTATTAGACATGTAAAGTTATGTTTGTTCACATGAGAAAAAAATAGAAACAGACACAAGATAAAGTAGAAGCAGCAATATTTGATAGACTGGAACTCCATACTGAGATACTAGGTACTAACAAAAGGCTCAAGTGCCAGCTACATGGGATGGTAAAAATGTGATGCTTGAATAAAGAATGCTGTCAGGATAAGAACAAATCTTGAATGCAGGCAGAGCTAAAGAATCTGTTTTTTTGTCTTTTTAAACCCTTATACATACATATGTGGGTGCCTTATACATACGCGGGCACCTTTTATGCGGCTGCCAGCTTATGCTGGAAGCACCACGCCATTTAATGCATGGCGCACGCGCACACTGCACTCATGCCACTGCGTGCATGAGCACCATTATCCTCAATCGGACTCGAGCATAGGCGGAACTTGCCTTACATGGCGGAGTCCGGAATGGATCCCCGCATAAGGCAAGGGAATACTATACTACTCAAAATGGTTTTGGATCTGATTTAGCATGCTTGACTCATATTTTGTAAACAAAAGTAAAGGAACCTGCCATCTTAATTTTTTAAGTTGTATAGCCAGCTCATGTTGTATAAACGTTTTTTGATACCCCCAAATAGTCAAACTGAAAATTTGATTGTGAGAAAAATATCACCAAAATACATTTGTGGAGAATCCTGTGCCAAAAAGGATCAGTGTAACTGTAATTCTGGATAGAGCTGCATCAATACATTGTTTAAAATGCTTTCCCTTTTTATTTCCAGGCAGAAATTAATTCTGCTACCAAACTGCGGTCTGGACGTGTACTTACTATTTTGTTACTGAATGTACATTCTTCTCTCCAGATTTAACCTTAAGGGAAATCAGTACTGTCATTTTGTAGCAGAGCTTGCATTGTCATGACCGTCTAACTAGTTTTCTGCTTTAAAACTTTGTTGGGACTTTTAAGGATATAAAATGATAAATGTTTTAAACCACAACCTGTGCTTTGGAACAAGTAAAAACAAAGCCTTAAAACAACTGCAGATAGATAGCTGCAGAAAGGATAAAAGGTACAAAGGTGGACATTGACATCTACATTCATTTTGGAGGCATGTGTTTGTGGTGCAAAGGCTAGGAAAGTTAGGCTTGCCCAATGAGAATAAAACCTCAATGCTGGCTTTGGGGCTTTTTGTTTTATGGAGTTAAATGGGAGACATCTGCTGACAACTACTTCTTTCAGTGGAATCAGAAGCAGGAGCAGTCTCACCTCCCCACTGAAGCCCCCTATGTACCTCTAAAGCTATTTTGGAGGGCTATGAAGCCCCCTTGAACCAGTTTTTGGACAGCAGTGAAAACTGCAATGGGGAAGGGAGGGGAAGAAGATTCCAGCACACTAGCACTGCAGCATCACCATAATTTATTCCATAACTGGCAGCATTATATTGGCTAGTGAAACCTAATAGTGACTGCAGCCCTTTCACAATTATCTCTGCTTTGAAAATACCGATTGGTAAAGATGAGGAAACAATGGGAAAGAAGCAAACTGGTAGCTCTTAAAATGGGCTGCTGCCGTGGCCCCAAATGGACCACCTTAGGTGACCTCAGAACAGCTTCCATGTTCCTGAAACAGCCGGTAGCTGCACTTTTTGGCCCATCTGTTTCAGGCCAATATTTCTCAGTAGGATCATACTGTATACTGGATATGGGGAAAATCTGTAACCTATTACAAGTTGAGTATCTCTTATCCAGAATTCCAAAATCTTAATACTCCAAAATCATCCACATGAGTATCTGAGATAGTGACACCTTTGTTTTCTGATAGTTCAGAGTACATGAGCTTTGTTTTGTTCACAAAATTATTTTAAAAATATACAGGCTATGTGTATAAGGTGTATACGAAATATAAATGAATTTCATGTTGGGTCCCATCTCCAAGTAACTTGGTTATGTATATGCAAACATTCCAAAATTTAAAAAAAATTGAAATACAAAACACTTCTGGTCCCAAGCATTTCAGAAAATAGATACCCAACCTGTAGTATTTATGTTTACTTAGAAGTAAGTTACACTTGATTCCTTTGTAGGCAAATAATTCTGGCTCTAGCACTGAAGGAATTAATATGATGAGTGAAAAGGAATAACAGCAATGATGATGATGATTCTAAAGCAGCAGCATGTGGGTTAGAGAAATAAATATGCCTACTGTGAGTTAAAACTGCAGGACAATTTCTTTTGCACTTGCTCTTTGTAGCTATCCAGTGATGAAGCTGTTCAAAAAGTTCTTGCTGGAGAAAAAGCAGATATGAAAGGAAAGACACCATCCTCTTCTAAATCCCAAAACAAAGAATCTAGAACAGAAGAACATCGATCCCATAAAGAGGTGCAGTGAACAACTTTTTATATAAAGGGACTATAAATGCTACTTGTTGCATGAAAAGAAAGGGAGAAGACTGTTTTCCAATTAATATTTTTCTATTTTATTATTTAGGGAAGAGGTGATTCTGAAATAAAAGAAAGAGGCACACGTCAGGACCAAAAACTCAAAGAAGACTTAAAAGAAGAGAGCAAGCAGAAAGAAAATGACAAATCTAAAGATTATGCAAACCATCAAAAAAATCCAGAAAAAGATAATTTTAAGGAAGAAGAAAAACATGAAAGAGAGAGAAACAAGCACAGATCGTCCAAACAGGGTAGAGAGACAGAGAAAATCAGAGACAGAGAAAAAGGAGATGGAGAAGGAACTAAAGAGGAGCATGACAAAGAAAGGGAAAGGGAAAGAAAACAACATGAGGGAGGAAGGGAAAAGGACAGATTAAGAGAAAAAAACAAAGAAAGGGGTAGGGACAAAGATAAAGAACATGAAAAGGTCAAAGAAAGGGGAAAGGATAGGGAAAAAGACAAACGAAAAGAGAGAGGCAGAGATACAGAGCAGTCACGAGAGCAGTCACGAGAACAAGGAAAAGACAAAGATAAAAAGGTAAAGTGTTTTTTTAAAAAAGCATGTAAACTAATAGTTGCTAGCACTAACACTAGTATTATGTTTTTATAGTAATTTTTATTGGAAATGTTTCCAAATAAAAATACAAATAAAGTTATTTAAAGAGGAAAAAAGAAATGAAAAAACAAGATATAAAATGAAGTACAAGAAGATAGTAAGGTAGCTGACTTTCTTTTTGACGTGTGTGTGTGTGTGTGTGTGTGTGTATATATACATATACCAAATATATGCAACTATAAGTCGACCTCATGAATATGTCGGCAGGATTTGAGGCCAAAATTACAGATTTTGATATGACCCATGAATAAGTCAAGGCTAAAACCTAGGGGCATGTAACAAAGATATAAAAGATGGAGCAAAGGAAAACAATGCCAAAGAACTTAGAGAATTCTGACAGGCATAACTGTTTGTGCTGGGTGGTGACGAAGCAATAATGGAAATGGTGCCTGCATGATGTGGGGGGCAACTAGATGTGGACGAGGCTAAGAAAATGCACACATGGCAAAAAGGATGTAAAAGCAAAGAAAATGGCTACTATGTTAGCAAGATTATAGCCTTTAACTTGATCTTAGCCAAAAGGCAGAGAAGTGATTGATGGGATTATTTTATTATTATTATTTTGTTTATTTGTATTCCCCCCCCCCCCCAGAAATTCTGTGTCTTGAACCTTTTATATTGCTTTTGTATCTACTGGCTGGACCAATATCAAATTGTGACAGATTTTAGCTTTTAACAATAAAGTTATTTTACCTTATATAGCCTTTAACTTTAATATAACTTTACCTGATTTTAACCTAGAAAAGCTGAAAAAAATACACAAATGCATTCCCCAACACTACCCCTACACTGGCATCACACTGCCTGTCCGACTGCAAACTGGGTAGCATTATGGCATTCCTTTGGCGCAACGCCACACACTGAAAGGAACACCGAAAGGTGCCACTGCAGCAGCAAGGGCAGCTGTTTGCCAGCTCTAAAAGGATCTGTAGAGCCCTTAAAACTTTTAGAATTATACATGAGGATATACAGTAGTCATACCGCTTTCACTAAAACTACAACTGTAGTTAACAAATTTGTGTCTCCAAATGCGTACATTATCTAAACGTGTTCCAAATTTTCGATTGAGTAATGACAGATTATCTTCCTTGAGCATCTGTAGTATTCAGATAGAATGGAAATGTTATGCAGTTATAATTTAAATTAGGCACCAAGAGCTATTGGAAGAAAAAAAGTACTGCCTCTGTCTTTGAAAATATAGAAAATAGCAGTTTTACAGATTTGATGATTCACCTGAATAGTTTGTAATGCAGACATCAGATAAATGAAAAATGTGATTGTCCTTATGTTAGGGAACTTTTATATTATATTTTACTGATGTTTTTGTATCATTTTAAATTACTGATTTTAATATGTTGTAATCTTCTTTGAGTCTAATTATTGGGAAATAAATTAATAAAATAAGACACCTCTAAAGAAACAATTTCAATTTTGTTTATGGCCCTTTGCACTTTGAAATAATATGTTGAAAAAGTCTGTTGTCATGTCACCAAATTTTGAACATTTTATCATCAAGAGGTTTTGTATTCTTGAGACCATGCCATACAAATTGAAAGTCCCCTCAGTTAGTTACAGTAGTGGTTTCATGATACAGAGTTTTGAGCCCAGAATTACATATGTATATCTGAACTGTTGGTATAGATTAATTTTCCCAAAGAATTATGATAACAAAAATACTGTGTAAACAATTCAAAGATTCAATATCTACACTTTTCTTTCTCTAGTCTGCAGGAACTGAGGAGGGTGTGAGTAAAACGTCAGCAGAACGATCAGTGAAAGATAATGCTGAGCCAGATAAAGAAGTAAGGAATAAAAATATTTTGCAGATGACTTCATTTCTTTTGTATTCCTCAAACAAGTGAGAATTAGTACACACATGGTTTTAAAATAATTACTTATAATTATTCAGCTTATTAAAGTAACATAAAGTGGAATATAAACATTGGGGTGTGAGAAGGGGAGTCTTTCCTGAAAACAAAACAAAAGAAAAATAAAGTTTCTTCCTTAAGTGTTCTAGAAATCACCTGTGTGACTTTGTAAGGAATATTCCTAATTGTCTTCTAGATACTGGTTATTGAAGTTGTGGCTAGAGAAAATTGTACTATACAAAAGTCTTAATCCTAGTTTTAAATCCTAATTTTAATACTGTTGGGTTTGTTAAGTAGATGAAAATCTCGTACTGGTTAAGTTATTCATTGTATATTGCCTTTTTACTTTTCCCAAAAAGGTTTCCTGTTTTTAATTCCTGAACTGATAAACTGCTGTGCTTGTACACGTGGAGCATCATGGTTTCTATTCAGTGTTTTGATATATAGTTCTGTGTGCGTGTGTGCGCGCTGTCAAGCTGCCTGTCAGCTTATGGCGACCTCATGAATTTTCTAGGGTTTTCTTAGGAAAGAAATATTCAGAAGCGATTTTGCCATTCCTTTCCTCTGAAATATAGGGGCTGGAGCCGCCCATTTTTTGTTCCTGAGGGACGCCACAGCAGCCAAATTGTGTGGCATCCCTCTGCACAAAAAAGAACCTGGGAAAACCAGGTTCTTTTAAGTCTGTGTGGTGGATGTCACGAGTGCACCATTGGCACACTGTGACGCATCAGTGACGTAAGCGACGTGCAGTGACATCTGTACGCTGCATGTCATTTACATCGTGATGGTGACCCCCATATGGATGGGACGCTGCCATCATGGTGCTGCTGTTACATGCTAGGGTTCGGGAGCATGCGGTTGGTGTGCTCTCCCAAACCCTAAAGTTGGCGCTGGCACACCACTTCCTCCCCGTCTGTCTCGGGCCATAGCCTACATACCTGGCATTTGTTAGTGGTCTGTCATCTAAGTACTAACCAAGGCTGACCCTGCTTAGCTTGCAAGTTATGATGGGATCAGATGCCTTTAGGTTATTTAAGCCCAACAGTTTAATAGACAGGTAGAAATAGAGTTCTGAAAGAAACATGGAAGGACTGGTCTCATGTACCTTTAATACAGGCATACCTCAGATAACAATCCTCTGGCAGTGAAGCTCTTTTTTACAATGCCTTTTGATATGTGTTCAATCCCATCTTTCATTCTTTGTCTAACTCAAATTTTTTAGCAGCATTCGTGTTGAGAGAATGGTGAAGGAGGGCTAGAGAAACACAAAGTTTTGGTGTTGCAATAAACAATGCAATTAAGCTTTAAAAATAATAATAAATTAAAAAATTATTTCTATCCCGCTTTTTGCCAAGCAATCAAAGCGGCGTACAACAAGCTGGGAAAGAATGAGATTCTACTCTAGCTGTGTATGATTGCCTACAAGTGTCAAAGTAAATAACAACTGCTTTCAGAATCATTTACTGAGTGTGTATGAACAGCAAAACTGAAAGAAAAGGGGAGAGTAAATAAGTCTGCCTTGAAGCTGCACCCACTATATTTTAAAACCATGCATCTATAAGTTTGACCACAAAAAAATGGAAACCATAACAAAAGTATGGTGTTGGGTAAAAGTAATTCCTGGATGCATTTACTTCAAGTGGTCTCTGGATGGTTCAGAATGTGTTTGTTTAGTTATGTAAGATTTATCTGACTTTGTTGCTTTTTTCCGCATGTACATATTGTTAGTTTTGAAGAAAATGTTTGTTAGAACAATGTTGCTTGTCTTTTTTGTGGTGTAACCTGTCCTTGTTTTTTTTCATGTTTTTTCTGCCGCCAGTACTAAACCTGTTAACAAAGCAGATGATTTCTGTAATTGTGTATCAGCGGCAATTGCAGTTCCTTATATTAAAAGTTATCCTTTTCAAAATTACACCTTCTGCAAAGCTACTGCACACAAAGAATCTTTTGCTCCTTTACCTCTGTCCACTTCTACTATGGAAAAATGTATATATCTGGCCTCTTTTCCTCTTCCTTCTTCTTCATTGATAGAGAGGAGCAATCACACTCACTCTCTGCTCTGGCCAGAATATTTACACCAATGTTGATTTATGGGGAGAAAAACAAAAGGATTTATGACATCCACAACTCTAACCCTGATCCCAGGTACAACCAATTTATGGTACCCACTTTTCTATACCTCATAGCCTACTGAAAACAGTAGCTAAGCAGTGTCCCCTTGCCCATTTGTAAGCAGGTAGAAACTACACTGATGGTGCTTCATCATTTTGCAGCTTATTTGTAAACTGCATCTGAGACTGTTTGCACATTGGGGCTAGGTAAAAATCACACACAAGTATATTGAAACATTGTGAATAATTGGCTTTTCTCTTTGTGCATATTTTCCAGAGAGAAAACTCAGCAAAATTATCAAGGCAGCATTCAACTAAGGGACCAAGACAGCGAGCCAAACCTGGAGGTGAAGGTAACTGAAAAAAGGTTTTCTGTGTCATTATATTTCAGAGGTTCCTTTGCATTTGGAACACTTCATACTGTATAGCTCAGTTCGCCATAACAGAAGCCATTGTTTCCTGCTGTGTGAGGAAACCTGCATAAGGCTCTCCTCTTTTGAGCAATTGAAGAGATCGAAAGCTTTGGCATATGATTTCAAATTAATTGCAGTACCCCTTACGCTCTTGACTCTGGGAACTGATGTATTTAAATGCTATGGTTTCAAATCTTGGCTTGCTCTCAGATAAAACAAAAGCAGATGTCTTTGATCTCTTCCTCAGAAAGAGGAGGAAACATGAAAGCCCAAACCTCACTCATGTAGTAGGAAGCCATGATTTCCCATTAAGGATGTGCCATGGCTATACATACATGTGCAAATCATGGCACTACCTTTCCACAGTGCTGGGATTATGTGTTTCTAGGAGGCAAGAAGCTATGCTGCTTGGCCTGTAAGTACTGCATCAAAGAGAAGGCACTGGTAAACCACTTCCAAGTATCTTTTACCATGAAAATCCTATGATGAGACTATCCATTATGAAACAGGAGATAATGCCAGACAGGTCCGAAGGCACTCAGTGAGTTACTGGGGAAAGGCACAGGACAACTTTGAATAGTGTTGTGACTAATGACACAACTAGACTGAAGCTGAAAGAACATTCAGCTGTTGATTTGCTCAGAGATGAAAGGAAAGTCGGAAGTTGAACAACACATAGGAAAATAGAATGGGGGAGGCATGAATGGGAGAAACTAGACATGGATAAGAATAAGAAATGGAATGTACAGTATAATATAAGAAATGGA
The DNA here is from genome assembly GCF_019175285.1 of Sceloporus undulatus. Taxonomy (NCBI): domain Eukaryota; kingdom Metazoa; phylum Chordata; class Lepidosauria; order Squamata; family Phrynosomatidae; genus Sceloporus; species Sceloporus undulatus. Next base: position 166,541,813 of record NC_056522.1, on the reverse strand, counting down.
ATGGATAAATATTACAATACTTGTAGTGAGTGAGCTAATTTAGAAAGGAATGAGACATTTTCAGTCAGATAATTACACAGTATTTTACTCAGAAAATGAAAAGCTAAAGAAATGGGGTGGCTTTAATAGTGAGCAGAGATGTAATAAAAACAGTCAAGTGATATAATGCACGTCTGACCTAATTATATCAACAAGACTTCAGGGAAAACAAATAATTATAACAATAATCCAAGTTTATTCTCCACTCAGAAGAGGAAGAAATTTAAAGATTCTGTGCTGGAGTCCAAGATCAAATTTATCGTGCATCACAACAGGACATGGTAATCATAGGCAATTGGAATGCAAAAGTACTATACAGAAGAACGCCAGAGATTATAGGAAAATTTGGCCTAGGATCAAGAAATGAAAGAGGAGACAGGCTGATTAAATTTTGTAAAGCCAACAATTTGTTCATCACAAACACATTCTCCAGTCAACCAAAGAGGTGACTATATACATGGCTAAGACCTGATAGCCAATATAGAAATCAGATAGTGTACACAATTGGAAGCTGAAGATGGAGAAGCTCCATTTTGGCCCAGTACAGAAGGGCCAAATGATGTCGTTTCCAGCTGCACTCTGGGCATAGCATTTAGATGATGCACACTCCGAACATAGCCAGAAACCATGTGAATGCTGCACCATCGCCGAAGAACCAGGCTGAAAAGGAGCAGAAAGAATCCGCTCCTTCTGATGGCCTGGATCAAGGCTGGGCACATGCTGTTGCCATGGCCCCAGCGCAAACAGCACCAGTGTAGTCCCGCTGTGGTCCTTTTAGCCCCTCTGTTTTGAGCCTTTGCCTGCTAACACAAAGCCTAGGAGCAGATTGTGGCACAGACCATGAACTACTAATATCAAAAATTAAACTAAAGCTAAAGAACAATACCAGATCAGTCACTGTGCCAAAATACAAAAACATCCCAGTAGAATGTAAAGATAATATAAAAAATAGATTTCCACTATTATGCCTAATTGACTGAGAGCCAAAAAAGAGGAAGACCACATTCCAGATGGATAGACTCGATCAAGCAATCCACAGTGGCCCTGAGTCTGCAAGACCTGAGCAGAGCTGCTGCTGGTAGGGTGACTTGGAGGTCTCACCTTAAGTCGAACTTAACTTGATGGCAGTTAACAAACATATATACTCCTGAGGTTGTAATGCTACTGTATCATGGAAGTACTAATATTGTAGGAGTATGCAATAGCATATAATTTCATTAACTTTAAGAAATAGCACAGAACCATGTAGCTAAACAGATAATATCTCATTTTTAAGTCATTGAGTGATTTTGAAAATAGTAATAGTGTGTATATCTTGCTGTAAAAATTTTCATGTCAGGACGAAAGGAATGTAGTAAAACTTTATCTAGTGGTTCCATTCCAGCTAGTGTATTAAAAGAGAAAATTGAGCAATCTGTTTCAACACAGGAGCTAGATAAGGAAAGGAAAGGCTCTCTTGCTTGATCTCTTGAGTGCTAAATATGTTAAAAATTTAAGTAGTATAACCATATAGTAATGGAACTTTTGTTTTACAATTTAATTTGCCTCATAGTATGAAATCAGGAGTTTAGTGTGTTGTAAAGGTCTGTTTTGGGGCAGGATTCTGGACACCAGGGTTCAAATCACTCTTGGCTAAGAAAACCCACTGAGTGACCGTGAGCATGTCATACTCTCTCAGTCTCAGAAAAAGGCCATGAACAACACCTAAAGAAATCATGCCAAGTAAACCTTGGGGTTACCTTAAACTGGAATTAAATTGAAGGCACACAACAACAGCAGTGCAAGCTCAGCTCACAGCATAGCCTTTGCTGTTACTGGCTTGGCAACAGCATTCAGACTTAAAGAACTATTGCTATCTAATGAGATGCTCTTCAGGGCTTTTGTCAGGATTCTTTCCAAGCATTACTGGGAGATCCCTGTGTTCCTATGCAGGCCTGCCTTGCCTTGCTTCCAAAATCAGATAAGATCAGGTGTGTTCCAGATGATATGGTGGTAAAATAATTGGGAACTTGCAAAATAGAAGAATTCTTCCTTTCTGTTGCAAAAAGGAAGAAACATGGCAGCTGAATGTGCTGTTTGCTATCTCTTATTTCTGATGGTGAGGAATTGGGGAGAGTGCAAAAGTGTGAAATGTACAGGTCAAGCCACTGTTAGGTGTTAGGAAAGAATTTTTAAAGAATGGAAAGTGCATGTTGTAAAGCTTTATATCTTACATTAAAGCAAGTTAAAGTGATTCCGACGATAGCACTAAGCCTGTTATCATTTAACCAGTTTAATAGCTTCCTACCACAAACTTTTATGTTAGGAATAATGAGAGCTAATAGCAGTGCAGCTAGACATGCAAATGAAAAACTGACCACTGTGTTGCATGGAAAAGCTGAAGCAGTGATTGCAGTAAAGCAGAGAGGTAAGCAAAGCAAGATGCCTTCAGCACACTCTTTGAAAGGTATATAATTTGTATTATTAATTTTTATTTACAATTTTAAATCATTAGGAGTTTTTTTATTCCTTTTAAGTATTACGTATTTAAACACTTTGCTTCTGTTGTAATGCCTTTCAGGGAGTAACTTGAAGAGACTGCTTCATGATCAAACCTATTAGCTTCCAAACATAATTATCAAACTACATTGGAGAATTTTCCTTCTTGCTCTAGTTTTAAAAATTGATTTTTTTTAATCAACCATTCCCATCACCTGTCAGCTGTCACAAAAACGACAGGAGTCTAATGAGACCTTAAAGACTGAAAAACTGATTTGTGTTGAAGGTCTATTTGGCACAAGACACTGAAGTTTTGAAGAAAAGAAAGAGAAGCTAGTGAGGGCAGCAGTCACTATGTATGATCATTTACTTGTTGCAGAGCGTGTGCTATTTATCTTGGGTCATGAAACAGCATTTTTGGGACAGGAAGAGGGAGGTATGTATCTTCCCATGCCTCCCTTAATCTTCCTTCCCTAAGGTGCTCATCCTGACTGCAAAAAACATGGGGTGATACATTTTAGTAGCTTTGTGGCACAAACATTTTCTGCCATTGTCTTGTATACAGAAACACTTGTAAATTGTCCATACATCTGAAAATAATTGGCATGTATTTCTGTTTCAGGTGAAACATCCAATGATGCAGGTAAAACTAATGAGTGTTAAGACAAATCATATGTCCTTAAACCAGTGCTTCCTATCTGATGGGAGGAGTAGCATTTGTCTATGGTCCAAAACACGCTGCAGAAATAATCCAGTTTGAGACTGCTTTAACTGCCCTGAATCAGTGCTAGGGGATCCAGGGATTTGTAGTTTATTGTGGCCTCAGAGCTGACAGAGAAGGCTAAATGTCTCCCAAAACCACAGTTCCCAGAATTCCCTAGCATTGAGCCAGGGCAATTAAAGAGGTCTCAAACTGGATTGTTTCTGCAGTGTGTTTTAGACCTATATTAGGTGTTTGTTTGTTTTTCTTTCCTGGAAACTTGCCAGGGATCGACAGCTAATGGTTTGTGGATTGTCACCAGACCTTAGACTACCAGTTTGAATAGCACTGGTTTACAGAGTATTTTAACTTTGCTAATGTGGAACTTCAAAATACAGTCAGCTCTTCCTATTGGATTGGAGCATCTGTGGCTGGCCCCACCCTGTTCTTTTCAATGGTTGCATGTGAACGCGATGGCACCAACACGGTCACTTGCACATTGTGTCCACTATTGAGAGGAAAGGGACTTGAACTCCCACAGAATTTGCCATCCACCTGGAACTCACACGGCTAAGGAGGGCCGACTGTATGTTGCTTTCTATTTTGTTTGGAAGGTTCATATGAATATATTGTTAATTAGTTTTATATTGTTTTCTAAGAGGGAAGAGAATTACAAATTGTCCTTGCTTTTCTGTAGAACACTGGATTTATTCTGTGATGCTATAAAGCTATAAGTGTTCAGTCAAACTGACTTCAGTAAAACTGGAAAAGACTTACAGTGGGACCTTGATATCCTCTGCCATTTGGTTCCAGGAACCCCCATGGATAAATCCATGGATGTTCACGTGTCATTAAATATTAAATACTAATGTAATAGCATATTAAAATGGTTTCCCTTATGTAAAATGGCAAAATCAAGGTTTGCTTTCTGGAAGGATTTTTTTTAAAAAAAAAGATTTTCAAACCATGGATGGCTGAATCTGTGGATAATGAATCCGTTGATATGGAAGGACAACTGTATATGCATTTGATGTAAATGCAGTCTTCAAAACTTTGTATGTAACAAATCTTTTCTTTAACAGAAGGTGATGTCCTTAACACTGCTGCCCCTGAAAGAATAGTTGTTTCTGAAAATTATGAAATCGCTAATGAATCTCCTACTCATGTTGCCCAAAGGTACGTAGAGTGTCTTTACCTTCATTAAATACATATTGATGTAATGCTAGATGTAAGGCTAGATCAACTGTCAAATGGTGAAATATAGTGGAATTGGGAGGGAACAATTTCCTTCACCACTACAGATTCTTTGAAGCTCCAAAACCACTTCTTGGGTGGAGCCAAGGATCAAGGTTTCAATGTGATCACTAGTTCAACTTGGAATTTAACCTTGAAGCTGGACATTTGAGATAACAATCAAGGTCAGGAACTTAATTGAAACCCTTTTCATTTAAAATTCTTTCATTGAAAACAATGATAAATGGAATTGCTTCATTTTGCCTGTATTGTGGTGATAGTATTTAAATGAAGAGTAGGCAAAATATTAGCAGACTTCCAAGATCTGAGGGCTAATGCTGCCTGCTAGCCTCCAAAAGTTGCCCACCTCTGATTTGAACTAATAACATCTTAAAATACTTTGTTTCAGTTTGTGTGCAACGCTAAACCACAGTTCAGCATTACATACACAGAAAAGAAAGAGCCAGAGCTCTTTCACTGGGATATCACAACCCTCCCCCTTCATCCCTCATGACCAGGAAAATGTTTTTCTTGCATTTTGCTTCACTTTATACTAATCCCATATTATACTAATTCTGATTATGTATGAACTGGAGAATTAGGGTAAAGCTATTCTCCTGAACATGTGGGTTGAAGGAAAGCATGCAACTTGAAAACTTCACTTGGAATGATTATACAAAGATAGTGTTGGCAAATTAAAAACAAGCTTCAGGGACAGAAGCTTAGCCTTCCTTCATAATATACTTCTCAGTTCTTTTCTTGTTTTACATGTAATTAAACCCAGTTAGAATTTTGCACTGGAGAGGGAATATGTATCTCCAAAGCTGATTTCCAATTTCTAAATTTCCAGTAGTCAGTAGAACATCTCTGTTGGATGACCCACCATTCTTGAACTATGATTTACTATTGAGCGTGTAAGCCTTTAGTGCAGCCTTGTTTAAAAGGTCATCTTTCCTAATATAGCAGCACCTTCTGACATGGAGTGCAGACATGCACACAGAAAGGAATAGGGATTCTTAATTTAGCAAAGGGTCTTCCTGTATAGTTCTCTGTGTTGGAATGAATTGGGAAGTGATCCTGTACATGAGCTATTCATACAAATCACACATACCCAGAGCTCTGAATTGGGAACATATATTTTACAAACCTGCAACAAAATTTTAAAATCACATACTAGATTGAACCTCATTGTACCTCATTTTGCTTTCTCTTATGAATGTTAAGTCCTTTATAGTATGCAAGTCAGAATTTATGCCTCCTGGGCCAAATTAGAATTTTAAAACTTTAACTTTTGGAATATGTTTCAGATTATTAAATAAATGATTATAATATGCCATTGATAAGTATATTTCTAAAGAGAATGTGGACTTAGTTCAATATCCTTTAACAGCCAGGTGTGCAAACAGAAATAGGATATTGTCCTGCCAAAATTAACTAAATTTCACCCCCAGTGATTTCACAATCATTAAAATCAATGGGCTTTAATTTCCTGAAGTTTGGCTACATATTTTTCTTAGATTTTTTCCCCCTTTTCCTTGTGTTCTGAAAATTTTGCTTATAATTAGTTATAATTAGTTAATTAAGAAACTTTTCTTCATAGAGTAACTGTTCTTTATAGAGGAGGATACATCAAGTTTGAAATGGTGATGTTTGGGAGATAATTCAAATTATCTGTGTAAATGATTGCAACACCTTTATCCTACATCACAGAAGATTGCCACGACCAAGCAGTGCGAGGCCTGCTCCACCCCGGATAAAACGCCAAGAAAGTACAGAAGTTGCAGTGCCAGAGAGGTGAGGACAAAATCTATACATTATAAAAAATTCTCTCAATTCTGAGATTGTACAGTCGGCCCTCCGTTTTCATGGGGGATCCATTCCATTCCAGACCATTCAGTGTTTTTAAGCAAGGAGAGAGGCTCACCCAGGGAGTTGTTGAGAAAGCAGTGGTTGTTTAACCCAGTCCAGGTCCTTCATGCATCGGCAGCCAGTCCAGTACAGCAATCCAAAGGGGCAAGCAGAAGGAATAGTCCAGATAGAATTCATGGCAGCAGGCAATCAATCCAGGAACAAGGTGACAGCAAGACTTTTCCCAAAACAGCTGGAAAGTTGTCAGTCATGCTGAACCAAGAAAGGTGTTAGGATATTTATAGCGTGTCTGAGTCTCATAGGTGCTTCTATTAGCAGCCCACTTCTTAACTGCAGAGAATACCAACATCTCTCTCTTTCCTAGCATCTCTCTGTGGAGGTAGGTACTGGTAAATCTGGCGCATCCTCTTGTGGGGGGAAGCTGTGGAGAACTTAGCTCTAGTGGCTGCTGGGGGTTAGATCCTTTTGCTGGTGAACTTAGCTCTAGTAGCTGCTGGGAGCTAGGCTCACCTCCTGGTCCTGCTGTGGCATGCTCCCTGCTCAGCTTCTTCCAATTCCTCAGACTCAGAGGACAAGCAGAATATGACACTGATTTACAGTCACATGGGTAATTTCCCTCATGTCAATATCAGAGACTGGAGTGGGACTGCTGGGGGTCCTTGAATCTTCCATGTTGGAGATGTATTTACAGTGCATCCAGGTTATGGAATATAGCTGGACACGTCACAACTAGTCTCCTTGTCTCTGAGAACCCAGAAATAGCCCAGTTGTGCAGCTTGCACGGTGGCTTTTGTATGTTGCATGGCAAGAACATAATTCTGACCTAGGCAGTGACCAAAATGGTGCGTTGCAAAACCTAAGTCCTGCCATCAGAACTTATTAACAGGATTCCAGCCTTTGTGCAACTAAAGTACTGTAATAAAGTAAATTTGGCTTCAAAAGAAAGAAAGTATTGCATACATTTCAATTTTCACTCTCAGTAATTACCAGAGCTTCTACGTGTTTAGATGAGGCTGAAATTAGACACACTTTTATTTTAAAGAGAACTCCATTTTCTACTTTGAATGATCAATGATTACAAGATGATTATTATATTTTAATTCTCTCATTGCTTTCTTGTAGAAATGGTAGTGCCAAAGTAGTGTCAAATGTAATTATAGACAAAGAGGACGAGGAGGAGGATGACCAGTTTGTAGTCGAGGCAGCACCACAGCTGTCTGAAATAACAGAAATGGCAACGGTAGGTTAATTAACTTTCAGATTTAAATGCGAAGAAAAAATCGGTGTGGTGCTATCTGCTGTTGTATCTCTTCCCTTGTACAATTCCAGTAAATTGATTTCTACTTGGCTTATGAATGATGACAGTCTGGAAATGGAAATATCTGCCAGCTCTGTTAGTTGAGGCCAGAAGGAAGTGGTGCCTTCTGGGACAGACCATCACTTCCAAACCTTTTTGCTTATTCCTTCCAATTGGCATGCTTATGTTATGAGCCCGATACCTGAAAAGGCATGCTATGGGTTACTTTTTATGTCTTATACTAGAAAGATTTGGTTGGATTTGGTTGATTTACATTCCTGAATTGGTGCTTTCGTAGCAGGATTTACATGTTCCTGAATTGGAGCCTTCATAGCAGAGCCTGTCTCCAAGCTGGAGAAATTAGGATCTTTTTTTATTCCATGGGGAAGAAAAATAGATAGATTTTTGCAAAATATAGCAGCTTCCTCCCAAGTGAACTGTTTATCTTTGAACATTATAATCACCCTTTGTATGAGAGAGCGTACATTGATTGCCAATTCCAAGTGGTCTTGTTTATGTACTTTTATATATAACAAGCTTCTGTACTCCTAAGTCACAGTAATTTAAAGCTGCTTTTTGTTTTCTTTTTAATTGCTGTCATTCAGGAAGCAACAATTGAGCTGGAAGAAGATGAGAAGCATGGTAAGTATTTATGTTTAATTGGTGCCCCGTCTAGGCATTCCCCACATTAATAATTTTTTAAAGCATTGAAACATGTTCAACATGAAGTCACTTTCTCTGTCCTCCATCTCTGTTTTACTATTGGTTTTAATTGGACATCAATGTCCTTTCCCCCCCCTTCTAGTTTTCTTGCTATCTGCCTTTCTGCTTTGGCCTGAGATAACAGCAGAATCTACCCAGTTCTTCCTACCCAGTTTAATTTTCTTGAATTTGTTGGGTGGATTTCATTGCATTCCAGTTTAATCTTCTTGAGTTTGTTGGGTGCATTTCATTGTTGTTGAAGTACAAGTATTTCTATTTTGGCCCATGCTTATGTGGCAAATCTTTTTCATCCTCACCCTCCTTTGCAACTTTCTGTGTTCCTCAAAAGCATCAGCTTGACATTGCCAAATGAACCAAAATTGGGAACTTTCCCACCCAATTTTGTGTAGCTGTCTCCTTTCATTGTCCTGTGGTAAGAGATGTTCCATAATGATCTGTAGGATATCCTGACTCTAGAGAGACTTTTGGGATGGGCAGAGAAGCAGGAATCTGCAGAAGTAGGGAAAATATGGTTACTTTCTGTTCACAAATGGATTAAAGCTTGACACAATCCTCCTTGTTCTTACAGTTGTCTTACGGGTCTTACATCATTCTAACCCGTGTAAGAAAAATATGGTTGTACTTGATGATGCCTACTTGTTTTTATTATAATCTAGTGGTCTGGAAAGGTACCGTGTGTGTGTTATTCAGAAGAAAACTATTTTAGCCAATCCAAATTAAGTTACTCTGTTAATTCAATATTTTGTAATTAATACGTTACTTTTGATGTTTCGCAGGAGGGCTTGTCAAAAGAATATTGGAAACAAAGAAAGATTATGAGTTGTCACAGTTGCCAAAATCTACTGAGAAGGTAATATGCAAATGATCTTCAGACAATTGAGCAGTTCAACTTCTTAGCTGCTTACTTTTGACATCTTTAATCCAGCCACTTTTTACATCATTGCATAGTTGATATCTCATAAGGAAAACAAACTTCTCACATTGAATCTTTACAAAGAAGGTACACTTTTAGTAATCTCTTATAAAACCACCTACTAGATACTTGCAAATTTTGTGGATTTTTTTCTGTGAAAGCTTGAAGGAATGGGAGCTCTCAGTTGGCGGTCTTTCTGGGAATAATTTCTTTTTGAACAATGTGAAGGCTTGAGTGATTTACTTTAACCCGTTCAAAGGTGTTTTTATGAAGAGCTTATCTTGCTTCTATGCATTTTTAGATCATCCTTGACCAATATTATCCATTGCTAGAATTGTCACATTACTGTTTAATCGGTGTGCCTCAAACATTACTGTTTTTTTTTCTTTTTTCCATTTTGCTTTTAAATTTGTCTCAGTGTTTATTAATCTCCCCCTTTTTGGTGCTTCCCTTTCCTTTACTTCTCACTCTTTGTTTTCTGTTGTTGTTGTTTTTTTAAAGGAAAAACCGCTTCTGTCAGAAGCAACAAAGAGAAAGGAGAAGGATCTAGTAGCAAAAGAAATAGATAAGTTTCGTGGATCTATTCAGGCCCTTTGTCGGAGTGCTCTCCCTCTTGGAAAAATCATGGACTATATACAGGAGGATGTGGATGCCATGAAGATTGAACTCCAGATGTGGCAGAATGAAAATAAACAACTTGAAGAGGCTCTGCAGAAGGAACAAGGGTAAGGGATATGGAGAAATATATACAATTGCCATGTAAGACTTCGTTAATCAAAATCAGTCAGTTTAAAGTTTTACAAGGCAAGTTTGAATATATTCCTTAAGTCATATTCTGGGGATGTTGGAGATAACAGGTTTAGAGAGATGTCTACCAAACATTAAGAGTCCACAAGTACAGAAAAAATATTGAAGAAGGAGTCAGAGAACCCCCCCCCCCAAAAAAAAAAAAACCTGCAGTGGTGTGAACAAAGTGCATGCAGACCTCATTCAAGTTTCTGGGAATGTCCATGGCAGCAGGAACAAATGTGTGGGTTCACTGATCTTCAGGGATATAATTTTGAATTTGGTTGAAGATAAATAAGGAACTTACTTTCCCCTGGCTTGATGTAAGCTTTTGCAAAGGTAAAGAGAGGTCATAACACTCAACTAAGTAGTCCGCCAGACAAGCAGGGCACACATTGATTGTTCAAGTAGTACAATAGGAATCTGTGTCTTTTCTCCATTCCCAGCTAGAGGGAATTGCTGAAGGTAGAGGATGGGTCCAGAGATAGAGAGCCTCTGACCCACGAGATGTTGTTAAACATCAGCAGCCCCAGCCAATATGGCCATTTATCAGGAATAGTCATAAAAACTAGCATAAGACAGCAGCCTCCAGAGGACCATAAGTTCCATATCCCTGTGCTGATCCTATAAAATCAATGAAACAATGAGAAAGAGACAAGATTGTTTGTGGCCTAGTCCATTTTACTTATACATGAAAATGTTGTGCTTACTTTATTTGTCATACTAAATACTGCATCTCCACCAAAGGAAGGCAGGACAGTATATGCAGGCTAATGCACTTTTATATGCATACATATCATCCTTACCCCCATGCTACCCAAATAATCTTTATGGCTGAACATAAAGTCCCCTGCCAAAGTTACTCTTCCCAACACATGGCACTTGCTCTGCCTACTGTGGTTGCTAACAAATGAGGAGTAGAAACAATGTTGTGCTCTTTTCCTGATTTAAAGATGGAAGCCTAGACAGGATGTTTTTTCAACATGCTATTGGATAACATGGTTACATACCAAAAATCTATTCACAAGGTGTAATGTGCTGCTTGTTTCTCCCTCAGAATCACAGATAGTGTTGTGGAACCCTTGAAAGCAGAACTTACAGAGTTGGACCAGTTGATCAAAGATGAACAAGACAGGATTTGTGCAAAAAGGGCAAACATTTTAAAGAATGATGAAAAAATTCAGAAGATGATTCATAATATGAATTCAAGAAGATGAACGGGGAAAGAAAAAAGAAACAAAATTACACTGTGTGCAAATAAAACTGTTGCATACAACAGCACATACAATTTCAAGTTAATTTATTCAGGTGATTGTGTATGCTTTAGAAGATTGATATTGTTTAGGTGAAACTTGCCATTCATTCAGTGCTTATAAATAAAAAAACTCAATGCAAAATATTGACTATATTAAACCTATTGTGATAGGTTTTCTGTTCTTGTTGGCAGGGATTAATGTTTTGGATCCTTTAATACTATGATCAAACTCCTGATCAAACTTTATAACCTTCAGTTCTGCTACATGGGTTTGGCATTTTGAACAAAGAAGCTATTCTGTTACTATTACAGAATATGAAGTTTGGTGAGGTTTTAGTTGTTAAGGTGGGCAGGAACACTTCCTTGTGTTAGTAGATCTTTATGAAAATGTGTAAAGAGTTCTTGCAGATCAAGAAACAAAATTCTGTTTAAGTCACACAGGATAAAAGATAACACAAAAATAAGTTTGCCTGAACATATTATAGTTGCATGGCCTTTTTGACTTTGAAAAGAATTGATTCAAATACCTTTTCTCTTAAATACGTAGTCGTTTTATTATTTTAAATTAAATTACTATCAGGTGTGTATGTATGTATGCATTTATGGCATACAGGGAGAAAGTCAAGGTTTTGCCCCTTCAGAGTCTCTGCTGTACACATATTCCTAGTGGTCCACAGATAATGAATGGCCTTGATAGCCAGACAACATTTATGACTGCAAGGGTCTGTCCCTCATCCAATGGGATCTTCTCTGAGATATCATGCTGAATTTGAGCATGGCTGTGCTTCTGCAACACAGGGTAAAAGATAACTCCCCTCTTCAGCTTCAGAGAATGTCTGCCTGGAAGTTCTTTGTGTTTCATCATACCTCTTGAGTATTAATAGTGCCATTCCAAAAGCTTTCATTCCCCTTCCAGGTTTCAGGCAATTTGTAGGGAATCACTATTTGTGATGTTGTTCTGAGGTGTCCCAGCTATCTTGAAAAGAAATATAACCTAGAAAAGTACCAATCATTTTCCTAATTTCTTGGTATAGAAACATTGCGTTCTCAAGTGTGGTTGGGACCTCCAATGTGGTTGCTCTAATGATCATTCAGCTTTGAATTTAGGAGAAGTACTGAAGCTCACCTATGTTGCCTTGCACTTTCAAGCACCTTGGGAGCATAGCTCAATTGCAGATTTCCCCCCCCCCCCCCCCCCTCCTGTACTCCAGGCTTGCATGGACATTGTGAGACTTGCCATACTTAGTAGGAGCAGATGGACAGAGGTACTAACCATGACAGACGTGTTTGTGGGAATAATTGATTTCAAAGTAGTTGGTCCCATACCATACAAATATGCATTAAATATACAGTACCCTGAAAGTTTGTTTGTTCTTTTGCAGCTATCTCATTGTTTCAGTCAACTGTGACTCTTGTTCCCATTTCTTTTGCATTTAATGTAATTTTAAAAACCTCCCTGTCTTCCC
>NC_056522.1:166521538-166526054 GCF_019175285.1 Sceloporus undulatus | reverse complement strand
TAGGATAGCTGCTAAGTCTTTGTTGAGCTGTGTATGATTTGGATATAAATATGCTAACTGGTGAAGTATTTGTTCTTCCTTTTCACTTATTTGAACCCTTGACTTTTCTAAAACACTGTCGCAGAATTCCTATCACAGTTATTTTGGCATACATGTCAAAGTACAGGTGTACTTTAAGTGTATGACTAATTAGTTCATTTTGAATAAAATATGTTTGTGATCCAGAAGAAGGGGCACTAGAAAGAAATTTGAAAATATATATACAGTATATAAGGTTATCAGCAAAGTACTTCAGTTGCAATCTTCTCAAAATGCACTTAAGTTGTACACATGCAGCCTAATGTAGTTGGTGGTAGCTCTCATCACATTGCTCTGTGAATCTATTTAGGCCAGTCTGTGTTAGAAGTATCCAACATAGTTTCTCTGTGAGTAAAAATGTACAGCATAATATAATTTGTATTATAAATTTATTTTTCTTTTTTATATAAAATAATTAAATGACCTATTTTTTCTATTGATAGTGGTTGGATTGTACAGTTATTTTGGAAATACAATAAAATAAGAAACCAAATGGCCTGTTTTATATACACTACTATTGTGAAGTCGTGATCATTTTATCCTTGAAGGAAAGTCTTCAATCTGAAAGGGGATCGATATATAGGACCATAGTGCTTCATGTTCGTGTTTCAAAATATTCAGGCCTGCATTTTTGCCAAGGTATCTGCTTTAAAGAAAAAGAGTGCCATGCACAAAACCCCTGCACCTGTTTACATGACATTTGGTATGCTTCATCCACCTGGAACAGGGTTCTGTTTCGGTAGATTTCATCCAGTTCTGACAAAACCAAAAAGCCGTTTCTTCATTATAGTGTGTGAGGAGACAACTTCAAATTCCCTTAAGATAGACCAAGCATTGCCTAGAGTAGTGCAAGAGAAATCAATCTTTTATCCAAAACAAAATAGTAAAACTCTAAAAGGTTTGGGATAGGCTCAGGATTGTAATTATTTGGGGAGGGGCAAAATTAGGGCATTGCTCCTCAAGTAAGCTTCCTACCCCACCCAATGAAATTTTCGTTAGTTCCCAAATTTCTAGCATTGCACTAAAAACTTCAGTTGATCATTTAGAAATAGAGGTTAGGTATCCAAAGAAAGGGAAAGCAAAGTGAACAAAGGAATGCAAACAGCAAATAGAATAATTTTAGGTGGAATAATTTTCACTGTCCGGCTCGAATGCTAGAAATTTGGGGACCAAATTAAGAGCCCTGCTGGTGCGGTGGTTAAATGCCTATACTGCAGCTACTCAGAAACCATAAGGTTGTGAGTTCAATCCCAGCCATGGGTTCAGGGTTCACTCAGCCTGGCATCCTTCCATAAGTCACTAAAATAGTACCCAGCTTGTTGGGGGCAATTAGTTTAGAGTTGTAAACCACTTAGGGAGTGCTTAAATGCACTGATGCAGTATAGAAATGTACTTGCTACAAATTAATTTCCAGTGTCTGCAATGCTAGAAATTTGTGGAGACCAAAGCAAAATTTCATTCGGAGGCAGTGTCCTCATTTTACCACCCCCAAATGCTATACTCCTAGGTGGATGTATCTTAAACAGCACATACTGGGCTCTGCTGAATCCTGATCAGTTCAGTTCTGTATTGTCTCATGCTGAATTTCTGGAATTTCAAAATGATTGTTGTGCGTTCTAATTTTGTATTTGCAGGGAACATGTCATTTCTGCTTTCTGCACTTTAATCCATGCTGTGAATGAAGCTAAAATATTTGTAATCGTCATACTGTTCTGCTAAACAGCTACCGATATGGTGCACATCTAAAATCAGTCATGCCACGACAACACTCATTAATAAAACCAATAGCATACTGGGAATAATTTAAATAACTACAAGCCCAAACAGACAGGCCAAAATAAATGCTGCTTTGGGTCACTTTGGAGGTATGCTGTTTAAATGATACAAGTGTCGTAAGAGGCCAGAAGCCATGCTAAAGCCATGCTCCAGTCCTAAGGACGAGTGCAATTTTGGTGCAGCTTCTGGCCTCTTAAGATCCCTGCGTCATTTAAACAGCATGCCTCCAAAGTGACCGAAGCAGCTTTATTTTGGCCTGTCTGTTTGGGCCCTACGTTAAAGAAATGTGTCTTGACACACTTTCTGAAAGCCTAAAAAGAATGAGCGCCGATTGTAATTTTGGAATATATACCACAATGTAAGATTTACATAGAGAAGAAAGCCTTTCACTGTGTGCCTCTGGAAAGAAACATCTGCATCATTTTATTATTCTTTTTCTTATTTAATAGATGTATAGCACACAGTGCCATATAAAAATGTTATAAAGGCAGATTATAAGTAAGGCTTCTACAGATCTATTAACTGCAGATTTATTATATTTATGAACCACTCCATAACCACAGTGCTCTGGGCAATTTACAAAAGAATATGAAATACCATAAGTACAGATAATACATCATAAAACCAAGCTAAAATCACAAGCATAAGCTAGGCATGACTTAATCATGGCATGCACTAGCAAAAAAGGGAGATACTATTCTTGGCTGACCAACCAAAGTATTGTGTTTAGACTGAAGGAAGTAGTAGTAGCCCACTGTTCATACCTCACCCGAAGTAGTATGTCCAACTCTAGGCACCAAAAGAAGGATATGGACAATATGGAACATGCTCTGAAGATGGGGACAAAAATGGTGAATGCTATGAAAACCTTAGTCTTACAAGGAACTAGGAGACTGTTACAGACTGCCAAAATAATGCTGCTTCGGGTCTCTTTGGAGGTATGCTGTTTAAATGATGCATGCATCCTAAGAATCTGGAAGCTGCACCAAAAGCTGCACTCCAATGCTTAGGAATGGAGTGTGGCTTTGGCGCGACCTCTGGACTCTTAGGACACGTGCATCATTCAAATAGCATACCTCCAAAGAGACCCGAAGCAGCTTTATTTTGGCAGTCTGTAACAGGATTATGGAAGCCAAAGGAGGAGCAGACTTGTTTTCTGTTTATCAAAAGGACAGGACCCAAACCAGTGGGCTCAAATTACAGGAAAGGAGATTCTAACTGAAGTTTAGTGTTACCACACTCTGCATGCTGGGGGGTATGAATATTTTGTTATGTTTTATTATTATAGCAGTTACGGAGGCCTTAAGGATGAACCTGGAAAGGTCAAATGACCTTTAATTGAATTTCTTATGACTAGTCACACAGACCCGAAGACATGTGGAAAGGACCCCTGTAACTTTATGTCTGTGAATATTGCTGCTTCCCCAGCCACTGCTGTGTGCATTTCCTCTTGAAAGTCACAGAGAAAGTAAAGCATTAAGCCAACTTTTCTGCTAACCCAAATTCCCTGGGGTTGTCGATCTTATTCCTGCTTGATTAAATCAATCTTACTGCCATCAACCAAAAATATTCATTTTGTAACTCTGAAGTTAAAACCAACCAAGTGTATCCGGGATTCCTGGAAAATCAACTCAAACTGCTTCATGTTATGTCTGGCCCATAAATCAATGTCACTGCCATCAACCAAAAATATTCCTTTTGTAACTCTGAAGTCAAAACCATCAACCAGGTGGGAATCCCATTGTTTTGGGGATTCCTGGAAAATCAACTCCAACTGCCTCATGTTAAGTCTGACCCAGAAATACCCCGTTTGGGCACTCCAATTTCAGTCTTCGTTGGAGTCAGGGAGACATGCTGTCATATTCCAGCCGAAACTCCTCAGATTGGTAGCCAAACTCAGTCCTAGGTAGTAATCTGAGTCCAATCCACTTTGCATCTGTTCCCCAGATTGGAACATGGCTTATAGACCTGGTAAGCATTGCCCATTGCAATCCTGTAATTTGCTATCGACTACCACCTTTTTATGTACCTTATTTCTTGCGTGTATAAGTACTTCGTGTGAACGTTGACATCCCTCCTGATGTTCAAATAATAAAACTGAGTTCTACTTAGTATTCTGGAGTTTTAGTTTTCCAGTAATGGTAAACATAGGCTGAAAAATCCCAGCTAGTGTTACCCTGGCCCTCTCACTGCTTCCTCAGTGAGCTAAATAAAGTTCCCCATTGAATACAGTTTGTGGGTGTCCTCTTGCAACCCCTTGCAATGTAGGTAACATTAGGAAAATCTTCCTGGTAGTACAGTCGGCCCTTCTTATAGACGGATTTTTTATACACGGATTCAAGCATACACGGTTTGAAAATGTTCCAAAAAAGTATAAATTTACCTTGATTTTCCATTTTTGATAAGGGACACCATTTTGCTATGTCATTATATCTAATGGGACTTGAGCATCCACGGATTTTGTTATACACGGGAGATCTTGGAACCAAACCCCAGCGTATAACAAGGGTCCACTGTAATTACTGTTTGACAGTGGGACAGAGAGTTATCAGGCTGGAAAGTTGTAGCTGTGGATTTTCTACATTAGGAGTTAACCAGAAATTTAACTGCAGCACTGACCAGGGGCAAAGACTTGCAGCTTTTAGTCGCCTGTCTGTATAGC
>NC_056522.1:166517288-166521438 GCF_019175285.1 Sceloporus undulatus | reverse complement strand
TTCATTTCTGGGGAGTTCCTGGGAATTAGCTTCAGCTTAAAAACCTAATTATGCTCAGAGAGCATCTTGTTTTAAAGTGATACTGAAGGATATCCTAGACCCTTCTTCCAAAACACCAAACATGTGGAATCATATGCAACTGGTAAGCTGCATGTTGCCCACCCAAACTCTGTTTTGCAGAGTTATAATTTTAGTTTCCATGTCATAGAATCATAGATTTGGAAGAGACCACAAAGGCCATCAGGTCCAACATGCAAGAATACACAGTCAAAGCACCCTTAACAGATGGCCATCCAGCCACCGTTTAAAAATCTCCAAATAGCATCTATAGCAATAGCAGCTTCATTTATATACCTCTTTATACCACACTAAGCAGTCTCTAAGAAGTTTACAATAGTAAGCTAATTGCCCCCAACAAGCTGAGTATTCATTTTAGTGACCTTAGAAGGATACAAGGCTGAGTTGACCCTGAGCCCCTGGCTGGGATTGAACCCAACTGCAGTACGGGCATTTAACCACTGCACCACCAGGGCTCCAAAGAAGGAGACTCCATTATAATCTGAGGCAGCATCTTCTGCTGTCAAACAGCTCTTACTGTACTGTATTCTGCAGCTTTGACTAACATCAGTGGTGTCATTCAAAATAGTTAATAACCACTTCTGTCCTTTTTTTATTTTCTCCCCCCCCCCTCCAAATGTGTGCATGTTAAGGGAGATGAAAATGGAGGGCTGTGGGGCAGCTGGAACAGGAGCTGGAGCAGACAAAGGCCTGTTACAGACTGCCAAAATAAAGCTGCTTTGGGTCTCTTTGGAGGTATGCTGTTTAAATGATGTATGTATCCTAAGAATCCAGAAGCTGCATCAAAGCTGCACTCCAGTGCTTAGGAATGGAGTGTGGCTTTGGCGCGACCTCCAGACTCTTAGGACCCATGCATCATTCAAATTGCATACCTCCAAAGAGACCCGAAGCAGCTTTATTTTGGCAGTCTGTAACAGGCCAAAGTTTCTCCTGAAGCTTTAAGTTGCAAGCACACTGGTTCCAAGAACAGCTGCAGAAGCTCCTACACTTCTCACAAGCTGCTGCTGCCCTGGGATCCAGAAGCCAGCATCCTTTTAAGCAGCGTCTCATCAGCCCCCACATTTAGCCAAGTTGGTGGTGGGACAGAGGTCAGGGCACAGCTTGGCGCCTTCTGACTCTCCTCACACCATTGGGAGAGCCCTGTGCCTGTGTGCTTGCTTGCTACTGTGTCTCCAGATAGAACAGGAAACATGTTTGTGTGTGTTTCCCAACTTATTAGGGTGAGGGAGGCTGAAAGCAGCAGTAAAAGAATTAATGTTTCCATTGCAGTCAATTACTTTCAAATAATTATGCAGCAGTCATGTAACCTTCAGTGAATCATGCCCATGGCCCCTATATTATTTTAATTTAACTTATACTGTAAAACATTTAACAAGCTCACAAGAATTTAACTGTGATTCTTCATTTTGTCCCCACAACAAGCAGTTCAATTCAGAGATATAGCACACACCACATTACACAACTCCTGCCACCGTTCATATGGTTATCTCTCCAACCTGGCCTTAAGCGACATTTTCCTCCCACCTTTGTCCCTCAATGATCACCATTAAAACTAAACTTGTCACCTCATCAGGATACCCACAAGCTTTGCAGTTCTATGGCTATTCATACAGTCTGATGATAAAAGTCCTTCCTGGGCACAAGTTCATTCTATACATCTGAGGAAGTAGACCACATCTATAAAAGCTTACACTACAACATCTTTCAATTGGTCTCAATGGTGCCACAAGAACTCTTTACTTACAAACAAGTGGTTCAGTGATTTTTTTTTTAACAACTGGTTTGGGTAGACTGATGCAAACTGGCTGAATGATGCCACTAATCAACATGTTCTTAGTCATGCTCACTACCAAATTTGGAATCCATAAGTTCTGATACATGCAAAAGATAAATGAGGGTTACAGATGATGTCTTATATTCTTTTAAAGAAAGAATCATGGGCACCCACATGATTCCCCCCCCCCGGGGGGGTCGAAACATATCCAGCAGTGTGATTGTTATTTGCACTCATAGCATGTGCTACTTCAACACACCTTTAGAAACTCACACAAATAGAAAATCCAGTGAACTTGACAGTGTAGTGCAAAAAAGAGTAATATTCAATTTTCACAAAAGGCATTATGAATGCTAACAAAACTTCTTTTTTTAGCATAGGGAAACACATAAACCCAGTACAGCAGTCTTAAGAAAGTCATATCTGATCACTGACAACTTCACTCTATCGTTGTACTGCATGTGCCTTCACATGGTTTTGTGTGTGTGTGACCCACTGATTTACTGCTTTCTCACAGATCATGTCAGTAGCACTGTCAACTAAAACATAACAGAGGTTTTATGCTACTGCAATGATGATGATGGGGCTGTACAGATGGGCAGCATGCGGCTTCCCCTTTACTGGCTGGATCGAGGCTGCGGCCACCTCAAGTCATGGCTCTGATCCGGCCTCTGGAGAGCGCAAAATGGAGGCACAAGAAGCAGCTCCTTTTTGTGCTGTTCAAGGGGCGCCATAGCCATGGTGACACAGTTTTATGATGCCCCTTCAGTGCTGCATTATGTAGATGCAGTGCTGGAGTCGCGCCATGATGGCACACACCATGTAGACCAGTGCGTGCCAAAATGGTGCCCTGGGGCGGAGTTAGGGTATACAGTGTGAGGATGTTGTCCGCCCACAGGCTGGCACAAAGTGCCGGTCTGTATAGGGCCGATGATGACCTTTTCCTCCTTCCTTTCCAAAAGTGAAACAGATGCTTTGATCTTCCAGTTTGTAGCATTTTATGGAGTGAGGGGCTGATCTGACATGTCTGCTAGCTAGCTAACATTCTTTTTCCACTGGGGTGGTGACAAGAAGCTCAATGGTGGCTGCTAAAAATCAGTGTTGGCCACTGATTTTGTCTTCAACTGCACTGCTGCTCACGGTAGACTGGAAAGTGTTCTACCTGATAACAAGAGATTTTTTTCTTTTCAACTCCGAAACGTTTGTGAATACTTTTTAGAGAGCAGCAGTACAGTCTTCTGAAAGTTTCTTAACAGAGGAAATAAAATAAAATACCAGCCTATTTCTGGCAGGTAAGTTCACTGGCACCACTGCCTAAATTGCCACAGTTGCTATGACCTGTGCCAGGAGTGCCTTTAATTTTTCTCAGAACACTGTAAGAAGGACTCAAGCTGACATTGTTCATAAAAACTGTAAAGAAAAAATGAGCAAAATACCAAAACAAAACACAGCCCCACACTCACAAAAACAGCCTATTTGCAGAGACATGGGGTAGTACAAAACTAAGACCCACTATCATCTTTCATGCACTTTTTGCATGCTTAGGGAGGTTCAGTCAATCAGAGGGTGACCAGTTTGTGCAGAAGATGTAAGATTCGCTCAGGTCCATCCGGGGGGGTAAAATGACCCTTCTCTCATTGCTATGTAGAGATGGAAGAATATTCAAATGCTGTGTGTGTGTGTGTGTGTGTGTGTGCGTGCAGTAACAAGAAATGGGATCTTAACCCATCACTTACTTTGAAACAGGAGGAAAGCAGAGGCCATGGTACTGACTAAAGACTACTTCCCTCTCTAGGGAAAGGAGCCTTGCACCTCTCAGCAGGAACAGCAGAGAGCGCCATTTCCCTAATGGCTAGTCTGGGACAGAGCAGGGAAAATAGGCTGGAAATGCCTGCCCCCATCACTCTTCCCTTCCTTTTTGCCAGCCCAAATGTAAATTTCTTTCATGAGACAGAAAATTGACAGATGCTTCTCAAACACTGTCATGAGTTTTGCACTTTTTCACTTTTAACAATGTTGAAAGTAAAGAGGCATCGGTGTTTGTATAAAGTGTTCAGTGAGAGAGAAGAATCTACTAAATAATGCCTAATTCACCTCTCAGTATCTTTCTTTGTGTAATTCACTCAAGCCTTCTGCTTCCTTCTTACCTGCAGATGTCACTGCCCCCTTATCTCAAGGAGTTAGTTGGTCTCTTTAGGGCTGTACAGACCGGCACTCTGTACCGGCCTGTAAGCACACTAGGGTTTAGCTAGGGCTGAACGTTCACATGCTCAAAGCCCTTGTTGCACTGTCCAACTG
>NC_056522.1:166513476-166517188 GCF_019175285.1 Sceloporus undulatus | reverse complement strand
GTAATAGTTGCACCTGAAGTAAATGTGCACATAAAACCTTCAGAAGATATGTATTCCTTAAAAACATATCCAGTTCCCTTCACCTACCAAGAAATGGATGAAAATATTCGAGCCTTTGGCAATCAAGTGTTTGAAGATCTTCCTTTTCTAGTGATGGTTACCAATACAATTGAGCACATGAGAAAGACATCGACTTTCTTCCTGGCAAGTTGTACACACTTACTGTATAACCAAGAACTGACAACGTATCTCAGAGAGAGCAAATTTGATGCGGTTCTTTCAGATCCGTTTTGGCCTTGTGGCCATATTGTTGCTGAGTATCTTGGCATCCCTTCTGTATTTTTCTTGAGAGGAATTCCATGTGGTTTCGACTATGAGGCTACGCAGTGTCCAAGGCCTCCTTCTTATGTCCCTAGAATGTTCACAAGATATTCAGATCATATGACGTTTTCCCAGCGTGTGAAAAATATGCTCTTCCATCTATCAGAGTTCTTCCTTTGTAGTTTTGTTTACACTCCTTATGGAAACCTTGCTTCTGAGTTTCTGCAAAGAGATGTGACTGTTTCAGGACTGTTAAGTAATGGAGCTGTGTGGCTGATGAGAGAGGACTCTATTTCTAGTTATCCCAAACCGCTGATGCCTAATATGATCCCAATTGGAGGGATAAACTGTGCTGCGAAGGAGCCATTGCCTCAGGTTTGTAAACCTTTTTATTCACTCATTTTTAAGTCATTAGGCTAGGAGTTTGAATTCTGTAAGGAATTGTTGTAGTGGAAATTGCAAAATGGTTTAAAGGTTTTCCAGTTCGTGAGCACAGTTTAGTGTACAGTAATGTGTCCAGTGTTAAAACCAGGGCACCCCAATTGCTTTTCTCTCCTTTCCCCCACAGCCCAATAAATCTAAATTTATGGAAACACTCAAAATTATACATTCAGTGGAAGATTTTTAACTGCAGTAATAGTGCAATTGGCTTCCATAGTGAGTCATCATAACTAAAATTCAAAGGCTTTTATTTGCAGTAAACATTGACTTTGTGAGTACCATTATTTTATAATTTTAATTCAAGCAGGAAACCCTTTATTTTGAATTGTTGTGTATTTTTAATTTAAACACAAAAAGTAAAAACAGAAAATAGGTGCAGCCTTTAAGCATTTGGAGAACTTAAAATGTGGCTCCTGGCACCACAGATGCCAACACCTGATTTAAATCCCAGTGAGATCAACAGGCCCTTCTCTCCATGGTGGATTTTGGACATTGATTATTAGGGCCTCCAGGCTTTTGTTACCTGTATTTTAGTATTAGGGCAGTTATATTTTGAAAGGGTTTTAGGCATTAAGAAATTTGGTTGCCAAGTCAAGATATCCCAGGCCCTGAAATTTCAGGGCCAAAGCTTTAGGAAAGATCTCATGTGATGCCACAGGATGCTTTCTTTGGTGATGTCACGAGGGGCAGGTCTTTGTGCTGTCATTGTGCTGAAAATGGAGGACATTTTGAAATTCCTCCTGGACAGAATGTTGAAATGTAGGCTAGCTCTTGGAAAAGGTGGACATTTGGTAGCCCTGGTGTGATTGTGCAGGTAGGCTCTGTAGAGCTGCCATACACTGGAAAAACTGACACAAACCCTACAGCACACTAAGGATACATGAGCATCTCTGTGTGAATTCCAAGCAGATGTGTTCAAAACTCTTAAAGGATTTCTACATATGTTCTGTAGGAATATTTGCTATCTATTATGTTTTTAAGCAGAAGCTAATTCCCAGGAACTCTCCAGAAAAGCACTTCAATTTGTAAAGGTACCTGCCCTACCATAAATACTGTTTTAAAGAGAATATCAACAAATAATGATATTCTAGTGGCATAATCACAAATTTAGTAAGCATAAAGTGCAGCCCACAATAGATTCGGTGAACATCAATAAGACTCATCAAATGTGGAAGTTACCCACTGCTATCTAGGATATGGAAGCAGAATATTTTATTTTTCTATCTGAATATATATGTCTCTTTCCCTTAGTTCATTGTTCATTGATGCTCAAGATAAGTGATATTTGCTTCTTCCCAGTTAGAGCTTTTTTGTTCTGGAAGTCTTTTAATGGCAGGCTGATTGAAGAGAAAAGGGTTTGTGGAGGAAGGGTAGAGAAGCAAGCAAATGTCTAGAGTTACAGATCAGATTCCCCCTTATCTAGAATCCTCTAATGGATATAATGCAGACTGGCTGAAGTTCTTCCTCAAAATCAATGCTTGTTCTTCCCCAAAGTTAATGTTTTATTTAGTTAAACATTCACTTAAAAGAGAACATAAAAGACCAAGTTTGAAGGATACAGGATACATGTCTGAAGCATAAAGCTACTAGGATACATCCACTGTTGGCAACCCGAGAGATGGCTCCGTTGTTCTACTTCAAAGAGTGTTTTGCAGTGCTACTGCTGCTCCTTGCTGGTTTGGATTTTGCTTCTGCAGGGAAACTCCTAGTGATACCCATGGATGGAAGTCACGGCTTAGCATGAAGCCCGTTCTAAAACAGCTCAACAGAATGGACAATGAAATGGTAATAGTTCACCTGAAGTAAATGTGCACATAAAACCTCAGAAGACATGTATTCCTTAAAAACGTATCCAGTCCCTTTCACCTACCAAGAAATGGATGAAAATATTCGAGCTTTGGCAATCAAGTGTTTGAAGATCTTCCTTTTCTAGAGGGGTTGCTAGAACAATTGATCGGCTGAAAAGACATCTGCTCTTTTCCTGGCAGGTTTACACACTTACTGTATAACCAAGAACTGATGAGATATCTTGGGCAAGCAAATTGAGGCGGCAAGACCGAGGTTGCCGTTGGCCCCAGATTGTTGCTGAGTATCTTGGCACCTCTGTATTTTCTTGCGAGGAATGCCATGGGTTCGACCGAGGCTACTCAGTGCCCAAGCCCTCCTTCTTATGTCCCAGACTTTCCAAGATATTCAGATCATATGACTTTGCCCAGCGTGTGAAAAATTGCTTCTCGCCTCTCAGAGTCCTTCCTCTGTAGCTTCGTTTATCTCCTTATGCGAACCTTGCTTCTGAGGTTCCTGCAAAAGAATGTGACTGTGCAGGACTGGTTAAGTAATGGAGCTGCTGGCTGAGAGAGAGGACTATGTTTCTAATACCCAAACCCGATGGCCTAATATGATCCTAATTGGAGGGGTAAACGTGCTGGCAAAGGGAGCCACTGTCTCAGGTTTGTAATTTTTTTAAAAAATTCATTTATTTTAAGTGTACATTTGGCTAGGATTCTGAACTATAACTTTGTATACTAGGATTTGCCTTCCAGCCTGTGGACAAGCTCTGTGCACAATTATGCATATTTAAATCTAGTGAAATCAACAGGGCTTACCCCCTTGGATGCAGTGCATCAAGCTTTCCAGTTGTTGGGAGCAATGTATAATTTCCACAAACTACAGATATATGATAATGTTCCATCTGCTTTGAACAGATCTGTTCCTTTAAACAACAATGAAACTTAGCATGTATATAGTGCTTTTATCATTTTGTTAAGATCACTGTTGCAGTCCTATATTAATAGTTGAAGACAGATAAATTGGATCCTGTCACAGTAATTAGAAGGTGATAATACACATGATTTCAGATTTAGGTAAACCAAAGCACTTTCAGAGAAACCTCTCACACCCATTTTAAATATCGCACACAAGCAGACTCTCCTCTCCAACTCAGAACTTG
>NC_056522.1:166511975-166513451 GCF_019175285.1 Sceloporus undulatus | reverse complement strand
AAACCACCTTTGGCAGAAAAGAGATATCCAGGCACAAGGCAATTTTGGCTTGATTGAAGTTCAGGTAAGGTGGGTCAACCCAAAAGGCACAGAATACCCCGCTCTCCATACTGTGGTGATAGCTACGGGGAAGGTAATTTACCAGATAAGTAACCTGACATCACATGTAGCCATTGGCTTGAATGATTTTCTTGAGAAGTGGGGGAAAAACCAAGTCCAAGCTCTAAGCTGGAGTTGGGCCAGACACAGGAGGACATAGGTGCATGTAGCCCTTCAGAAAAGACTTGATGATCAGGTCTTGGAAACAGGGACGGGTGTCCCCAGAATGGCAATTCAGAAGAGATAATACTTTGTGGATGAAATGGATAAGCCTAAATCTGAGAGGGACATCAAAAAGTCCAGCACATGTCAGGATTGAACCCAAGATGGCAAGAGACTAGATTCATTTAGAAATGTTCTAAACCTTTCCCACTTGTAGGTGTATGACTTTTGAGTGGAAGGCTTGTGAGTAGCAGCAATCACTTGTCGAATCAGGGAAGGTAGTCAGTGGCGAATTCTCCATGCAACCAGTTTAAAGGTGTCTAGATTTGGAAGTCAGACCCATCCTTTTTCTATGGTCAACAGATCAGGATGGAAAGGTAGTCAAATGTAAGAATCTTGAGACAGCTGGAATAGGGTGATCAAGACCACCAAGGAGTGATGAAGATGGTGCATTCATCTGACATTTTCACTATGACCCTTGTAATCAGTGGAAACAGAGAGAACACATAATATTGTGCCTGTCCGTTGAAAAAGGAAGGCAGCTCTTTCTTACTATCCTGGAGCAAAATCATTGACATTGCTTGCTTAGGTACACTGCAAAGAGGCCCACCATCAGATTGCCCCACTGTCGAAACACAGCATAGAGGACACCTAGGGGGACTATCCATTTGTGAGGATTGGCTGAACTGGTCTGCTACCATGTTCTCTTCTCCTCAAAGATGAATAGTGTGAATGGAAATGTGTCTCTCAGCACACCATTCACAAATTTGGGTCGCAGTGTTGAGGAGAGTCATGGACCTTGTACCATCTTATTTGTTGAGGTAGTATATAGTCATTATATTGTCAATGGCAAGTTGAACTGACTGATCATGGAGGAAGGATATTGTCAATGACTAGTTGTACTGACTGATTGTGAAGGAAGGATTCAAACACTCCAGGGGCTTTATCTGCTACAAGTATCTCTAGAGTGTTGATGTGGAGACAAGCTTTTGTAAGGGACCACTGTCCCTTCATTGTCAGTCCTTTCTGTAATTCCCTCCAAGTCAAATTTGAGAATAACTGGTAAATCACTACTACCTGAAATTGTTTAGGTTTCTTCCCTATAGAGACATCTATGCTATCTTTTTCATACCACACCCATTATGAATGCAAAGGGATAAACATATTATTGTTGAAAATCATGGAATCATAGAGTAGAAAGGGGTCGCATAGGCC
>NC_056522.1:166508921-166511875 GCF_019175285.1 Sceloporus undulatus | reverse complement strand
GCTGGGCATTACCCTGAGGTCTTCTGGGGACACTATTTCATTACTCGAGCTTTTAAAACATCTACATTAAACTACTAAGAGACATCATCCAGGATCTGAAGCCTGCGTTCAGTACAATCACGAGGCCCACATCTTTAGCTCTTTCATGCCTATTCTCTTTGGAGCCATTATTGGTCAATTTTGGCCATTTTAAGGTATTTCTAAAAAGACGTTTTAAAGTAATGTGCTACTAATAAGTAATTTAACATAATACTTTTTTGCCCAGTATGTAAGGAGAGAGAGGAAAACAAGTCGAAGGCTTTCATGGCCGGCATCCATGGGTTTTTGTGGGTTTTTCGGGCTATGTGGCCATGTTCTAAAAGATTTTCTTCCTGTAGTTTCCTAATATAGATTTACAGAGAATGGCATGGAGGTTATCACTGTTGTGCTGTTTTTGTCATTTTATAGTTGCCTCTGGAATTTCCCCCCACAGATGAACTACAAAGCTCATAATATGATTGTTATCTGGGAATGATGGGAGTTCAGTTGGTCTAGAAACTGCTTTGGAGAGAACGTTTAGGATCTGTTCAGTTACATTTTGTCACTCATCTCCCTATGGAGATTAGCGCATGGACTTTCATTCCCATGCTAGGTGCAGAATGTAAAGTCACGGGGACAGATACTATCGCACAGCTCTGTCCCCAGGCAGTACTCATCCCGTATGTGACCTGGGATGGAGCTGTGCAATGGTACTTGTTCCCATGAATTTACATCCCCTGCCTAATGTGGGAACAAAAGCCCATGCACTCCTCTGTCTTCTTTCTATCCCTTCCGATCATAGCTTATATATACGCTTCACTTGCTACATCTTTTGTTCCAAACTTCACCCTTAGGGGCCATTGAGACTACCTTTTACCCCAGATCAGGAACCGATTCTTACACGTGAAGTTCATATTCACCCCGAATCTCCCACAAGAGAATCAGAGGCTTCCACAACCGTTTCGGGGCAAATGCCCCTTAGCGCAGGTCATTTGGAATCGGGGTAAAAAACGTATCTTTTGAAAAAGCTGGGTTCGGCAAATATTAACTTGCCCCCAATCATGATCGGGGCAAGTTCAGGAGAGGGATTTAGGTCAGAGGAAGGGCAGAGGGCAGAGCATTCCCTCCCCTTCATCGGAGAAGGAAGAGGAGGAGGAGGAAGGAGCCAAAGGGTGCCAAGAGAATCGGGGACAGAGGAGGAGCAGGAGGAGGAGGAGGAGGATGAAGAGCCGGGGAAGAGAAGGGGGTCATTGAGGGCAATCGGGGTAACGGAGCAGGAGGAGGTTCAGGGTAGGTCAGAGAGAGGGCACCAAACAGAGCAAGCCTCCCTCTCGCACCAGGGAGCTTTCCCTTTTTTAATTTTTAAAAATTATTTTTAACAAAAAATGTGCATTTTTTTGCTACAGATAGATAGATATATAGATAGAGCGTAAGCAGGACAAAGGGTCAATTCAGGGCAGATCAGAAGGAGGGCACAGGACGGAGCAAGCAAGCCACCCTCTAGCACCAAGGAGCTCCCCCCCCCCGCTTTTTAAAAATTATTTTTGACAAAAAATGTGCATGTTTTTTGCTACAGGTAGATAGATATATAGATAGAACGTAAGCAGGACAAAGGGATAATTCAGGGAAGGTCAGAAGGAGGAGGGCACAGGACGGAGCAAACCCACCTCTCGCACCAGGGAGCTTTCCCTTTAAAAACATTTTTTTGAAAATTATTTTTGGCAGACTATGTGCATGGTTTTTGCTTCAGGTAGAGATATAGATAGATAGAATGTGGCTGGCTGCCTTTGGCAAAAGCCTTTTTTTCTATGCGAATGCTACAATGCGAATGTTAAAAATGTTTCTTTCCAATTTGGCAAATTGATAAAGAATGCTTTTGCTACTGTCTCTAAGGAATTCAGGGGTAGCTGAAGGAAAGCAATGGATGCATGGCATTTCTGGCATTCCGAGGTGAGGGATTTATTATTATTATTATTATTATTATTATTATTATTATTATTATTATTACATGTGTATGAGGTATTCTGGGGTGGCAAGGAGGGAGGATGCAGAGATGGCATTAGATTGCATTTTGGGGCAAATGGGGCCAAGGGAAGATCCATAACCTGCAGTGACCCAAATCCCCACAACACAAACAGGAGGTTTTTAGGTTTGACAAAATATGTGCATACTGGGTGCCTGTTTTTTTTAAAGGAGGGGGGAAATCACACATCCAGTTGCCCAATCACTGTAAAAAATGTCACTTTGATGCAAGCAGAAGAGAATTTGATTGACAGCAAAGGAGGATTTTTTCAAACCGGTTACCGCAAATGTCAACTCTCCGCTAAGAGCTGCAATGGCATTCAGGGGTATTTTGTAGTGAGCACTTGATTCCGGAGAGATTCAGTGGGAGGGGCCCCGATTGTGCCCGGTTCCATTCAGGGCAAATAGCTCAGTCTGAATGGGGCCTTAGAAAACTAATCAAAGTATGTAATCCTCTGAAGAAGAGAGTGAATGAAAAGAAGAATGTACATAGAGAGTGGGGAGATAGAAGCCAAGATATAATATGCAATAGATGGCAATGGCAATCCCCCCCTGAAGAAACTTGCCAAGAAACCCTTGCGATAGGGTCGCTTCAAGGTCACCATAAATTGGAAACAATTTGAAGGCAAACACCAGTGAGAGAGAGAGAAACCTATGTACAGTCCTCCCTCTGTTGTCATGGTCTTATGCACTAGGGATGAACGGAGGGGGAATGAATGGGGCACACGGAGCTTCCTGGCTTTGCAAATCAGCCAGCTGAGCTTCGATTCAAGCCTAAAGTTACCTGGGATGCACCTGCCCGGCGGCGTTGGCAGCAAAAACATGTGTGATAGTATCCAGATGCAGCCCAAATTAAAATTCAATTTGGCAGTAAGTCGCTTTTTTAAACTGTGCGATAAACTCCATTAACAGAC
>NC_056522.1:166500105-166508896 GCF_019175285.1 Sceloporus undulatus | reverse complement strand
ATTATTATCGAAAGCCAATTGTAGCTAGCTTATCTCCATTTTCCCTCTAATTAACTCAATATCAAAGCCCCACATCTTTAATTCTACCTGATAAGTTATATCTTGCTAACTGAGGCCCATTACAGATGGGCACTTGTACGCACCCACCGCGTGTTAGGGTTAAAAAGGGGGCGTCCTTTCCAGACGCCCCCAACCCTAGGACGCGTGGAGCGCGCACAAAATGGCGGTGGCCGTTCCACACGGCCGCCGCCATTACAAGATCATGACCGCCACGCCGCTCCAAACGAGGCGGCGGGAGTGACATCCTTGTGCTGGCAAGGGCACTTAGAGCGCCCTTTATGCAGCGCAAGAAGGAGCTCCATTTCAGAGCTCCTTCGGCTTTGCGTTGCTGGGCGCCTTCAGACGACTGCGCCCAGCAAACGGTAGGAAAAGGGGCCAAGGCGACCCCTTTCCTCCTCCTCCCCGCCGCCGCACGATGTCCTTGGGGCTTGGAGCCCCAAGGACACCCCTTTCCAGGCTGGGGAAGGGGCCTTTTGCCGCTTCCCCGCAGCCTGGAAGCGGCAGATTGGGGCCTCAGCGGCTGCCGTTCTGGCCACTGAGGCCTGATCCGGCGGGGAAAGGTGCGCCTACAGGCCGCCAAAGGGGCGGTCTGTAACGCACCTGAGAGTCCATACAGGCGCCAAAATAAAGCTGCTTCAGGTCACTTTGGTGGTATGCTGTTTAAATGATGCAAGGACTGGAGCACAGCTTTGGCACAGCTTCTGGCCTCTTAGGATGCATGGTCATTTAAACACATACCTCCAAAGTGACCCGAAGCAGCTTTATTTTGGCTGTCTGTATGGGTCCTGAGTTAACTTATCCATATCAATAGCATCATACCTTTCAATAACCATTCTTTCACATTAGGGATAATTTTAAATTTCCATCCTAAGCAAGAGTCTTCTTGCTGTAGTAGTCATTTTTCTAAATTATCATCACACATATCCGATAAGTAAATTCCGGGTCATTCATATCTTTACATTGATGATGCACTTATCTCATTCACATTTCTCCAAATTTCTTCCACAATTACACGAACACCAGCAATGGAAAAATGTGTGCTGGCTCTTCCCCACATTTCCAGCAAAGATTACTTTGAGTCATACATGTTGAGATTTTCTCAGGTGTCATATATCAATGAAATACATTTTGTAGTAATTTTCCCTGAAATTTTGCAATGTGGTATATTTAACCCCTTCCTCCGGTATGTCCCCATTTATCATCTCACCAGGTGTCTCACATTTTTGCCCATTGATAATAACTTATTTTATTACTTCCTCTCCTGAGTCCCACTTCAATAAACTTTATAAAAATTGCCAATCCATTCTTTAGGTTCAGAAATCCTTTATTCCTCAAGATCTGATCATTATCTTCAAATCCCTTTAATTTGTTATCCATTTATATATGTTTTAAGATTTAATATGGGAACCATTCTAGTTTTATCCTTCACAACTTAATTCCTCTTGAGTTTTTAAATAAAATATAGACATTCTGGTCTTTTAAAGTAAAGTTTTGTATGTAACCAATTCTTCCCCTGCAAGGTCTCTTTCCTATCCAAAGAGGGATTTTGACGTAATTTTATCTTTGTATTTGTAACACATGCAGAGCAATGCCTTCTCAAAAAGTGGTTTTGAAACACTGTTTGCCTTCTTCTCCTCAAATATGTATGCTATCCAAAACATAATTCCCTTCATTTCCAACAATCTGCTGTGTTTTAAGGACACCCACTCCTTCAACCAAGTGAGACAACATGTTTCATAATATATTTCAAACTGGGTATCCCCTGTCTCTTTTGCATCTTTCGTACTTCAATCTTACCCTTGGTTTCTTCTTGCCAATAAATCGTTAAAACCTGTACCATAATTTAAAGGGTTTTATTTGTATTTATTGCTGGGATCATGAAATGAGAAATAACATTTTAGAATAACTGACATCTTAATTGCCAAAATTCTTCCAATAAAGGAAATGTCTTTTGTCCAATTAATCAAATCATTTTAATCTCACTCCATAATTTTTAAGGTCTCTGAAAATGATCAATTGTTTTATTGAAACAATCCCCAAATACTTTATTTCCTTATATACTTGATATCCATTTTATACTTAATTTACTCCTTAGTTAATTAGGTTCTTTGTAAGAACATTTATTTATCCTTATTTATTTATAACCAGTAATTTCCCAAATCATCGCATGCGTATAATAATAATAATAATAATAATAATAATAATGCAGAATTTGATAAATGAAATAATAGTTATATATGTATTCAAGTTGATGTATTTATGAAGGGAGCAAAAAGGAGCAACAAGGGGTAAGCAATGTGAGAATTGTGATGAACAACAATTAAGTAATGTAGGTAAAAGAAAATGTTATGGAAAGTAGGTGATATTTCGAAAAGAAAGGTGTAAATGAAGATCAAGAAAGAAATACAAAATCAAAGCATCATTGAGAAGGAGGTTAAAGGAATGGTAAGAATTATAAAGAATGGGGGAGTGAGGAATGAGGAAAAATGAAAAGAAATGGTATGGACGTTAGAGGTGATAATGGGTAAAATACAGCTCAAAGTGAATCACAATAAAGTCAGTGTGTAATTTGGGGAAATCTCAGAAGCAAACATAATTAATAATTTAGTAAGAATAAAGAAAAGAGTTTTGAGCATTCATTGTGCATTCTTAAAAGTCAACATTTGCTTTAGATCTTAAATGATGTATCGTACCTGAATCTATTTATGTAAAACATTTGCATATAGATGTAATTGGCATACTTCTAGCTGAAAAGTAAAAGGATGAAATGCCAAGCCATCATAATATGTTGCCCTCGTTTCCTTTGTTGACTCCGAATATAGTTTTTTGACAATCTTACATGATGTTTACAATCTTGCCTGGGTTAGCAGACATAAACTCTGCTACAGAGACTGCATCAAAGCAGATAATAATGCCAAGTCATTTTTAAAGGCCGGATCATTAAAAAAGTAGTCATGCATCATTATTTGATAACTACCCTTTTGCTGAGCTGGTTTTTTAAACTACAGTGTGCTTGCTTTGCTGGGTGTGGATTGTAGACCTCCAGTGTTTCACTTGCAGTTTAATATGAGCCTTCCTTAGTTAACCTAGGAAGGCTGTGTAAGCTCCTGGCAATGGGGAACTAACAAGTCAGCTAAGGGAAGAATGGAATCTTCTATCTGTTCTCTCTTTTGGTTCATCTCCTATCCAGAAGGTTCCTGGTTGCTTTAACCAGCTTCCCATCAGGTTTATTGGATTTCATACTGAATAGCAGTCCAGTCCAAAATGAAACTTCTCATCTATAATTTACTTGTGAGTAAAGTGGATGGCCTGGAAGGTATCACAGTGGCTTGGAGAAGATGGAGGAATTCATCGTAAGAACACTCCAGCTGTGCCTAACATAAATTTGAGAGCCGGATTGAGGGAGTTCCTTTATTTTGTAGGTATTCCATCTCCCACCACCACCCCACCCTCCCAAGTGCTACCCTTCAGTATTCATATATTTTGCTGAGGACTTCGAACAGATAAAGGTACTGTGCTGTCAGTACTGCCTGATCCTGTTTGCTGAACTGATAGAAATGGCCTCAAATTTATGCTGAATCTACACAGGATAAATAATGCATTCTTACCTCGATCCCAGTTCTGTCAGAACATATGACATTTCTCTCCTTCTGATGTGAAAACACTTCTTTTTAATGCCTAGGGGCTTTAAGGCATTTTTAAAAACCTCCAATGTACTCCACTGTTTTGGAGAAGAACCAATTTTTTAAAACGTGTGGTTTGACACACACACAAACACACACAAATTGCTATTGCAGTGGAACCAGGGTGAGGCATGGGGCCAAGCTGGTGGGTCATCACTTTGGTCAGGTGTTCACTTAGGTCATCTCATAATTCCCTTGTTTGTATTGGCATCTGGAAAAGGCAGTGTTACTTTCTTTTTCTTTTTTCTTTTTGTATTTAGAGTTTATATGTGAGCCACCCTATACATACCATTACACACACTCACAGGTCAGCATTTCACCTCTCCCTCTCTACCAGCTTCACTTTATAGAAGCCCATCTGGGCGCTCAGAGTGAAGAGAAAACAAAAGCTATTTGATTAAATGAATATGCACATGCATTGCGAGCATTTTTTTTTTAAACATCCAAATAACTGTTAAGTTGAAAACATGCACATAGTAGAAGCATCCCCTTGTATTGAGCTGGCTACAAAAAAGGGGGCCTGTGTGGTTTTCCAAACTGTTTAAAACAGGTGTGTGTGGCAGTAAAGGGGACAGATTGGGGCAGAGATACTTACTACACAGAGAAGCTGGAATACGGCCCTTGTGTAGATTCAGCATTAGTGACCCACAAGAAGATTGCTCAGTATCAGGGTTGGCTAGAAATGACAAGGACCAATTCTCTTTTGTTTACTTATAAGTTAGACCATATACTTTTACTGTATAGTCCTCTTGGGCATGCCATCTATGGATTTGAGCATCTGTGGATGGCCCTGCCCCGTTCACCCCAATGGCGGTGCATGCACAGGGCTGCACTTACTAGGGACTCGGTGCACCGCCATTAAAACCAGCAGGACTTGAGGTCTTGTGGTTTTTGCCATCTTCGGGGGTGGGGGGAGGTCTGGAACAGAACCACCACAGATATAAAAGGACAACTGTATTTCAACCAAAGAAAATTCTTTTTAGGGAAAGCAGAACAGACATCACATGCAAAGAGAGTTTTCCTCTCCTCTACAGATCACATGGAAGAAACACCATCCTGCCAACTTGCTGCTAGCCCTGAGAATGTTAATAGCCTTAGGTCTTGTTGAGCTAAGAGGAATAGAAGAAGAAAGAGGCATACCTTAATGCTACTGAATTATACCTTATATCTTTCTCCACAATGATAATTGTAAAATAGTATATTTGTTATTATGGCTTGAGTGGCTATTAGTTTAGATGACATTTAAAAGGAGGTTTGCAGATAATCAATGGAAGAAAGATCTATCATTAGTTTTAAGGGTAATAGTGAATTGACAGCTGAACAGAACCTCCATATTCAGAGGCAGCACATCTTAGCAAATGAGGAGAAGACAAGGGTAACTTGTGATGAGTTAAGACAGAGTGCTCGTATCTCCATACTTTTTTCTCTGAAATAAAACAAGGAATTGTTAAGTATTGGTTAAATCAGACACATCAGTAAAAACAACTTATTTTACTACGTCAACTAGTTTGTGGAGGAAGTCAACTGAAAGTGTATTCTTCTTTCAAATAATTGGCTTATGAGGCCATCTGTTTTGGTTATACGAAGAGAAAGGAAGTTCCTACAGGACATATAGCTATCTTTCACACTACACAGTTGTGACACTTATGATTCCCCTTTACCTGTCACAGCTGCTTCCTATGGAATCCTCCTGGAGTTGTGTAGTTTTGTCATAGGCCCCAGATGAGGATTCTCGGTTTGAGGATTATAAAAAACCCACCCTAAAGTACCCAGTCTCAGGATTTGATAGGATGGAATCATGGCAGTTTAAGTGGTATGATAGTGCTATAATTATGTAGTGCAAAAGAATCCACACATCTACTGTGCTTGCAAAAATATTTTATGTCTTCTTATTTCTAATTCTTCTCCCACTCTCAGGGTTTAGAGTAGGTAACAATACCTTAATACTCTTCCTCACTTTCCACAATCTAATGACACCTTTATGGTATTCCATCAAATTATTAGCCCTTCCATCTCCCATAAGTGACAACAAATTCATTCTCCTACACTAGGGTCCTTATGTAGTCAAAATGGCACTCTCCACATACAAAATGGATGTATTAGTTGACTTGAAGGAACACAAGAACTTCTAGAAATACCTCCAACACTTCAGGGGTATCCTCAACTATTAGCCCAAATAGAATTTAACATTCTCAACATGTACAGAATCCTAACTGTTTGGAACTCTTAGGAGTTTATCAGACAAGGGAAATTGGAAGTATAATCCAATGGCAATCCAAACACAATCATGGGGTTTAATGTTATTGCGTGATAGTCCACCACATGCAAATTCAGGCAATGGGAAGTCAGTCCGAACACAATCATGGGATTTCACGTTATTGTGTGTTAGACTACCATACGCCAATTCAGGCAATGGCATGCTATTTTTGGGCAATGGGAAGCCAGTTCGAATGCAATTCATATTCACATAAATTCTCTGAACTAGCGAATTCATGTGAATGCGTTCTGGCCCCACTTTCTTTTCATTCAAAATTAAGAAAAATTCCTCCTATGTGATAAACTCCTTAGAAGTTTTGGTTTGCTAGTCTTTAGGTTTCAGGACAGTTCCACACCTATAATTAGAAGCATCCCCTTGTACTGACTTTGAGCTCTTCATATAGGATCTCTTTGTCTAAAAATTATAGTGGCTTCTAAACTAAATTGCTCTTCAGCTGAACTATTCAACAAGTACTATTCAAAAACTAAAATAATAGGGTTTTTCAAGAGGCCAAAGCTACATGGTAGAAAGAGAACCTTTTTTGAAGTAAGTCCCCCTGATTTCAATGAAATGTACTAACAAATCTTGCACTAACAATGAGATGCACTAGCAAAGCTATTTGGAATAAAGTCTCATCAAGTTAAATTGAATTCACTATCAAATAAGTAGGCAAAGTGCAGAATCAGGCTACATTTACAAGCAATGGAGTTTATCGCACAGCCCTTTGGGATGCTCCCGGTGCGGAACGAAAGGGAGTGGGATGGGAACAGAATGGGGGCTATCATGCATTTTATCACATGCCAGAATGCCGCCGCCACCACCGGAAGTTCCCATTCCATTCCCTCCTCTGGGACGGATCAAGAATGGAATGGGAACTTTTACCCCACTAAGACTTTTAACCTTCAGAAGGGGTGGAAGGTACAAACTATCCCAGGTGAAATCCCTTCTTTTAGACAGCTACAAAAAGGTGCAGAAGACCTGTCCTCTTATTGGTCATCTTGGAATATGGGATGAGATTGGCGGGGGGGAGATTGCAGGTTACGTACAATGGACTACGTATATGTACACATCACTTATATGTTGAACTCTAGTGTGTGGAAGTAAGGTAATGAGGTAACCTACTGTTTCAAC
Organism: Sceloporus undulatus; assembly: GCF_019175285.1. NCBI lineage: Eukaryota > Metazoa > Chordata > Lepidosauria > Squamata > Phrynosomatidae > Sceloporus > Sceloporus undulatus. Next base: position 166,501,765 of record NC_056522.1, on the reverse strand, counting down.
AGCATTGTTTCCCCAGGGCTGTGCTGATGGGTAAATAAGAGCTAAAAAAAATTCCTCTGGCATCTTAAAGACAAATTGTCTTATTATGTTGTGAACTTTCATAAGCATGAAGCTAACAGAAAATAGAATCCTGCCTGCAAAAAGCTACAGTAAGCCAGTTAGTGATTTAACTTACCTTGGGAGAACTATGATTTTAATACCATATATATATATGTGTGTGTGTGTGTGTGTGTGTGTGTGTGTGTGTGTTTATTATATGCCTAAAGCATGAGATACCAAAGATTTAAACAATTCTTCAAGGGTTTTATTTTAAGACTTAAGTAAGTGGGAAATGTATCCTTGTGACAAGAAATTAGGAAAATGCAACTATTTCAAGAGCATAAGATTCACAATAAGTCCACTGTTTCAGACCCAAAGTGGATGACTGCTAAATCTCTAGTAAAAAAAGAGAATTAAACTCTAATAAATGTTGGGTTTCATAGCATTATCCTTCCCTTAACAAGTGCAATTCCTTCTAGTACCAACATGACAGCCCTGACAGATTCTTAATGAGATTTTAACACCTTCTTTTTGCCTTTGGCTACATGGAGATACTGCTGCCTAATGAATCCTGTAAAAACAGTATTGTCTTGCTTGTCCTCTTTTTTGTTATTTATTTTTGTATTTTGAATCTGAAAAGTCTTCTGTTAAGTGCCACAACAGTGTTAAGTCTCATAACGGAAACCATTTAACCAAAAAAGAAAAACCAACAGCAACTGAAAGTACCTTTCAGTATCAGTCATCATGGGAATAGAAAACAGAAAAACACAAATATCATTTATTCTCCTAAGACTACCAAAGCCAGTTATTCACAGATCCAAAATAAATGGTTGCATAGCAAACTTTTCCACAGTCCGTCAAGCTGTGGAAAGAGACCATATAGACTTTGCACATGCACACATGCGGACACACATGTACACACACACACACACACACACACACAGAGAGAGAGATATCAATCACAAGGAAGCACATCCATAATGTGACACCTCTCTCTGCCCCCAGAAAATTATGTCAGACTATGGCTACAGAACTATGTAGTTCCGTTTGGAGAAAGTCTGATGTAATCAGTATATTTCATTTCCAAATACCAGTAAATGTACAGGGACAAATTGTATGAGACATAAGTGTCCTTTCCTCCCTGGAAGTTCACATCAATGATCTGGAAAGAAATAAAAAGTGAAAGTTTAATTTCAAGATTAATTTGAAGGAGCAGCAGCAACAAAAACAACATCAAGCAAATTGATCAGGGGGAATGAGGACATTGTCCCTCCAACAGAAATTCTGTCTCCAATGAAATTTTTACATTTGTTGGTCCATGTTGCTTTGGTAGGTTTGCCTGGCCACTTTCCTAGAATGCTTAAACTCTATTTTCAACTGAAGCTTTATCTTACCGCAATGTTTTAAATCTGGGGACTCAAATAAAATTTTATTCAGGGGAGAAGAATCTGAGGACAATGCTTTCATTCCCTCTCCCCATAGCTACACCCCTAATTCATGCTGATAATGATATAAATTCCTTCAGAGTAACAAAACAGAGTACAATTATTCCTTTACTAAAGTACATGGTGGTAAAACATACAGAGTTGCTTCTGAGTCAGCAGATGTAGGTTTATGTTAC
>NC_056522.1:166497337-166500005 GCF_019175285.1 Sceloporus undulatus | reverse complement strand
AGCAGTAAGTTGTGTTGGGATTTTCTAACTAAACCACAGTCCTGTTTTTATTCCAACAGTGGCCAGGCTGAAGTTTCTGCGAAGCCCACAAGTGGGTATAAAGGCAATAAACCTTGCTTTCAGCAACTAGTCTCCAGAGTATATTTATCTCTACTCTTGAAGTTTTCATTTAGTTGCCATAGTTGTAGTACGTCGTGTATGCCTCCAATCCCCATTGATTACAGTCTCAAGCCTGTTATATAGATAGAGCCTTCAGTTTTTGGGATCAAATTAAAGAATAAAAAATATTTTAGGATTATCATTTTCCCCCTAATATTTTAAGTTAGGATAGTTTGTGTTGCAAAAACTAATCAGTCTATTAAAGATCTTTATCTCCAGGTGAAATAACTTAGATGATAGAAAGTAAAGACCAGTTCTCTAAAAGATGAGGTATGTGCGAAAGCAATGTTAATAAGAGAAAGAAACAAAATTTAAGCTGCCAGACTAATGATATTTGACTATCACTTCCTATGCAGTATAGAATAACAAGTTTTCAAAATGGGAGACACCAGCATTCTGTTGGGTAATGTGAGGCACAATAAAATATGTCACAAGCAGAATAATTAGTAGTCACAAACAGAATGTGAGCAACAACCAGTGCCACCCACCCTGTAAGGGTGTAACATAAAAATAAAGCAGCCTTGAAGATACACAACAACCACAGTTTCTTCTTGGTAAAAACATATTAAGTAGATTTGCTTACAAATATTAAAACGATGAACTTGAGCAAGTCACATTCTCTTAGCTACAAAGGAAAGCAAAGCCAACCCCCCCCCCCCTTGAAGAAATCTTCCCATGAATGAAAACCCTGTGCTAGAGTTGCCTTAGGGTTGCCCTAAGTTGGAAATGACTTGAAGGTACATAGCAGCAACAACATCTTATGGTCTTAGGCTCTGTAACATGTGCTCTTTAAACAGAGTCAGGGAAGAGAGAACTGCAGACTACAGAAGAGAAGACGAAGAAACAGTCTAACTGTGGACTAACTAATGGAGGAAGAGAGCAGGTGTAACTGACCAACAATTTGTAGTAGTAGTAGTAGTAGTAGTAGTAGTAGTAGTTTTTGTTGTGTGTCTTCAAGTCATTTTAGACTTATGGCAACCCTAAAACGGCCAGAGGAGGTTTGCCATTGACTCCCCTGAGGATGAGAGAGTGTGACTTACCCAGTGGGTTTCATGGCTGAGCTGGGAATAGAACCCTGGTCTTCAGAGTCATAGTCAAATGCACAAACTACTACACCACACTACGGAAATATTAATACATGCTATGCTGAAACTTTTAGAGACACAGACTAGCCACTACTGAATATAAGCATGCTGCGATCGCAACCTCTAACAAATGGGTGCTTATTGGACACCAGACTTCTCCAACTTCTCTTCTCCAACTTTCCAAAAGTGAAGCATAGGGCAGCAACTGAACATTGAACAGTGGAAAGGAGGATAAACCAGATGCTATGTAACAGAGAGCCAGCGTGGTGTAGTGGTTTGAGTTTTGGACTACAACTCTGGAGACCAGGATGTGAATCCCTGTTCAGTCATGGAAAATCCACCTTGGGCAAGTCACACACTCTCAGCTCTCAGAAAACCCTGTGATAAGTTCATCTTAGGGTTGCCACAAGTCAGAAATGACTTGAAAGCAGAGAACAACGTGTAACATAGTAATTGGCTTGATACGAGTGCAGACTATTGATCTATCTTGCCCAATACTATCCGTTCTGCCTCTCAGTGGGTCTCTTCCACACATGATCATTGGATTCTTTGAACCAGAGAGTCCAGGGACTGCAGCTGATGCCTCTTGCATGGAAAAGGAATGCCTTGATAAAATGAAAAGAATACATTTTAAGATGCAGAAAGTACCTTGGCATCCCCCAACTTGGCACCTTCCAGATGTATTGGACAATAGTTTCTATCAGCCAAATGTCATGTTGGCTGGGTCTAATGGAGGTTGTAATTCAGCACATCTGGCAGACACCAGGTCGAGGCAGGTTGCTCTTGTGAGCGTGCTGCCATCTGAGCCAATTGCCTGTTGAATTGAAACATTAAACAACAGCAAGACAGTGAGAAGGTTGCATACACTTTGAGCCTGTTGGTTTAGGCACTGAAACCAGAACCATAGTGGTAGCAAAATCCTGAACGGTCCACAGCTATTCTTGATTCACTGTGGAGGTGGAAGGCAGAGTTTGGACACTTACTATGCACAGGACTGGGCATGCTTAGAGGGTGGAAAGGCTACATTTTGGACTACAATGTCCAGAGATCCCAAGTGGTCATATTGTCAGGGTGATTTTGGCAGCTGTTACCCCAAAATACATTTTTTATTTCCCCCCTTTTTTTTTCAAGCTCTGGTCATGATACTTCTTTAATTTGACTTAAAAGGACAACATTTGTCAACATTTAAAATGGAAAAAAAAAGGCTAGCATAGTATGTAAAAACATGCCTATCAGGTTGATTATTAGATTGTGGATATCCCAGACAAAGTCCTGGATAATAAACCACTCAACACACAATATTGGTTCTCACAAGCCAAGGAGTTTTTGATAAAAAAGGAGGACACTGCAAGAGAATCAGACAGGGAGAAAAGAATCCTTCATGTTTATCTCTATTTGAAATCCTCCTCGCATTCTTCATCACA
>NC_056522.1:166496639-166497312 GCF_019175285.1 Sceloporus undulatus | reverse complement strand
AGAGAGAGAGAGAGAGAGAGAGAGATAAGAGAGTGCCTGCTTGCCTGCCTGTCTGCCTGCTTGTCTGGCTCCTTGCTTGACTGCCTGCCTTCTTGCCTCCTTGCTGGCCTGGCTGCTTGCCTGGCTCCCTGCTTGTCTGGAGGGCTGGCTGGCCCCTTGGGTGGCTGGCTGTCTGGCAGGCAGGCTGGCTGCTAGGCTGGCTGGCTGACTGTTGCTTGGCTTGCGGGCTGGCTGGCTGCTTAGCTGGCTGGCTGGCTGCTTGACTGTCTGGCTGTTTGGCTGGCTACTTGTCTGGCTGGCTCCTTGCCTGAGTGGCTGCTTTTTTGGTTGGTTGGCTGGCTGGCTGCTTGGCTGGCTGGCTGGCTGGTTGCTTGGCTGGCTGGCTGGCTGGCTTGCTGCCTTGCTGCCTGCCTGCCTGCCTGCTTGCCTGCCTGCCTGCCTGTCTGCTCTCCTGGCTGCCTGGCTAGCTGACTGACTGCTTGGCTGGATGGCTGGCTGGCTAGCTGGCTGGCTGGCTGGCTGGCTGGCTGGCTGGCTCGCTGCCTGCCTGCTTGCCTGCCTGCCTACTTGCCTACCTGCTTGCTACTTAGTTGGCTGGCTGGCTGGCTGGCTTCTTGGCTGGCTGACTGCTTGGCTGTTCGGCTGGCTGGCTGGCTGGCTGGCTGGCTGGCTG
>NC_056522.1:166464105-166496614 GCF_019175285.1 Sceloporus undulatus | reverse complement strand
CAACCAGTCAGCCAAGTCAGTCAGTCAGCCAGCCCAGACAGGCCAGGAGAGCAAGACAGGCAGGCAGGCAGGCAAGCAGGCAGGCAGGGAGCCAGGCCAGCGAGCCAGCCAGCCGCCAGCCAGCCAGCCAGCCAGCCAGCCAGCCAGCCAGCCAGCAGCCGCAGCCCAGCCAGCCAGCCAGCCAGCCAAGCACACAGGCAGCCAAGCAGTCAACAGCCAGGCACACCAACAAGCCACCAGCCAAGCAGGCAGCCAGGGCAGCAAGAGCCAGCAGAAGGCAGGCAGGCAAGCAGGCAAGAGCAGGCAAGCAGGCAGGCACGGCAGGCAGGAGCCGCCAGCCAGCCAAGCCAGCCAGCCAGCCAGCCAGCCAGCCAGCAGCCCAAGCGCAGCCAGCCAGCAGCCACCAGCAGCCACCAAGCCAGCACCAACGCCACCAACCAGGCCGAACAGCCAAGCAGAAGCCAGCCAAGAACCCAGCCAGCCAACAGCGCCAGCCGCCAACCAAGCAGCCAGCCAGTCAAGGAGCCAGCCAGACAGCAACCAGCAGCCAAGCAGTCCGTCAGCTAGCCAGGCAGCAAGGAAAGCAGACAGGCAGGCAAGGAGCAAGCAGCAGGCAACAGGCAGGCAAGCAAGCAAGCAGGCAGGAGCAGCCAGCCAGCCAGCCAACCAGCCAGCCACCCAGCCACCCAGCAGCCAACCAAACAGCCAGCCAGCCAGCCAGCCAGCGACCCAGCCAACCAAGCAGCCACCAGGCAAGGAACCAGCCAGACAAGCAAACCAGTCCAGCCAGCAGTCAGACAGCTAGCCAGGCAGCCAGGAGACAGAGGCAGCAGACAGCAGGCAAGCAGGCAGGCGGCAGGCAAGGCAAGCAGGCAGGCAGCGAGCCACGCAGCCAGCCAGCCAGCCAGCAGCACAAACTGCCACACACAGCACCCAGAACCAGCAGCCAAGCAGCCAGCCAGCCAGCAACCAAGCAGCCAGCCACAAGAGCGCAGCCAGACAAGCAACCAGTCAGCAAGCAGGCAGCAGCAGCCAGGCAGCAAGGAGAGCAGAGCAGGCAGGCAAGCGGAGGAGGGCAGAGCAGCAGCAAGCAGGACAAGGAGAGCCGAGCCACCGCCCAGCCAGCCAGCCAACAGCCAGAGCCAACAGCCAGCGCAGCCAGCCAGCCAGAGCACCAGCCAGGCAGGAACCAGCCAACAGCAACCAGTCAGCCAAGCAGCAGTCGCAGCCAGGCCAGCCAGGGAGCAAAGACAGGCAGGCAGGGAGGCAAGCAGCAGCAAGCGCAGGGAGGCAAGCAAGCAGGCCAGGCAAGCGAGCCAGCCAGCCAGCCACCAGCCCAGCAGCCAGCCAGCCAGCCAGCAACCAGCCAGACAGCCGGCAGCCAGCCAGCCGCCAGCCAACAACAGCCAGCCAAGACGCCAGGCAGGCCAAGCAAACCAGGGCAGCCAGCAGCACAGCCAGGCAACCAGCAGCAAGCCAGCAGGCAGCCAGGCAAAGCAAGCAGCCAGTCAGAGCCAGGAGCAGCAGGCAACAGGCAAGGCACCAGGCAGACAGGCAGGAGCCAGCCAGCCGCCAGCCAGCCAGCCAGCCCCAGCCAGCCAGCCAGCCAGCCAGCCAGCCACCAGCCAACCAGCCCAACCATCCGAACAGCCAAGGCAGAAGCCAGCCAAGAACCAGCCAGCAGCACCAGCCAGCCGCCAACCAAGCAGCCAGCCAGTCAAGGAGCCAGCAGAACAGCAACAGTCAGCCAAGCAGTCAGCAGCTAGCCAGGCAGCAAGGAGAGCAGACAGGCAGGCAAGGAGGCAAGCAGGCAAGCAAGCAGGCAGGCAAGCAAGAGCAGCAGGCAGGAAGCGAGCCCGCCAGCCAGCCAGCCAGCCAGCCAGCCAGCCAGCCAACCAACAGCCAGCCAGCCAGCGCAGCCACAGCCACACCACCGAGCCAGCCAGGCAAGGAACCAGCCAGACAAGCAACCAGTCAGCCAAGCAGTCAGTCGATCAGCCAGGCAGCCAGGAGAGGCAGAGCAGGCAGGCAGGCAGGCAGGCAGGAGCAGGCAGGCAGCGAGCCAGCCAGCCAGCCAGCCAGCCAGCCAGCCAGCCAGCCAGCCAGCCAGCCAGCGCAGCCAGCCAGCCAGCCAGGGCCATCCAGCAGCCAGCCAGCCAGCCGAACTGCCACACAGCAGCCAGCCAGCCCAAGAAGAGCCAGCCAGCCAGCCGCCAGCCAGAGCCAACAACCAAGCAGACCAGCCAGTCAAGGAGCCAGCCAGAACAAGCAACAGTCAGCCAAGGCAGTCAGCAGCAGCCAGGCAGCAAGGAGAGCAGACAGGCAGGCAGGAGGCAAAGCAGCAGGCAAGCAGGCAGGAAGCGAGCCAGCCAGCCAGCCAGCCAGCCAGTCAGCCAACCAAACAGCCAGGCCAAGCCAGCAACCAAGAACCAGCCAGGCAAGGAACACAGACAAAGCCAACCAGTCAGCCAAGCAGTCAGTCAGCAGCCAGGCAGCCAGTGAGGCAGACAGGCAGGCAGGGAGACACAGGCAGGCAGGCAGGGCGGAGGCAAGCCAAGCAGGCAGGCAGCGAGCCAGCCAGCGAGCCCAGCCAGCCAGCCAGCCAGCCAGACACAGCCAGCCAGCCGCCAGCCAAGCAATCAGCCAGCCAAGCACGCCAGGCAGCCAAGCAACAAGGCAGCCAGAGCAGTACCAGAACAGCCAGGCAGAGCCAGGCGCAACCAGAGACCAGGCGCAGAGCAGGCCAGCAGCCAGGCAGACAGGCAAGCAGCCAGGCAAGAGCAGGATGCCAGGCAAGGCAGGCAGGCAAAGCGCAGCAGGCAGGCAGGAGCCAGCCAGCCCAGCCAGCCAGCCAGCCAGCCAGCCAGCCAGACCAGCCAACCAGCCGAACAGCCAAGCAGTAAGCCGCCAAGAAGCCAGCAGCCAAGCAGCCAGCCAGCCAGCCAACAAGCAGCCAGCCAGTCAAGGGCCAGCCAAGGCAAGCCAGTCAGCCAAGCAGTCAGTCAGCTGCCAGCGCAAGGAGAGGCACAGGCAGGCAAGGAGGCAAGCAGGCAGCAAGCAGGCAGGCAGCAGCAGGCAAGCAAGCAGCAGGCAGCAGCGAGCCAGCCAGCCAGCCAGCCAGCCACCAGCCAGCCAAGCCAACAGCCAGCCAGCCGCAGCCAGCCAACCAAGCAGCCAGCCAGGCAGGAAACCAGCCAGACAAGCAACCAGTCAGCCAGCAGTAAGCAGCTAGCCAGGCAGAGCCAGGAGAGCAGACAGGCAGGCAGGCAGGCAAGCAAGGAGGCAGGCAGGCGAGCCAGCCAGCCAGCCAGCCAGCCAGCCAAGCCAGCCAGCCAGCCCAGCCAGCCAGCACCAGCCCGAACTGCCACACAGCCAGCCAGCCAAGAAGCCAGCCAGACAAGCAGCCAGCCAGCCAGCCAACAAGCAGCCAGCCAGTCAAGGAGCCAGCCAGACAAGCAACCAGTCAGCCAAGCAGTCAGTCAGCTAGCCAGGCAGCAAGGAGAGCAGACAGGCAGGCAAGGAGGCAAGCAGGCAGGCCAAGCAGGCAGGGAAGCGAGCCAGCCAGCCAGCCCCAGCCAGCAGCCAGCCCAGCAGCCAACCAAACAGCCCAGCCAGGCCGCCAACCAAGCAGCCAGCCAGGCAAGGAACCAGCCAGACAGCAACCAGTCAGCCAAGCAGTCAGTCCAGCCAGCCAGGCAGCCATAGAGCAGAGCAGCCAGGCAGGGAGCAAGCGCAGGCAAGCAGGCAGGGAGGCAAGCAAGCAGGCAGGCAGCGAGCCAGCCAGCCAGCCAGCCAGCCAGCCAGCAGGGTCAGCCAGCCAGCAGCCAAGCCAGGCAGCCAAGCAGTCAATCAGCCAGGCAACCAGCCAACCAGCCAAGCAAGGCAGCCAGGGCAAACAGGCAGCGCAGGCAAGAGGGCAGCAGGCAGGCAGCAGGCAGGCACGCAGGGAGGGCGTCAAGCGCAGGTAGCCAGCGCAGCCAGCCAGCCAGCCAGCCAGCCAGCCAGCCAGCCAGCCAGCCAGCAGAGCCAGAGCCAGTGGCCGCGGAAGCACAGCAGCAGCCAGCCAGAGAAGCCAGCCAGCCAAGCAGCAGCCAGCCAGCCAACAAGCAGCCGCCAGCAGAGCGCACAGACAATCAACCAGTCAGCCAACAGCCAGGCAGGCAGCCAGGGCAGCAAGGCAGAGGCAGACGGCAGGCAAGCAGGCAAGCAAGCAGCAAGGACAGCCGCCAGCCAGCCAGCCAGCAGCGCCAGCAGAGCAGAAGCCAGCCACCAGCCAGCCAGCCAGGCCAAGCAAAGCAACCAGCGCAAGCGCAGCAGCAGCAAGCAGCCAGGAGACAAAGGCAGACCAGGGAGGAGCAGGGGCCGGCAAGCAGGCCAGCAGAAGGCAGGCCAGCCAGCCAGCCAGCCAGCCAGCCCAGCCAGCCAGCCAGCCCAGCCAGCCAGCCAGCCAGCCAAGCAGGCAGCCAGCCAAGCAGCGCAGCAGCCAAGCAGAGACCGGCCAGCCAGAGCACCAGTCAGCCAGCAGAGTCCAGGCAGACCAGCCCAAGCAAGAGCCAGGCAGGCAGAGCAGGCAGGGCAGGCAGAGACAGGCAAGCAGGTCAGGCATGCAGGCGCAGCAGCAGCCGCGAGCCAGCCAGCCAGCCAGCGCCGAGCCAGCCAGCCAGCCAGCCAGCCGAAGCAGCCAAGCAGCCGCCAGCAAGCAAGCCAGCCAGCCAGCCACACAACTAGAGAGCAGAGCAAGCAGGCAGGCAGGCAGGCAAGGCAAGCAGGCCAAGGCAGCGAGCCAGCCAGCCAGCCACGCAGCAGCCAGCCAGCCAGCCCAGCCAGCCAGCCAGCCAACCAGCCAAACAGCCAAGCAGTAGCCAGCCAAGAAAGCCAGCCAGCCAAGCAGCCAGCCAGCCAGCCAACCAAGCAGCCAGCCAGCAAGGAGCCAGCCAGACAGCAACCAGTCAGCCAAGCAGTCAGTCAGCAGCAGCCAGCAGCAAGGAAGAGAGAACAGCAGGCAGAGGCAAGCAGGCAGCAGCAGGCAGGCAGCAGGCAGGCAAGCAGCAGGCAAAGGAAGCGAGCCACCAGCCAGCCAGCCAGCCAGCCAGCCAGCCGCCAGCCAGCCAGCTCCAGCCAGCCCAGCCAGCAGCCAGCCACCAGCCAGCCAGCAGCCAGCCAGGCAAGAACCAGCCAGACAAGCAACCAGTCGCCAAGCAGTCAGTCAGCTAGCCAGGCAGCCGGAGCAGACAGGCAGGCAGCAGGCAAGCAGCAGGCAGGCAGGCAGGCCAAGCAGGCAGCAAGGCAGCGAGCCAGGCCAGCCAGCCAGCCAGCCCAGCCGCCACCGCAGCCAGCCCAACCCGAACGCCAGCAAGCCAGCCAGCCAAGAAGCCACAGCCAGCCAAGGCAGCCAGCCAGTCAGGAGCCAGCGACAAGCACCAGTCAGCCAGCAGCCAGTCAGCAGCCAGGCGCAAGGAGAGAGCAGAACAGGCAGGCAAGGCAGGCAAGCAGCAGCAAGCAGGCAGGCAGAGCGAGCCGAGCCAGCGCAGCCGCCAGCCAGCAGCAAACCAAACAGCCAGGCAGAAGCCAGCCAGCCCAAAGCAGCCAGCCAGGCAAGGACCAGCCAGACAAGCAACCAGTCCAGCCAAGCAGTCAGTCAGGCAGCCAGGCAGCCAGTGGAGCAACAGGCAGGCAGGGAGGAAGCCAGGCGGCAAGCAGCCAGGGAGGCAAGCAGAGCAGGCAGGCAGCGAGCCAGCCAGCAGCCAGCCAGCCAGCCAGCCAGCCCAGCCAGCCAGCCAGCCAGCCAGCAAGCATGCAGCCAGCCAAGACGCCAGCCAGCCAAGGAACCAGCAGCCAAGCAGTCAATCAGCCAGCAACCAGCCAACCAGCCAAGGCAGGCAGCCAGGCAAACAAGCAGCCAGGCAGAGAGGCAGGCAGGCAAGCAGGCAGCAGGCAGGCAGCGCAGGCAAGGCAGGCAGACCAGCCAGCCAGCCAGCCAGCCAGCCAAGCCAGCCGCCAGCACCAGCCGAACTGCCACACAGCCAGCCAGCCAAAAGCCAGCCAGCCAAGCAGCCCAGCCAGCCAGCCAACCAAGCAGCCAGCAGTCAAGGAGCCAGCCAGAACAAGCACCAGTCAGCAGCCAGGCATCAGTCAGCTAGCCAGGCAGCAAGGAGAGCAGACAGGAGGCAAGGAGGCAAGCGGCAGGCAAGCAGGCAGGCAAGCAAGCAAGCAGGCAGGAAGCGAGCCAGCCAGCCAGCCAGCCAGCCAGCCAGCCACCAAACAGCCAGCCAGCCAGCAGCCAGCCAGCCAGCCGCCAGCCAGCCAGCCAGCCAGCCAGCCGCCCACGCAGCCAGCAGGCAAGGAAAAGCCAGACAGCAAACCAGTCAAGCCAAGCAGTCAGTCAGCTAGCCAGGCAGCCAGGAGGAGCAGACAGGCAGGCAGGCAGGCAAGCAGCAGCAGGCAAGCAAGCAGCAGGCGCGAGCCAGCCCAGCCACCAGCAGCCAGCCACCAGCCAGCCAGCAGCCAGCCAGGCCACCAGCCAGCCAAGCAGCCAGCCAGCCCGAACTGCCACACAGCCAGCCACCAGAAGCCAGGCCAGCCAGCAGCCAGCCGCCAGCCAAACCAAGCAGCCAGCCAGTCAGAGCCAGCCAGACAAGCAACCAGTCAGCCAGCAGTCATCCATGCTAGCCAGGCAGCAAGGAGAGGCAGACAGGCAGGCAAGGAGGCAAGCAGGCAGGCGTGCAGGCAGGCAAAGCAGCAAGCAGGCAGGCAGCGAGCCCAGCCAGCCAGCCACCAGCCAGCCAGCCAGCCAGCCGACCAGCCAGCCAGCCAGCCCAGCCACCAAGCAACAGCCAGCAAGACGCCAGCCAGCCAAGCAACCAGGCAGCCAAGCAGTCAATCAGCCGGCAACCAGCCAACCAGCCAAGCAGGCAGCCAGGCAAAACAGCAGCCAGGCAGAGAGCAGGCAGGCAAGCAGGCAAGCAGGCAGGCACGCAGGCAAAGGCAGCAGCAGTAGCCAGCCAGCCAGCCAGCCAGCCAACCAGCCCAGCCAGCCGAACAGCCAAGCAAAGCCAGCCAGAAGCCAGCCAGCCAGCAGCCAGCAGCCAGCCAACAAGCGCCAGCCAGTCAAAGGAGCCAGCCAGACAAGCAACCAGTCAGAACAGCAGTCATCAGCAGCCGACGCAGGCAGAGCAGAACAGGCAGGCAGAGGCAAGGCAGGCAGGCAAGCAGGCAGAGGCAAGCAAGCAGCAGGCGGAAGCAGCCGCCCCCAAGCCAGCCAGCCAGCCAGCCAGCCAGCCAGCCAGCCAGCCTCAACCACGCAGCCAGCCAGGCAAGGAACAGCCAGACAAGCAACAGTCAGCCAAGCAGTCAGTCAGCTAGCCAGGAGACAGGAGAGCAACGGCAGCAGGCAGGCAAGCAAGGCAGGCAGGCAGGCAGGCAAGCAAGCAGGCAGCAGCGAGCCAGCAGAGCCAGCGCAGCCAGCCAGCCAGCCAGCCAGCCAGCCAGCCGCCAGGCAGCAGAGGAACCAGCCAGGACAGAGCAGACTACCAGAGCAGCACCAAGCAGTCAGTCAGCCTGCAGGCAGCCAGGAGAGCAAACGGAAAAAGAAGGGCAGGCGAGGCAAGCAGGCAGGCAAGCAGGCAGGAGGCAAGCAAGCAGGCAGGAGAGGCAGCGAGCCCAAGCAGCCGACAGCCAGCCAGCCAGCATCAGCCACCAAACAGCCCAAGCCAGCCAGCAGCCAGACCAGCCAACCAAGCAAGCCAGCCCAGGAAGGAGACAGCCAGACAAGCAAAGGCAGCCAAGAGTCAGTCAGCCAGCCAGGCAGCCAGAGAGCAAAAGGCAGGACAGGGAGGCAAGCAGGCAGCAAGCAGGCAGGGAGCAAGCAGCAGGCAGGCAGCGAGCCAGCCAGCAGCCACCAGCCAGCCAGCCAGCCAGCCAGCCAACAACACCCAGCCAAGACGCAAGCCAGCCAAGCACCAGGCAGCCAAGCAGCCAACAGCCAGGCACCAGCCAAGCCAGCCAAGCAGGCAGCCAGGCAAACAAGCAGCCAGTCAGAGAGGCAGCAGGCAGCGGCAAGAGGCAGCACGCAGGCAGGCAGGGAGGGCCAGCCAGCAAGACAGCCAGCCAGCCGAACTGCCACACAGCCAGCCAGCCAAGAAGCCAGCCAGCCAAGCACAGCCAGCCAGCCAACCAAGCAGCCAGCCAGCAAGCGACCAGCCAGACAAGCACCAGTCAGCCAAGCAGTCGTCAGCAGCCAGGGCAGCAAGGAGAGCAGACAGCAGCAAGGGGCAAGCGGCAGGCAGCAGGCAGGCAAGCAGCAGCGCAGGAAGCGAGCCAGCCAGCCAGCCAGCCAGCCGCCAGCCAGCCAACCCAGACAGCCACAGCCACCCCAGCGCAGCCCCACCAGACAGCCGACCAACAAGCGCAAGCCAGCCAGGGTTGCTTGTCTGGCTGGTTCCTTGCCTGGCTGGCTGCTTGGTTGGCTGGCTGGCTGGCTGGCTGTTTGGTTGGCTGACTGGCTCGCTTCCTGCCTGCTTGCCTGCCTGCTTGCCTCCTTGCCTGCCTGTCTGCTCTCCTTGCTGCCTGGCTAGCTGACTGACTGCTTGGCTGACTGGTTGCTTGTCTGGCTGGCTCTTTGACTGGCTGGCTGCTTGGTTGGCTGGCTGGCTGGCTGCTTGGCTGGCTGGCTGCTTGGCTGGCTGACTGCTTGGCTGTTCGGCTGGCTGGCTGCTTGGCTGGCTGGCTGGCTGGCTGGCTGGCTGGCTGGCTGGCTGGCTGGCTACCTGCCTGCGTGCCTGCCTGCTTGCCTGCCTGGCTGCCTGTTTGCCTGGCTGGCTGCTTGGCTGGTTGGCTGGTTTCCTGGCTGACTGACTGCTTGGCTGGCTGGCTGCTTGGCTGGCTGGCTGCTTGGCTGGCTGGCTGGCTGGCTGGCTTGCTGGCTAGCTGGCTGCCTGCCTGCCTGCCTCCCTGCCTGCCTGCTTGCTTGCCTGCCTTCCTGCTTGCCTGCTTGCCTACCTGCTTGCCTCCCTGACTGCCTTTCTGCTCTCCTGGCTGCCTGGCTAGCTGACTGAGTGCTTGGTTGACTGGTTGCTTGGCTGGATGGCTCCCTGCCTGACTGGCTGCTTGGTTGGTTGGATGGCTGGCTGGTTGTTTGGCTGGCTGTCTGTCTGTCTGTCTGTCTGTCTGTCTGTCTGGCTGGCTGCCTGGCTGGCTGGCTGCCTGCTTGCTTGCCTGCCTGCCTGCCTGCCTGCTTGCCTGCCTACCTGTCTGCTCTCCTGGCTACATGGCTAGCTGGCTGACTGCTTGGCTGACTGGTTTCTTGTCTGGCTGGCTCCTTGCCTGACTGGCTGCTTGGCTGGCTGGCTGCTTGGTTGGCTGGCTGGCTTCTTGGCTGGCTGGCTGCCTGGCTGTTCGGCTGGCTGGCTGCTTAGCTGGCTGGCTTCTTGGCTGGCTGGCTGCTTGGCTGTTCGGCGAGCTGGCTGGCTGGCTGGCTGGCTAGCTAGCTGGCTGGCTCGCTGCCTGCCTGCCTGCTTGCTTGCCTGCCTGCCTGCCTGTCTGCTCTACTGGCTGCCTGTCTAGCTGACTGACTGCTTGGCTGACTGGTTGCTTGTTTGGCTGGCTCCTTGACTGGCTGGCTGCTTGCTTGGCTGGCTGGATGGCTGCTTGGCTGGTCGGCTGGCTGTTCGTCTGGCTGTTCGGTTGGCTGTCTGTCTGTCTGTCTGTCTGTCTGGCTGGCTGGCTGGCTGGGAGGGATAGTCTTTGTCACTAGCCCCTGTTTTACTTCCATCTTCCTACTGTTTGGCCTACTCTTGTCACCTGGACAAAAATGGTCCAGTTGAAAGACATGAAATGTTCAACCATTGGCCGTACCATTCATGGTACTTCTTGCTCAGCTGCTAACTGCCTCTCTCTGCTGAAATCTTAACTGTCACGGAACAAGAGCTGCATCATAATGGAAGTCATGCTGCACCATCCATTCCTTTTCTCTGAGCATTCTTCAAGTGTCCCTTGGGATGGTCAGCATATGTTCCCATATTTTGGAGAGAGAGATAGTCAAATCTTCTTGAACAATAACCAACATGTAAAAGAGGGCCGCAAGATTTCACTCCAAAGATCCTTTTACTCATCCCCCGGGCTGCACTTGGTTCTCTATTTTTGGAGTCCTAAAAATCCTCATTGGTCTCAGCACCTCCCAAAAGGGGTACCTGAAATATTTCTGCCTCCAAATGGCTAATAGCATCACCAAGCCTTTGGGCATGTTGATGATTTTTACCACTGGGGGGGGCATTCCTCCTCCTTTTAGGGTTTTTCTTTTCAAACTATACAGGGCCTATACAGGGAAAACTATAGAAAGCAAACTATACAGGGAAATCAATAGAAAGGAAATCGGATCACTTTCTGGTTTGGAAAAAAAAAGGCCTACAGAGATCTTTTTAAAAAGTGAAGAGGGGAGTGAAACATGGGCAAGATTCCAATGGTGGTGCAACCCTTCAGGATTCCACAGGGGACCAGTGTGGCCCCTCAACTCCTGGTAGCTGCCCACTGTAAAGTTTCAATGGGAACATATGAGGGAATGCCTCAGTATTACCTCTCACCCTAATATTGCCACATCCCATCTACATACCTTTCTCTTCTATTCAGAGAAGTAACCAGAACTTCTGTCTTGGACAGTAATATTTGGTCCAGGGTCATGGACAGTGATTCAAAATGTTTCTGCAATATAATCTGGGAAAGCTAATATTTCAGAAAGAAAGGAAGAGTATAGGTTTTTTTTTGTGTTTTTTGGGCTATGTGGCCATGTTCTAGAAAATTTTCTTCCTGACATTTCGCCAGCACCTGTGGCTGACATCTCTGAAGATGCCAGCCACAGCTGCTGGCGAAACGTCAGGAAGAAAATCTTCTAGAACATGGCCACACAGCCTGAAAAACCCACAAAAAACTATGGATGCTAGCCATGCAAGCCTTCAACTTCACAAAAAGAGTATGTTTCGTTCACAAAAAATGGCCAACTAAAACACTAGTGAAATATTCACAATCATGTTAAACATCCACAGTTGATGTTTTCCTCCAAGTGATTGCATCTACTAACTCTGAATGATCCAGGCCTAAGTGACAGGAAAACTTCAAGGGTGCCATGCATTTCTGAGTGGAAATAGAGACATCCAATGCTCAGATGTTCAGTTCGGGCTTTGCAATATACAACCCTTTTTGAATATTTATATTGTCTATTATATAATACACACTTTTTGTTTAAATACTATTTATATATAAAAGAAGCTAGGTCTGATAAGAATAGTTAGGTGGAAAATGTGCAGTCTTCAGAATACAGGAAGATGAAGGAGTCTAGGGAGAATACCGCACTATGTTCTGGGAACGTTCTGGGAACCCGATGGGAACGGAACACATATAAGTATACCGCACGTATGTGTTTCCATAGGGTTCCCAGAAAGTTCACAATGTGTTCCACATGTGTTCCAGGGAGGGGACGGATTAGATGTGTTCCCAGCAAGCTGTAACGTTCTCAGAAAGTTCCACAAGAGGTCTGTGCAGTATTCTTCCGTTCTCAAATCCGTTCTCCCATTTCTCCGTCTCCTGATTGGCTGAAAGAATGACAGGCAGGGAGGCAGGCAGGCAAGTGACTGCAGTGAGGGAAGGGGTGTGTGTGTGTGTGTGAGGGGGGAAAAAGGAGGGAGGGAAGGAAGGAAAAAGGGAGGGAAGGTGGGACAAGGGGAAGAAGAGGAAAGGAGGGAAAGAGAGAGTATACCAGCATACTTTTCAAGCATGTGTCTTGCTTTGTGGAGAACAGTCCTCTATTTTGAATGTGGGCAAATGTGTATTGCATACCAATAGCAGTTTGATATCAGTGTGACTGTTGTGGCTACATCCTATGAAATTTTGGGATTTGTTATTTGGCGATGGACTTAGAATTCCTTGCCAGAGAGTTATAGTTTATTATGTATGCGGAATCCCAAACTTCACCCCTGAGCTACATCTACACTGCAGAATTAATGCAGTTTGACACTGCTTTAACTACTATGGTTCAGTGCCATGGAATTTTTGGAATTGCAGCATTGTGAGTGATGTAGTCTTCTCTGTCAGAGAGCACTGGTGCCAGAACAAATCCCAGGATTCCATAGGATAGAGCCATGGCAGTTCAGGCAGTGTCAAATTGTGGGAAATCAGTGCATTCTCTCTCCCCCTCCTCAGATAGATAGGATTTTCCTGAATGCATGCATCTCTACTGTCTTCTATCCCTATCTGCATGCCATTTGGTTCTGCTAAATTACAGGGGCAATAAATACTTTTGTAAGTTGGTAAACAGATCATGTGATCTAAGTAACTTCCTTAGGAAGTTCTCTCACACAATAGATCTCTCCTGCTTTTCCTTAGGTCTCTCCATCACCATGCTCTCTCAAGTTTTCTCAGAAAGATGGTGAGATACAAACTTCTTCTTTGACCTGAACTATTCACTAGACAGGTTAGGATGTAGCTTCCATGTATATGTAGATTTAAGCCATTAGTAAAGTTTTGTTTTTTAAACTACAAACTATTTGTGTCAGCCTCAGTTCTTATAGAAGCATCTTAAGACTAAAGACAGTTTCTGCTGCTCTGTTGATTTACAAGCTAGACCCTCACAGGCTTGGCTTTGATAGTTTTGAATATAGTTTGTTTGGTAGAACTGAAGCCTGTGCAAATTCCTCTCTTCCTGAACACCTTTTTTTTCAGGAGAGAGGAAGTGAGAGAGACAACAGTCTGAGAGCCCTATGATTTCTAAAGTGACACAAAGAAGTTCCACCTAAAGGGGAGAGCAATGTTCTTCTCTCTGAACTGAACTCAAGAGCAGCACCACCATTGTATTTTTAAACACAAAAACGGAGGAAACAAAAGAGAAAGAAACAGAACTATTTCCAAGGTTCAGAATTTTATTAATTTTATAATTTGGTTGTTATGTCTATTTGCCATGTTCAGTTTGGCAAGTTTTAAAAGTTGCAGGTTTCATTTAAATCTTATGAATCTTCCAAACATCCTAACAGGTGGCCCCTGCCGGATGCCCAGAGGAAGGCGAAAAACCTCCAGGATCTCCGGCCAATCTGCCCTGGAGGAAAATTCCTTCCCGACCCCAAAAGTGGCGATCAGTGCTACCCTGGGCATGTCGACAAGGGCCTTCCTTATGCAAGAAAATGGGGAAGCTCCCTGCTTCCATCTCTCCATGTAAAAGACATGCTGGCATCTTCCAGGGTCCATCTTCACCATCAATGAAAAGCCATCCTGTCTCGACAGTGTGAGGTTTCCTCTGAGTTTTACTTTAAATTTAGTGAGCAGTGCTTCTATCAAATGAGATTTTAGCAAACAGGGTTTTTAAAAAATGGATCAGCAAATTCGGAGGGGCTTGGAGTTGTTTCATCCATGGGGTTGCCCTGAACCAAGGTCAAATCAAAGGCGGTTAACAACAACTACAAAATAAATTAATTTTCCAAACATCCTAACAGGTGGACACTGCTGGATGCCCAGAGGAAGGCGAAAAACCTCCAGGATCTCTGGCCAATCTGCCCTGGAGGAAAATTCCTTCCCGACCCCAAAAGTGGCGGCCAGTGCTACCCTAGGCATGTCAGCAAGGACCACAGACCACCAACCTGCCAACTCTTGCTCAGGCCAAACTTAATCCTTCTTACCTGAAGACTCAGAGAATAAGCCTTTTTCTGCATCCACAGGATTCATTTCTGGACATCACTTACCTTGTGACAGTTTCCTTGAATTTAAATTCTGTTGAGCTGTTCTCCGTCACCCCTAACCATTCTGCATTCAGAAGTTTCATACTTGTACATCACTTACCTTGGGATAGTTTCCTTTGAAATGAGCTTGAGCCCATGTGAATTCTCATATTACAGCGTTTGGGAAAATGTGTCATTGTTGTCTGCTTCACTTTGCCATCTTCCTGCCATCTTCCTTGTTTGCTAGACTTGGTATATTGACAAATGATGCATGGCTGTTGCATGGGATCGATCCAACGAAAGAGACTTTAGATGTGGGGGAGGAATACTCACCTGTGTCTTAATGGAATTTCCCTTCAGCTACTTTGTTTCATTGAATGGACCATAGCTCTTGAACCTTACCTGTTGGTAGGCGAGTGCATGGAGAAGAGCCCAGAGGAAGAGATACTGCCAAAGGCTTCCCTTCTTGGCCCTGGAGATCAGAAACGACATAGAATTCCATTCTTCAGCATAAGTGGGCTATGGATGTGGACCACATGCCAGATGGAAACTTTGGAGGCCTGGGTTGAGCAGGATGTGGTTTCTTTTCCTGGCTGACTTCAAATCTTCCTTCCTCAGCTTCCTTTGCTTAGGAATGTCTTTGCATTCTTTTGAAGATCGCACTGGATGCTGCAAAACAAAGAAAGGAAAGACGATGAAGTGTACTTCAGTCTTACAAGCAACAGTGACGACAAGGGAAAGAGATGGAGAAACAGTCAGAAAGAAAGAGGTGTAAGAATACCTCAGTGGAATTTTTATAAGGCTCTCTGATGCCTTTTAAGGTCTGGCTGCTTCTTTCTTTTCCTAGATATTTTGTTGATGCATTTCATCCATGGAAACAAACTGTCGCCATATTCCTCCAGCTGTTGGTCCATGGTTTTTGACTTTCCTCTGAGACATTGTCATTCATTCTTTAATATTCTGCATCTACAGGATTCATTTCTGGAAATCACTCGCCTTGTGACAATTTCCTCGAAGTTAACCTCTGCTGAGATGTTGTCTGTTGTTCTCAAATGTTCTGCATCCACAGGGTTCATTTCAGTACATCGCTTACATTGTCATAGTGGTATTTGAAGATGACTTCTGTCAAGATGTTTAGATGAATTCCTGGGTTTTCACGATGACCTTGTGAATGAAAAATCATGCATGGCTATTGCTTGGGATTGATCCAACGAAGGGGTTTTTTTTTTGGGGGGGGGAGAGGAATACTCACCTGTGTTTTAATGGACTTTTTCTTTGGCTACTTTGTCTCATTGGATTGAACAGACTTCTTGCAAGTTACTTATTGTTGAGCGATTGCATGAAGAAGAGATGAGAGGAAGGGATCCTGCCAAGGCTTGCCTTCCTGGCCCTGATGCTCAGACAGAAACATGACCAGGGTCTGTCCGTCCTTCCTTCCTTCCTTCTTTTAATCCTTGCTTCCTCCAGCAGCAAAAAAGTGTGCTATAGGCAGTTTACAGATCACCCTTTTGGGGAGGCCTGTTCCTGCCCCTTTCCCCGCCAGATCGGGGTCTCAGCTGCCACAGCGGCAGCCTCTGAGGCCCCGATCCTCCACTTTCTAGGCTGCGGGGAAGCGGCAAAAGGCCGCTCCCCCACAGCCTGAAAAGGGGTGTCCTTGGGGCTTCATGCCCCAAGGACACCCGACAGCGGCGGGGACGAAGAGAAAGGGGCAGCTCGGCACAAATTAAGGAAGGAGCTCTGTTTCAGAGCTCCTTCCAGTGCTGCGGAAAGGGTGCCCCAGGCGCCCTCGTGCGGCGCCAGGATGTCACTTCCACACCGCTCCATTTGGAGGCGGCACGGTCGTGACATCCCAATGGCAGCGCCCATGTAGAATGGGCACCGCCATTTTGTACGTACTAGGTACGTACTAGGGTTAGGGCGTCTGGAAAGGATGCTCTTTCCTAACCCTAGTACATACCTAATACGTACTTTTTGCACATCTGGAACACGCCATAGATATGTTCCTTGCTCCAGATGGAAACTTAGGAGGCCTGGATTGGGGATGAAGTGGTTGCTTTTTCTGGCTGGCTATTTCCTTCAAATCTTCCTTCCTCAGCTACAACTTTGCTTAGGAATGTCTTCATCCTTTGAATTCTTGTGAAGACCTGACTGGATGCTGGAAAGCAAAGCAAAGAAAGACGATGGGGTTTACCTCAAGCTTACAAGCAAAAGTGACTATAAGAGAAAGAGAAGGAGATAAAGTCAAGGAGGAGGAAATGAAAGAATACCCCAGTGGGTCTTTTTTAAAAGGCTCCTTGATGTCTTTCAGGCTTGGCATGTCCTGTCTTCTCCTAGACATTTTGCTGATGTATTTAGTCAGTGAAAACTGCACTATAAGTGTCTGCTGTTTTCCTTCAGGAGTAGGTGCACAGGCTTTCTCTGAGATGTATTAGAAGCTCTTCAACATTCTTGGCTTCAAAAATCATCATTCCTACACAGTTAATATCTGGCTGAAGGCATTGCAGTGTGGTTTATGTGTCCATAAGATTCACCTACAAGATAATACAATGATAAACCAATCATTAAATAATTGGAATAAGAGGGCTTCCTCTGAGATGTATTAGAAAGTTTGGGTTCAAAAACATAATTCCTACAAAGGCCATACATGGCAATTGCTTGGCTGAAGGTATTGCAGTGTACCTCTTATGCAGGGAATTCCATGAGGCGTAGCTTGAATGGAGTTGTCCCATCTACCGGAGCAATGTCTATCTCCTCTGCTGTTTAGGACCAGAACCAGGTGAAGGAGGCCAGCAGCCAAGAGCTGGTCTCCTCATTGTGCAGACCAGCAACAAAGTCCAACATCTCATCTTCCATGATACTCAGAGGAGACTCAAGGGCCATTCACACGCTTGGTTTTTCCCCCCAGAAGATCCGCATCGCTGTGGCTATGCATATCTGGTTTTGTGTTTCTCTTTTTCTTTTGGTTTCACAAGTCTCTTTGAGTCAATTTAACCCCGTGTTATTCACACATGCCATTCGTTCAGGTTAAAATGGAGCCGCCATTTCGAATGTGCCGTCCCTGCTTATGAAATCTCTCCCTTCCTTTTTGGGAAGGAATGATACAGAGTGATCTGAATTGATTCGAAAGCTTATTCACACTGCCGACGCTGCAGATCTTACATTTTCGGGGGGCAGGAGTAGGGAACATATCACGAGTTAAGTGGGGGTTTTGCCAGCCCCATTCCCAGAAGTGCTTCAAGTGCATTCCGGACATATGTGAACAACAAGGATTCAACAAGGATCCATCCTAGATTACTTTCGTAGTGTGAATAGGGCCTCAGACTTGAGAGAAGTACTTAGCCTTAGCAAACTAAGGGGCTATATAGATAGCCCAGTAAGGGGAGGCTCTATGCAGCCCCTGGAAGCGCTGGGTTGAGGAAGTACCAACTGCACGCCACACCTGCCACCCAGTGTAAAAGCAGCTGCAAAACACAGCTATTTGTGGCATAGAAGGGGCGCCATAAGCACCCCAGTGTGGCATTAGGACACCTCTTGTGTGCAATGCCATTTGGGCAATGTGCACGAGGGATGTCATCATGGCGCGCACCGTCTGGGTGGCAAAAGGAGGGCTTTGAGCATGTGAACGCTCAGCCCAACTGCAGCCCTAGTTCAGGTGTATGCTGACAAAAAGTGCCTGTCTGTACAGCACCAAATTCATCACAGAAGTGGTCCATGTTCCAGAAGGACACATAGAAGACTATAGTTGAACAGTGGTTGAACAGTGCCTTCACATTTCCCATCATTCTGAAGATCAAACACCTACAAATATTTCCTGCAAAGGAAAGAAAAGAAGTTCACCTCAAGCTTGCAGTCTAAACAATCAGAACTGGAAGGGGAGTGAAGTGGAAAGAGAGACAGGTCAGAATACCTCAAAGAATTTCATTCAGTTGAGGCTGAGCTGCTCTGGTTTTCTGCTGGTTGTCTTGTTGATCCTCCTCACTGCTAAAAATTCAATGCAAGTGGTTACTCATGTTCCTCTAGGGGTAAGTCCAAAGCTTTTTGGCCTTTCTCTGAAATATACCAGCATTGAATGTTCAGGAAGCTCATTCCTGCAAATCTCTTACCTGGGGACAATCCCTCTGGTGGGCTTCTGGATCGATTTAACCCACACCTTTCTCCTTCTTCTCAGTAATAAATTCATTAGAAAAACTAACGTAGTGTGCTATACTTACAATCCACGAAGAGAGGATGCTTGGGCTGGAAGCAGCTTCATTCAGATGCTCCCAGCTTGTGCCGATATTGGACTCACAAGCCTGCTGACATCAACCACCTTCAGCAAGTATGGTGGAACATCATTTGCAGCAGTCAAGATGGCAAAGAAATTGGAGGAAGGCATTTCAGACAGTAGAACTGAGGAATACTCATCCAGAGGAAGATTCATTTGAGTGCCAAAAGCCTTTGAATATTAAGGATTCTTAATAAGGCAGAAAAATATTCTTCCCCCACTGTTACAGTAGGTCAACTTAGTGTGCATACCTGATAGTATTTATGCAGCATGGCTGTACAGGAAATGGGAAAGAATGAATCCAGGACCCTAGTACCAGAGACTGAATATCTTGAAACAAAGCAATTCAAATCTTAAATCTATGAGAAGCTTCACCATGATCTGCCTTTTCTTCTCACCTCTTTTTCTACCAACATGTCCTTAACGGTTACTGCCATCTTCTCCATCACCCTTTTTTCCCCTCTTACCTATTCTGATGTTATTCTCCCCCCCCCCCCTTCATTCTGATTAGCTGTTTGTCTTATTTCTGGCACTTCTCTTCCTTCCTTCCTTCCTTGCTTCCCTCCCTTTTCAGTCTTCTTCTCTTCCTTTCCTTCTTCTTTATTCACCTTCTCTCCATTCCAAATTGTCATGATGAGGCCTCTTTGCATTTCAGTCTCTATCTACCTGATGCCATCATACTATGTCCCAGACTTCATCTGTACTGCAGAATTAATGTACTTACTTGCTATGGGGTTTCTGGTTGTGGCACCAGATTATAAATACCAAGGTACCACAGCAAACTGTAAACCCTAGAATTCCACAGCAGTGAGCCATGGCAGTTAAAGAGGTGTCAAAACGTGTTAATTTTGCAGTGCAGATGCAGCCCCTGAGAGGTGTTTGGAGCAGCAGGTTTTTTTTAAGGGCAGAGATGAAACACTGCACAATTGTTGAGTTCTCCAACTTGTAGTATACTGAATATACATACAGTGGTACCTCGGGATACGAAATACCCAGGTTACGAAATTTTCGGGATACGAAAAAATCCCATAGGGAATCATTGTTCCGGGTTACGAATGTTTTTTCGGGTTACGAAAAAACTTTTGGTGCTTTTTTCGGCTTTTTCGCACGGAATCGCGGCTTTTCCCCATTAGCGCCTATGGCAATTCGGCTTACGAAGGCTTTTCGGGTTACGAAAGCGGCCGCGGAACGAATTAATTTCGTAACCCGAGGCACCACTGTATGTCTTTCTTTCAAGCTTACTCTTCAACGAATAAGGGAGGACCTCAGAAGCAGTGCTAGATTTAGAATCCTCTTTGGTTCTTCTCTTTGGACTTCTCTTCCCAAAGGAATCACTGTTTGCCATACACCCCTATTTTACTTTTGTCTTCCTTTCTATGATTTGGCCTGACCTGGAAAAAAATGATCCAGTAGAAAGACATGAAATATTCAACCATTGGCTGCCCTATTCATGGTACTTCTTGTTCAATTGCTAACTGCCTCTCCCTGCTAACATCTTAACTGCCACAGAACAACAGGTGCATCGCAATGGAAGTCATGGTGCATCATCCATGCCTTGTGTAGGCCAGACTGGGGATTGACTATGAGCATCCTTCAAGGGTCCCTTGGGATGGTGGGATATGTTGCCATATCTTGTAAAGAAACAGACAAGTCTTCAATCCAGTACATAATCTTAAAAACATAAGCAGGCCATCCGTGTTAGCCATTTAGCAAAGTACAACATCCAAAATCCACAAAACAGTTCACAGTGGGGCCCTTGTTATCCAATGGGGTTTGGTACCAGGACCCTCTGTGGATAATAAAATCATAGAACCATAGAATTGTGGAGTTGGAAGAGACCACAAGGGCCATCCAGTCCAGCCCCCTGCTTCCATACAGGAACTCTCAATAAAGCATCCCTGACAGATGGCCATCAAGCCTCTGTTTAAAGACCTCTAAGGAAGGAGACTCCGCTACACTCCGAGGAAGGAGTGTGTTCCACTGTCAAACAGCCCTTACTGTTCCTGCTAATGTTGAGCTGGAATCTCTTTTTCTGTAGCTTGCATCCATGGTTCTGCATTCTAGTCTCTGGAGCAGCAGAAAACAAGCTTGCTCCCTCAATATGACATCCCTTCAAATATTGAAACAGGGCTATCATATCACCTCTTAACCTTCTCTTCTCCAGACTAAACATCCCCAGCTCCCTAAATTGTTCCTCATAGGGCATGGTTTCCAGACCCTTCACCATTTTAGTCGCTGTCCTTTGGACACGCTACAGTTTCTCAATGTCCTTTTTAAATTGTGGTGCCCAGAACTGGACACAATATTCCAGGTGAGTCATGACCAAAGCAGAATAGAGTGGCACTATTACTTCCCTTGATCTAGAAATTAAACTTTTATTGATGCAACCTAAAATTACATTGGCCTTTTTAGCTGCCGCGTTGCACTGTTGACTCATGTTTAACTTGTGGTCTACTTGGACTCCCAGATCCCTTTCACATGCAGTCTTGTTCAGCCAGGTGTCCCCCATGCTATATCTGTGCATTTCATTTTTCCTCCCTAAGTGCAGTACCTTACATTTCCCCATGTTGAATTTCATTTTGTTAGCTGTGGCCCAGCTTTCTAGTTTATTCAGGTCATTTTGAATTTTGATCCTGTCCTCTGGGGTATTAGCTACTAATTTGGTGTCATCTGCAAATTTGATAAGTATGCCCCCAATTCGGTCACCCAAGTCATTGATAAAGATGTTGAACAGCACTGGGCCCAGGACAGAACCCTAGGGATGCTCAAGTCCCATTCAATACAATAGCCAAGTAAAATGGTGTTCCTTACATAAAATGGCAAATTCAATATTTCCTTTAGGAATTTTATACTTTGGGGGGGAGGGATATTTTCAAGCTGTGGATGCATGAATCCGTAGATAAGGAGGGCCAACTGTGCTTTGTGAATTTTGCTTGGCCCAAACAAGGTATCACTGTTTTGTAGATTTTGGATGTTATTGTAAATCACAACCTTGGTTTTCAAAGCACAGTATAATGCTGTCCCTTACATCAAATGGCAAAATCAAGATTTGCTTTTGTGAATTTATACTTTTTTGGAATATTTTCAAGCTGTGGATGCTTGAAGCCAAGGATAAGGAGGGCTAACTGTGCTTTGTGCATTTTGCTTGGCCCAAAGAAGGTTTTTCTGCTTTGTGGATTTTGGATGTTATTATAAAATAATAATAATAATAATAATAATAATAATAATAATAATAATTTATTTATATTTCCCGCTTCTATCCGAAGGATTACAACAGTAAAAACATCATAAAATCATTGATAATACAAAATACATCAATCAAAATAAAAAATAAAATAAAAAGGGGAAGAGTTGTTACAGTGTTGCTGACAGTTGTAATATAAATAAATAAAAATACAACCTTGGTTTTCAAAGCTGTCACAAGAGTAAGATCCCAATTTGTTGCGTCCTGAATTATCAGTCCTTTGCGTTTCTACTCTGGAGTAAATCAAACATTATCTGCCAGAGCAGTTCCCAGCTATATTATTATTATTATTATTATTATTATTATTATTATTATTATTATTATTTACTTATATCCCACCTTTCTCCTAGTATAGGGACTCATGTTGTGCAGAGAAGTACAGGAACATGCAATTCATAGGTAAGATTCAGTATCAGGGGTTGACAACTCCAGATATTGCAGCTGGACTACAGCTCCCATAGTTCCTCATCACTAAATAGATAATGGCCATGCTAGCCACATGACCATGGAGCCGTCTTTGGACAATGCTGGCTCTTTGGCTTAGTAGCAGAGATGAGCACCATCCTCTACAGTTGGATATGGCTGGACATTCATGTCAAGGGAAGATCTTTACCTTTATCTTATTAAGTATCACTCTCAGCTTGACACAACTTGTCATTCAAACCCACAGAGAGAAGAATGGGGAAAGAGAACTTATTTTCCAGTTTGGAAATTAAGATAGAAATCTCAACAAATGTTGCCATATCAAGGTGAGAGATGGGGATTATTCCTTCTCAAAAAAATTAGAGAGATGGGATGAGGAGCATTTAATGTTGCCTCCTTGCTTTGAAGGTAGCTGGAAGGCAGAATGGAGGGTGAACCCTGGCACCACAACTGGAAGGAAAGGAAGAAACTAATTAAATAAAAAGAGAAAGTCTTTGCAAGCTGCAGCACCATATCAATCAAACTTTGCAAGTGGTAGCACCAAGCTGCTCACCTTAGAGAGCTGGAGAATTGCACATAGTAGTTTCTTCTTGACCAGAGCTGAGCCTTGCAAAATCAGAGAATTCACACTCTCTTCTCCTACCTGACACATGGAAACTGGAAAATTGGGGCTAGACCCTGATATCCAGCAACCCTACCCAGAATCTCCAAGCCAACATGGCCACCTTGGGAGTTGCGAGCCAAAATACTAACATTTCTAAGATTTGGATACTGTTCATGCGATTATACTAGAGGCAACAAATAGATGTAGTAGCTATTAGCTTTATTTATTTTTATTTTTTGTAGTTATTGTTTCAACTTATATTCTTTCAAAAAAAATAAATAAATAAAAGGAAAGGAAAGGAAAGGAAAAAATTGAAAACAGGTTGCACCCATTTTAAAATTGCACAAAACACTCAGAAATATCGGGAAATTTTAATACATCCTTTATAAAACTTAGAATCATAGAATCGTAGAGCTGGAAGAGACCGCAAGGGCCATCCAGTCCAGCCCCCTGCCATGCAGGAAATCCAGATCAAAGCATCCCCGACATATGGCCATCCAGCCTCTGTTTGAAGACCTCTAAGGAAGGCGACTCCACTACACTCCGAGGGAATTTGTTCCACTGTCGAACAGCCCTTACTGTCAGGAAGTTCCTCCTAATATTGAGGTGGAATCTCTTTTCCTGCAGCTTGCATCCATTGCTCCGGGTCCTGTTCTCTGGAGCAGCAGAAAACAAGCTTGCTCCCTCCTCAATATGACATCCCTTCAAATATTTAAACAAGGCTATCATATCAACTTGCAGCAAGCCCGATCCTCCAATCTAATTGATCCAATTCTTTTGGTGGTGTGTCTGGGAGGCTTCCCACATGGAGGAAATCTCAAAGAATGGCTCCAGAATAAAAAGGCCATAGTAGTCACCGCATTAAACTATTCCTGATCTCTTTGACAGCCACCTTGGAGGAAGCTTTATGAATCAAGATGAAGCCAGAGAACATGAGTTTGCAAGGGCTACAAGCAGAGGCAACAGAGCTTGAGAAAATTATGTTTTCTTAGGTTGCATCCACATTGCAGAATTACAGCGGTTACACATCAACCTCCAGGTTGCGTTCAGAGTCAATCCTGTAGTAAGAGGTTATGCTCCTAATACGAACAGTTCCTTTGGCCCAAAAGGTCCTTTGGCCCTGGGAGAGCTGGGGCCCACTCCTAGTGGCAGGAAGGCAAGGAAAGAAAAGAGAGATAAACAAAACTATATGGTATTGTAACACAGAACTGCAATGGGGATTTATAGCTGACATATACAGGTTCTTCTCTGTTGGGGCACCTTACCTATTGACTATCTTCCAGGAAAGGCAATTTCCCCCATGCTCTTTTACAAGGCAGTGACCTGGCAAGTCTGCAAGGCCTGAAGTCAATAAAAATAGAAATAGATTGGCTTTGTGCTTGGGATTTATTTCTTCATGAATAGCCTTCAAAAAAATTGAATTGAGTCATCTCATAACGTTCGTATTTGAGATCTAGCATGCTCCAGTGCTTTGAGTGTTGGACTAGGACTAGGGTTCGAATCCCTACATGAAAGAAAGCATGGGCTGCATCTGCACTGCAGAAATGATCCAGGTTGACACTGCTTTGACTCCATGCTATGGAATTACGGGAACTGTAGTTTGTTGTAGCACCAGAGCTCTCTGAGAGAGAAGGTTAAATGTCTTGTAAAACTGCCATTTTCAGAATTCCATAGCATGGAGCCACGGCAGGTAAAACATTGTCAAACTGGATTATTTGTGCAGTGCAGATGCAGCCATGGTCTGCGACTCTGTCTGCTTGTTCTTCTGCTCATGAACATCGGTGAGCAGCATTTGCAAAATTTATTTATTTAATTAATTTTTATCTTGTCTTTCTCCCAAGTTGGGGCCCAAGACAACTCACAACACACACACACACACACACACACACACACACATTAAAACAACACTTTAAAATAATCCAATTAAAACAGTAAAAAGTTTTTAAAAATACAACATACAAAATTTAAAAACACTAAAACAATATGATACAGCCCACAAGTTGAACCAAACAGAGGAATAATAATAATAGCAATAGTACTAATAGAAAAGAATTTAGGCATTAGCTTGTTTCCTGCCCCTGCTGACCCCAGTCACTGGCCATCAAACCTATTCATAGCTACAGCATCTCCACAATTCTGTCTTCGCCATGAAATTTTCCTTCAAATTCCCCCAAATTTCTAGCATTGCAGAGAGTGAGACACTGAAAATTGTCCACACCTGGAAGAACTCTTCTCTTGGCTGTGTTTGCATTCCCTTGGTCACTTGCTTACCCTCTTTCTATGAATATCTCAACTGTATATCTAAATGTTCAACAAACCTTTTAACTTACTGCAGTGCTAGAAAGTTTGGATTGCCCATGCCATCGTGTTTACCATTTCTAGTTATGGTTGTGAAAGATGGACCCCACAAAAAACTAGGGATGCGGGCCATGAAAGCCTTCGACTTCACACTAGGATCTTCTGTTTCTCTCTCTGTCTTCTCTCCTTTCTTCTAGATTGAAGCTGGACAACATCGTGCATTAATATACTGTCTGATGTTCTCTTTCCCTTCCCATCTGAAATTCCTGAGAACATCCCACAGACTTCCTACCCACTGGTGGAATCTTTCAGGGAAGAATGGCAAAATGTCACCAAGTGTCACTTTCAGTGAAACAAGAAGATCTGACTTACCTATTCCAAGGCAAAGGGACTGCAGGTCCACGGTCAAAAAGCCCACAGCATTATTCCTATTTCAAGAAGTGAAACCAGAGATGGCTTTCTCGTTTGAAAAATCGAGGATGAAGGTTTTTGCACCTGCAAAAATTAAGAAGAGGAGATAGGATTTGGGTTAGCAAAGCTGGTTCTTCACTGTATCGTTCAAACTGAAACAACAGAAGGAGTGCAGCATTGCGGCCAGGAAAAGCAAAGAAAAATGCAAAGACCCTACATCAAAGACCTTTAATCCATAATGAGATATTTAACAGGAAAGGTGTTCTGTTTCTGTTCAGCATTCAGCTGCATGCATTATTTCACTCTCTCGCCGTTATGATCATGTCTCCCCTCTGTTGTTTTCCCTTCACTGGCTTCCTCTTACTTTCCACATCAGGTACAAACTTTTGCTACTCACCTTTAAAGCCCTGCATGGGCTGGCCCCTCTTTATTTAACCAATCTTCTTTCTCCCTACATCCCTACTTGCACTCTCCGCTCTGGTAGCCAAAGTCTCCTCTCTCAACCCAGGATCTTCTCTGCCCCATCCTGGATCCATCCCTTCTCTCTTGCTGCCCCTCATTCCTGGAACCTTCTTCCTCTGCATGCATGGCTCATCACTTCCCTAACCAGCTTTAAGGCTGAGCTGAAAACCATTTTGTTTAGGGAAGCATTCTCAGGGAATTTGTGATTGTCATCTGGCTGTCTGATAATGTTTGATGTGATGTGATCTGCTTTTGTGATCTGCTTTTATATTTGATGTTTTTAATTTGTCTTTTCTTTTCTACATGGTAATTTTATCTATTCCTCTAGTTAATTGTTATTATCTTAGAGTGTACACCTTGGGCAGGCTTTTATATACTCCTTAATTTTACCAACTTTGTACAGCGCTGTGTATAATTACAGCGCTCTAGAAATAAAATTTAATAATAATAATAATAATAATAATAATAAAGGTGGGCATACCTCTGTATTCTCTAACACGGGGATCATTCCCACTTACATTTAAACCGGTTTGCAATTCGCCTTTGCTCCATGTTGGTAAATCAATTCCAAAAGGTCCATTGTTCCCACTATGAAAGCAAATCTTGTAATTGTTTCTTTTTTGGCACAGTTATCATCCCCACTAGTTTGTGCCATTTCAAAATGCATGTCAATCATCTGTGCATCATCAGTGACATAAGCAGCAGCCCAGGCAGCCTGGCTTGGGAACTATATACAGTGGACCCTTGTTATATGCTGGGGTTTGGTTACAAGATCCCCTGTGGACAACAAAATCTGTGGATGCTCAAGCCCCATTAAATATAATGACATAGCAAAAATGTCATATAAAAATGGAAAATCTTTTTTTAATTTATTTTTAAAGCGTATTTATAATACACAATTAACTGTAAAAGTGTGCCTTGTTTACTTTTTAAACCATTATATACAGTAAACGATACAATATATCATGAACAATTCCTCATATCTATTACCCTGTGTGAATGATCAACAAATTTTCATCATTAGAGCTGCATTCCCCATGATAACCACTCTTAGTTTTTTATCCTCTGGCATCATTTAAGGTCTTTTCTTTAAATTCTTAATCTAGATCATTACGTCATTCTTAATTCCCCAATGATTCCCTATAGGCAAGCCTTCCCCAATGATTCCCTATGGGCAAGCATTCTCCAATGATTCTCTATGGACAAGTATTCCCCAATGATTCTCTATGGGCAAGTATTCCCCAATAATTCTCTATGGACAAGCATTCCTTAATGATTCTCTATGGACAAGTATTCCCCAATGATTCCCTATGGGTAAGTCTTCCCCAGTGATTGCCTATGGGCAAGCCTTCCCCAATGATTCCCTATGTTATTATTTATTATTATTATTAACCTTTATTTATGAAGTGCTGTAAATTTACACAGCGCTGTACATACAATCTTTTTAATTAGATGGTTCCCTGCCCTTGGGCTTACAATCTAAAAAGACACAACACAAAAGGAGAAGGGAGGGGTGGAGGGGAAGAGGATGAGGTCCAGCAGTTCCTCTCTACCTCCAAGGCCTGGACCAAGGCAGATGGACTGGAGGGAGGGTTTGGCTTCGTAATGGATGGTTAATCTTCTTCCAGGGAAAATATATACTCCCAAGTAGGATAATGCATATATAGTACATAGCAATACAGGAAATGGTTTGATAAACAGGCACCAAAAGAAGAACATCAGATAGTAAGCGACAATTATGCGATGCCTGGGAAGGCTTCTCTGAACAGGATGGTTTTCAACTCCATTTTGAAGCTGGTTAAAGAAGTGATGGCTCTTGCTTGTGGGGGAAGAAGGTTCCAGGAGTGAGGGGCAGCAAGTGAAAAGGGGCAAATCCGGGATGGGGCAGAGGAAATCCTGGGCTGAGACAGGAGCCCTTGACTACCAGAACGGAGGGCCCTGGTGGGAAGGTGAGGAGAAAGAAGGTCGGATAAGTAAGGAGGGGCCAGTCCATGGAGGGCTTTAAATGTCGACAGCAGGAGCTTATACTGAATGCGTAAAGGGAGAGGGAGCCAGTGAAGGGATGCCAACACAGGAGAGATGTGGTCAGAGCAGTGGGTGGAAGTGATAATGCGTGCAGCTGAATGCTGGACAGAGATTAAAGGATGGAGGTGAGAAAGAGGAAGCCCAGCCAGGAGGACATTACAGTAATCAAGTCGTGAGATCACTAGGGCATGGACCAGGATCTTGGCGGAGAGATATGGTCGGATTTTGGCAATATTGTACAAAAAGAATCTACAAGCCTTGGCTGTGGTCTGGGTCTGAGGGATACACGACTTCTCTGTCAAAGATAAAACCAAGCATTCCCCAATGATTTCCTATGGAATCTTATGGAAAAGCATCCCCCAATGATTCCCTATGGGCAAGTATTCCCCAATGATTCCCTATGGACAAATCTTCCCCAAAGTTTACCTATGGGCAAGTATTCCCCAATGATTCCCTATGGACAAGTCTTCCACAATGTTTACCTATGGGCAAGTATTCCCCAATGATTCTCTATGGGCAGGTATTCCCCAATGATTCTCTATGGACAAGCATTTCCTAATGATTCTCTAGGGGCAAGTATTACCCAATGATTCTCTAAGGGTAAGCCTTCCCCAATGATTCCCTGGGGACAAGTATTCCCCAATCCCAATGTGTCCCTGGGTGCCTTCCCTTGTTCCTGCGGGCGCCGTACGGCCCCCCTTCCCCCCTAAGGGTAAGCCTTCCTCCATGATTCCCTGGGGACCAAGTATTCCCCAATGATTCCTATGGCAAGTATTCCCCAATGATTCTCTATAGGATTTCCCAATGATTCCCTATGGGCAAGCATTCCCCAATGATTCCTATGGACAAGTATTCCCCCCCCCCCCCTCAGCACTGCCTTGGTGCTTGTGGGGTCACCTATGGGCGCATGATTTTTTAAAAGTAATATTGATAGAAGACTCGATTCATTGGTTTTGCATCTACTTCCCAATCAGTGGGCAAGTAGTTACAAAACCAATTGAATTGAATCTTCTATCATTTTATTTAATACACACACACACACACACAGTTGGGCCTTCTTATACACGGATTTCACCTTTCACCTCCATGGATTCAAGCATCCAGTTTGAGATGTTCCAAAAAAGAATAAATTTCAAGCATCAAAATTGGGTTTTTAAAATGTCCAGCGTTTATTGACAGGTGGTATTGTTCAACTTGTTTCCGCCTCCTGATTTTGGGTATGTCATCTTAGGTGGTACTCTTCAGACGGTTTGTTGTAGTTTTTCTGACTGGCAGATGATGTAGGGAAGCCAACATTGCTAGGAGGGAGGTGTGCCTGGACCCGGGATCTTAATCTTTCTGGCCCTTCTCCTTCTCCTCCTGCCTGCTTACGGCCTCTTCCTCTCCTTCTGCCACGACCACGTCTTCTTCTTCCACCTTTACCCCACGTCGCCTCCGACGGCGGCGACGACTGAGGCTCCGGCTCCGGCTGCGTCTGAAACTTGCCATTTCGAGGTGTCTCTGTCTTTCAAGCTCTTGGCCGCTGGAGCCCCACCTGGCTCTTGATAGGTCTTTCAGAGCTTGAGGCTTGAGGCTTGCAGTGCTGGGATTTATATACAAAGCTGGAAGGTCTCACACTGGCTGACCCCACCACATTCAGTGTGATGCAACACCATGTTTATAGCAAGCCAAAGGTCAGGTCCACCACTTGCCCCTATAAGGCAAAATAATCTAGTCCTTGGTTTCAGGTAATGTGAATGTGTGGATTCAGCCACCTTTTTGATACAGGATTAATCAAAAAAAAAAGTCTGTTTTAAATAAGTTACTGTCTGCTATTCTAAAATTATAATTTAATGAACAAAGTCTCATATTATATTTAGAAAAATGTTTTTCTTCATAATCCGGCTCTTACTCAAAATTAACTGAAAATTTAATAAGGACTTTCTTATTTCCTTTTCTTTCGGTTTTTTAATGTCTTATCTTCCAAAAAATATTCGTTCTGTTGCCCCAATCTTCCAGTTTTATGGAAAGAAAAGATCAAACCCAATGGACGAAAGACATGAAAGGTTTATCTGGAAAGGTGAAAGATCAAGAATAAAGTGAGAAATATTGAAGGATAATAAAGAGAGAGGTGTTTTATCCTCTGGCATCGTTTAAGGTCTTTTCTTCAAATTCTTAGTAGGTTCATTAAGTCCTTCTTAATTCCCCAATCCTTTCCCCAGTTTGTTGGTACCGGGTGCTAATCTTCTATTAATTTGTCCTTAGATTTTTTGTTAATCATACATGTCAGTCTTCCATTTCTTTTAATTCTTATACTTTAAATATCCATTCTTCAATAGTTGGTGGATCATCTTTTCTTCCAATTTTTTGCTATCACCTATTCTTGCTGCGTGTAATGAGATATAAAAGCAGCTTCCAGGTTTCTTTTCATCTTCGTTTTGAAGGGAGGATGTTA
The DNA here is from genome assembly GCF_019175285.1 of Sceloporus undulatus. Lineage (NCBI taxonomy): Eukaryota > Metazoa > Chordata > Lepidosauria > Squamata > Phrynosomatidae > Sceloporus > Sceloporus undulatus. The sequence continues at coordinate 166,466,755 of NC_056522.1, read as the reverse complement.
TATCAGTAAATAAAAAAATTTGGTTGCATAGTATTGAACTTTAAGACTCTTTGATATATAAATGTACTTTTGCCCCCCAAAGTTTAATTTTTGCGCAAGTCACCACATGTGATTTAAAGAACCGAATGTTGTTTGCATCACCAACATTGTCCTCTGTAGTTGTATATTTCTTAAGTTTCCTTGCGACTACAACAACCAAGTTTATTGAATAGTCAGCTGACCCTATCACATAGAATACTAATACACGTTACAAGATGCAGCATATAAATACGAGATAAAATCTCAGAATGTCTGCGTTTATACAAAATAAAACTGAGTCACCCTTGAAACTCAAGTAAGGTAAAAAACAGGCCCAGGCTAACTAAAAAACAAATTGAATAAAATAGGATACAAATAAAATAATCTAAGGCCACATTCCCACTGGCTTACAAAGCGGATCAAGACTCAGATTATGGGGGCATTGTTCCCATTTGAGCACGCATTCGATCCTCATTGCGCCGATATCGTTCCCATTGGATTAGGATCTGATCCCCATTGAACGCCATTTTAAAAACTATTATTTTTGTCTTTTTTACATGCCTGCTCGATTGCCTCCCAAACAGCCCCCGGGAGCTATTGGGGGGCAAAGGGACTGGGCGGATGGCGCTCCTTCTCTTTCCCAGAGGGACTCTGGGAATACATAGGAGCTTGGGGGCAAAGGGACTTGGGGGCATAGAGGCTCCCTCTCCTTTCCCCAGAGGGACTCTTGGAAGGACCATAAGACAGCCTGGGGAGGCAAAGGGACTTGGGGGGGGGGGATGGAGGCTCTTCTCCTTTCCCCAGAGGGACTCTTGGAGACATAGGACAGCCTGGGAGGCAAAGGGACTTGAGGGGATGGAGGCTCTTTCTCCTTTCCCAGAGGGACTCTTGGAGACATAGGACCGCCTGGGAGGCAAGGACGGGGGGGGGGGTGTGGAGGCTCCTTCTCCTTTCCCCAGAGGGACTCTTGGAAATATAGGACGCCTGGGAGGCACAGGGACTGGGGAGCATGAGGCTCCTCTCCTTTTCCCAGAGGTGAAAAGTGCCTAAGCCATTGATTGACTGCTTAAATACAAAACAAAACGAAAAACAGGTTGAAGATGCAAATGGGAACGGGGAACAAAAATAGCCCGCACCAAATGCATCGAAGGAACTGATGCCACTGTGACGTCTAATCGCCTAGTGCTTGATTGACAGCTGCTTCAAAAAAAGAGGTTCTGGAAGGGCAGTGGAATGGGGAGCAATATTACTCCGCTTTAAATACAGCGGGGGGAAATCCAATGGGAACAAACATGCATCAAAAAAACTGAGTCATTTTGCAGCCTTTCCTAATGGGAACGAGGACCAGATTCGATTAGGACTCAGGGGGAAAAATCGAGCCAGATCACCGCAATATAAACTGCTTTTTATGCCCAGTGGGAATGGGCCTAAAGTAAGACTAGCTAAACAGAATGGGGGGTAACAATGAAAGTGTTTAAATGAACTCATCGTCATGCACAAAAACCCGTTTTGTCCATAAACTGATCTCTCAAGCGAGCCGCAGTTTCCTTGGAGTGAGGTACCATCTGTTTAGATCGGGCACCCAAACCTGGCAGACACTTATAGGCTTGGTGTAATATTTGAGACCCGCCCATGAATTGAGACCAGGGTTTATATAAAAGGGGGCAACTAAGCTATTTCAGCTGCTTGCCCCTCATTGTCTTTTGTGAGATTGCACTCCAGATGCATTGGAGCACAGTACACGGCTGGTCTGGGAGTTGACTTTTGGAGGCCTGGGTCTGAGCGCTTTGATGCTATTGTCTGGTCCCTTATCTCTTGATGTGGCAGTTGGGCTTGGTGTGGTGGTTTGCGCATTTTAGTTTTGTTTCATCGTTTCTTTCGAACTCTTTCCCTGGCGCTTGCCTTGGTCTCCTTACTGTGTGTCCTGGTTCTGGGGTGGATGGATGGGGTGGCATTTGGGGGATTTTTATCCCTTTTCCTAGGTTTTTTGCCTATGGCCTTTCCCCTTTGGTTGAGACTGTTTGGCACTTCTCGCTCTGGGGGCTTGTGTGGCCCACAGGGACTCCTGTTCTTTCCCCATCCTTGTGTGTCTGTGTAGGGGGGCGCTTTTTTACACCTTCCCTGGTGCCTGTTATGTTTTTAGTAGCACATGCACACTTCACTTTTGGGGATGCACCAGCGCCTCTCCTTTTGGGCTGCCGAGAGCTTCTCCTTTGGACTGCGGAATACAACCCTTTAGTCACCATCTTGTTGGGGCAAGGGTGACACCGCCGGCACCGCTCTTATTTAGGGTTCGGCAGCATATTTCCATGAGGGAGGTGTCATCTTAGCTACTGGCAAGTGTGCCTTTTAGGCTCTGCAGGTGACATTTTTATTAAGGGCATTTCTTAGCTTCGTCAGCCATTTAGGTATGGGCATGTTGCGGTGGCCATTTTGTGTTAAGGGCATAGGCTCCCTTTCTGAGTCCCTGAAGCCATTTCATGTAGGGCAAACTGCAGTGGCCATTTTGTTCCAGAATATTAAAATAAATCAATAAAAAAAGAATAATAATGGGTTAATTGGTGTTGTTTCTGTGGGGCTTGTTTTGATGGGCACATTGCTTTCATCACTTGGCTCTATCCTGAATTTGTGT
>NC_056522.1:166459374-166464080 GCF_019175285.1 Sceloporus undulatus | reverse complement strand
AACCCCATTGATGTCACTACCAAGTTTGCTCACAAGTTCATTTGCTTTACTCTTTGCCTTCTCTTTATAGAATAGATCTCACAGACTTTGTTTTTGTAGGAACAGAAAAGAGTATAAAGTGCTTCTTTTTATCCCTTTAGTACTGTTAACAGAATGATATGCAGCCAACTGAATTAAAAACTCAACAAGAGGAATTTATCCCATTATAGTGGTGTCACAAACATATGATACTTCGCCTTTGATGCAGCAAGGCTACTTGGGTTCTCTGCATTATTGTTACACTATTATTATTATTTTAAAAAATAAGGGATGAGTGGAATAGGAGAGCAATCAATGCAAATCTGCTATCTTGAACTGAACTGCTGTCTGCTAAAACTTAGTGAATCCAATATTGTATTATGTCAAAAGAGCTGAAACTGTTTTTTTTTTTTCCTGTAGGTCTAAAATTCTGAACTGAACTAATAGAGTTTCTGAAAATTAACTGATCTATCATATGCATTACAAAATCAGGGCAGATTAATACAGAGGCTTTTCTTAAGATCTGGTTTATATGGAACTCAGGTCCAAAACACACTGCATAAATAAGCCAGTCTGAAACCGCTTTATCTGCCCTGGCTTAATGCTAAGGAATTCTGGAAAGTGTAGCTTTGGCCTGTTACAGACTGCCCAAATAAAGCTGCTTCGAGTCTCTTTGGAAGTATGCTATTTAAACGATGCATGGGTCCTACGAGTCCGGAGGTCGTGCCAAAGCCACACTCCATTCCTAAGCACTGGAGTGCAGCTTTGGTGCAGCTTCCGGATTCTTAGGATGCATGCATCATTTAAACAGCATACCTCCAAAGAGACCCGAAGCAGCTTTATTTGAGCAGTCTGTAACAGGCCTCAGTGAGACATTTAGCGTTCTCTGTCAGAGAGCTCTGGTGCCCCAATAAACTACAATTTCCAGTATTCCCTAGCACTGAGCCAGGGCAGTTAAAGTGGTCTCAAACTGAATTATTTCTGCACTATGGTTTGGACACCAGTGAACCTAAAATCCAAAGAAGTCCAAAGATATTTTGTTATCTGGGTTCTAGATAAAACTGAAAGAGTAGAAAAACTAAAGAGAGGCATATTTAGATGGTCTTGGGACCCCACAAATCGTGACCAGTCCCCTAGTGGGAGGATTGTCATCAGTCAGGTATGCTTTGATTGAGAGTTCTTGCATGGCAGGGGGTTGGACTAGATGGCCCTTGTGGCCTCTTCCAACTCTATGATTCTATGATTCTATGATATATAGATGTGGAGGGAACCTTCCCTGACCAAGGAATTGAGAAGAAGGTTAAATTTCCAATGGAAGGCAGCTCTGGTAAAGCAGCTGCTTGAGGAAGGATGGGGGTGAATGCAGAAGGAGGACAAACCCAACAAGGCAGAATAATTATCAGGTATCCATCTGAGAAGGGTTCATGGACAGGCGGAGAGACCAGTCACCCCCCAAACAAGTTCAAAATCAAATACCAGGTCCAGAAGCAGCAAGGCCTTGGGAGAGCTAAATTCAAATTCCTGGGTAATGCTTATGATCTTTCCCTCCATCAAAACCAATGCCCTATTACTTGAGATTTACTTCTTGTCCAATTTTGTTAGGACTGGTGTAAAGGTTCAGGGGGATCCTTTGAGACTTATGGAATGCCTGGAGAAACAGAAACTTTTGAGAGTAGCCACTTGACTGCTCTGCCTTGCATGCATGAAGAAACCCCTATCCTGACCTATTGGTTTTATCTGCTCAGACTTCAAGGTCCCAGTAAGATAACTGGCAATCTAATACCCCATTCTAGAATTTGTTTCTGCTGCACAGTTGTTGAAGGCAGAAGGCTCACAATCTCCCACACTAGAATTGGGTGAGGTTTTATTGCAATTTTTGCAGATGTACTTCCTTGGGTACTATATATTGATTATACTATTATTATTTTTTTGCACAGTTGCTCTCTCCAGTAGTGAAAAATATTTGTTTGTCATAGCATTTGATTTTCCTCACCTACTTATCATCCGTTTAGCTTTGTTTTGTAATAGGTCTGGAAGGTAAACATAGTGTTAATTTGCAAATCTGAATGTTGAGGTGTATATTTCTGAGAAACTCCCATTGTGGGAGGGAAACAGGTTAACATAGGAGATACAATGTCAACTTCCTGACAGTCAGGGCTGTTCGACAATGGAATGCACTCCTTCCTCGGAGGGTGATAGAGTCTCCTTCCTTGGAGGTCTTTAAACAGAGGCTGGATGGCCATCTGTCAGGGATGCTTTGATTTGGATTTCCTGCATGGCAGGGGGTTGGACTGGATGGCCCTAGTGGTCTCTTCCAACTCTATGATTCTATGATTCTATGATTCTAACCCATAATGTGAGATCAGTTTTCTACCAACAACATTACTTGAACTTGACATTTTTATGTCATTCACTATCACCAACTCCAGCAATTTCCTAAGGCTGCATTGTGTCAGTGTTAAAATCAATGATGCTATTAATACTGATGTTATATCTGATTGCCTTCAAGCCATTTGCTCATTCTCCTACAAAGTAGTCTGCGTGTAGGGTCTTGAAAGATAGTGGTTTTCATTGCTCAGTTTATGTGGAGCCACAATTAGCTCTACATATCTATGGATTCCTTATCCAACCATTCATTATTCAACCATGGATTCAACCATCTATGGTTTGAAAATATTATATATATATATATATATATATATATATATATTCCAAAAAGCAAGACTTGATTTTGTCATTTTATATAAGGGGCACCTTTTTACTATGCCACTGTATATAATGGGATTTGACCACCCATGGATTTTGGTATCCACTGTGGGATGCTGGTCCTGGAACCAAATCCCAGTGGATACCAAGGGCCTGCTGCACTTCAGAATAAGTGGTCTGGAAATAGCAAATCTTATTTAGCATACAAAATCTTTTTACTTGTTTTGCTCTGTTAATTATTATGTATTTTGCTTTGTTAATGATATTGTTGCTATAATTGCTATGTATTTTTGCTCTGTTAATTGTTATGCATTTTGCTTAGTTAATTTTATTGTTGCTATAATTACTATGTGTTTTTGTTGCTGTAATTGCTATGCATCCTTCCTTAGAGGTCTTTAAACAGAGGCTGGATGGCCATCTGTCTGGGATACTTTGATTTAGATTTCTTGCATGGCAGAATGGGGTTGGACTGGATGGCCCTAGTGGTCTCTTCCAACTCTATGATTCTATGATTCTATTTTTTGTTATTTGTTGCTATTGTTAATCGCTATCTTATTCTTATTGTTGAATGCATTGCCATGTTACATTTGTTTTTTTAATTCCTGTTTATTGTTATTGCCTTGTATTATCCTCTCTGTTGTAAGCCGCCCAGATTCCAAGTGATTGGGCGACATATAAATAAATCCTATTATTATTATTGGGAGCCATTTCAGTCTCTCAGGTCAGTCTTTCCATTCTGCTCAGAGGGAAAAGGTTACTTGGGTTAGTATCAGAAATAGTCATGGAACCGGCACTTGGGAGGAATGGATTCTGGGGAAAGGATCTATTGGCACAAAAGAAACGCTAGTGGTGTTTCTAAGAATATGAAAGATCTGATCCAAAGGGAAGAAGAGATGCTTAAACTGGAGAAAAGTTTATGGGGGGAGTGTAATACTGGGATGGAGATTTGAAAGGCAAGGAAGGACTGCTAGTGTGGGATTCTTCTTGTTGCCATCAATGTTTAATATAAATAAATATAAATATATTGTTTATTATTTATTTAAAAGGTGCAAGTACAATGGAAATCATATTCAAGAGTTCCAGCACTGAGCTTGATTTGTTCAGTAAAGTAGTAGGATACTATTCTGCTTCCATATGAGACTGTCTTTTATCAGCTAATGTATACTTGTGCTGTAGATCTGTGAGCCTATTGTGGTGTCTGATGTCTGTTTTACATACAGAAGAAAGTTGGGGATTTAACCAAGGTCTGTAGTGTTTTGCTGACAGCTCTGGATAATCTCCAGAAAGGATGTTTCAACTCCACAGAATTGATGGGAGAGTGGGTGGGTACACAATAAATAATATAAATAATAAACAATAATATTATTATTTATATCGAAGAGGTGGACAAAAATGATATGTGTGTTTGATGGAAGAGTACTGACACAGGCGTTCTAATCCAGTGACTCCACTGCTTGTGTTAATTTGATTTGTAATTTTTGGGTACACAAAGAAGAGGATGAGGTTAAAGGAAAGAAAAATAAAACAAAAAGACCAAACAACTATCAGGGTTTTGTTTGTTTGTTTGTTTTAAATCAGTTTAAGACAGTAGCTAATAAAAATCAAGCATTTCCCAAGGACTTTTTCTGGTCCTCAAGCTCAGCTTTGATCGGCAAAGCTGAAGGACTTGATAAAAACTGGGATTTTGATACAACCTTATATTGTTGCAGGTGGCTTAACAGGACACCAACTGTTGTGATGGAAGCCTTGGGGGGGCATTTTAACAATAAGAATATTGTGTTTTATACAACAGTCTGCCCTTGTGATTTGCTTTAAATAATGCAGATCTGCTTGAGTATCTGCTTGACATGATCCAGTTCACCATGTACCTTCTCCCCCCATGGGATTATGATATCATATTGATGCATATGGCAATGATAATTGTTGCTCATGCCTGATGGGCATGTCAGAACAACCTCAGGCTTTCCAGATGTTGATAATCT
>NC_056522.1:166456485-166459274 GCF_019175285.1 Sceloporus undulatus | reverse complement strand
GTGGTGGCGGCGGCAGGAGCAGCCAGGGGCCGGCTCAAAGGCCTCTGCGGGCCGCATCCGGCCCGCGGGCTAGAGGTTGCCTACCCCTGATCTATATGATACACAGGGAAAGGGGGTAGCAGTGGGAGGTTGGGGATTAAGTTCAGCTGATGATGGCTACTCTCCCTCCCTACGAGACCAAAGCAGTGATAGTTTGTTTGAAGGGACAGCTGTGATGTCATGGCCTTTGATGTAAAATGTTGTTAAATTTACTATATATATATATATATATATATATATATATGGGATGTAAATTCTCTCTCTCTCTCTCTCTCTCTCTATATATATATATATATATATGCACATGCAGTGTGTTTTTTCCAGGTAATAAGGGAAGAAGGTATGTTGCGTGTGGTGACTGGATGGAATGAGTGAAGGGTCTGTGATAAGTTTGATGAATGACATTTGAGTTGACAATTGATATGGGCTGCATCTACACTGCATAATTAATGCAGTTTGACACCACTTTAACTTCTATGGTTCAATGCTATGGATTTCTGGGATGTGTAATTTTGTGACTCTTCTCTGTCAGAGAGCTCTGGTGCCACAACAAAGTAGAATTTCCAGAATTCTATATCATGGAGCCATAGCAGTTAAAGCAGTGCCAAACTGCATTAATTCTGCAGTGTGATGGCAGCCATAGTCAAGGCAGTTAGATGAAAGGAATGGATGAAGTGAGGATTAGCATTAAGAGAAACAGTCATTCATATTTAGGAATGAGTGATGTTTAAGAGACTGAATTAGCTAGGACTAAAATGTGTGAGAAAGTGTGAGCTGTTTTCTAAACGCAATAACTAATTAATCTGCTTTGTTATGTTCAACTTCTGCAAATAAAGCATTGGTTTTGTATTTATACCCTGCCTTATGGCCTTGGATTCAGACAAAATATCTAAGGTAGCAGCAGTGAATAAAGAAGGGTGGTGTCTGGTGGGGGTATAAGTTTCTTAATATCTCACAAAGGTACCTTGAGGGCATCCAGGAGGTTCCCACAGTTGGTGGCCACTGCAGTAGGACAGGAGGAGATCCTCACATTGGTGGCAGAGGTGGGGACAAGGGCAAGCCTTCACTCTTGGTGCTAACAGCCAGAGTTGTGGAAGTCTTCACATTTGGTAGCAGTGGAGGTTTAGGCAGAGTCTCATAGGAAAACTGGTAAAAACCCTACAGAGGCCTCTCAACAGGCAGCTTTCCTCCGTCTGAGGACAGATCAATTGTCTGAATGTCCAAACCTTGATTCTAAATAGTCCTGGAGGAAGGCCTTGAGCGTATACACAAACCGGCTCATGTCAGCCCCTTTTTCCCGTATAAAATAATTGCCTTCAAGCTTCTTGAGACATGTCTCCAGTTTCTTCTGTGGATTCCATGGGATGCTCCTCAGTTTCTGCTTCTTTTACCAATTTTGAGTCACACTTGGGAGGGGAGAGTGGGAAATAAACAGATAGATCAATAAATATTTTTGAAGTGTAGATAACCATGTTAGGCAGCTGCGGCAAAAATACAAAACGCATGATATGCAGAATTATAAAAACCCACAAAAATAGGGGAATTCCATCTCTAAAAGAACTCACAGAACTCTAGGAGCTAAATACAAAAACACAAATAAAACTCCTGTTAAAACAAGGGAAGAATCATGCCTGCTGCTTGTAAATGTTCCAAATGTTCTTATTGGGAAGCAAACTATTAACATATATCTGCTATATCTGTAAGACAAAGGGAATAAAATAAGAGGATTTAGAGCAATTATGTATGTATGATCTAGGCCTTGTATGGCTTGCAGCCACTCACATTTGAGTTATGCCTTACATGCCAAACCAAGAAGTAATTGGAAGTAACTCTAAACAAGTGAGCACACTTGGTGACAGTCCGTGAAAAGAAAGAGCAGGCATATTCATCTCCTGCACAGAGACTACAATAGGATTGGGTGAAATGCCATGCCATGGAGCAATAGACCATGGGAAACAGGCAAGGAAGATCTAGGCTAAGTGTGGCTGGATAAAAGGGGGCTAGAAAGTTCAAAGACGAGCCTTGGATCAAAGGGTGAAAACACAGGTTCTCAAATAAAGGGGTGATTATGTGAACAACTAAGGAGGGGATTAGAGCTGGAGGTGATAATAAAAAGCAGATGGAAAGGGGGGCTATAAAGAGTCAGAAAGAAAGAAAGTGATTGCCTGAATTAAATGAAAGTGAAAAGAAGTGGTTTCTAAGGCAACTTTTCAATTGTCCAGCTTGCTTAGGTTAAACTAGCTGAAGTTCTTGCTAGGGAAAGATGGTGAAGAAGAGGACTTTGTATGTAAATACAAGGTTGATCATGCTATAGACAAGTTCTCAGTCATCATTATCAAGTCCTTATTATGCTTATAAAGGCACATCTCAGTGTAGATGCAAAGCTGCTGCAATCATCCATTATTTTCTGGGGACTGTACATAACAAGAGGAAGCTTTACAAAGATCTGAGGAACTGTGGATATCTTTGGCATATGCTACAAGCCTTCCCCCATATATTCCAAGTGTTCCTCTTCATGAGGAATACACCTTACTTCATGCTGTCCTTTTTGATGAGGTCCCAAATATCCCTATTCTTGAGAGACAGACCTTATTTTGGGCCCTTTTGGTTAAATGCTGTGCATATTCTGTCTATGAGTTCAGCTTTAAAAATCATTTGGAGTATGATTGGATAGACCTGGGGAGTACTCAGCAGAACGGTCACAGAAAAAGGCAGAGAAAAGCAAATGGAAGACACAGCTGGTCTGGGCT
>NC_056522.1:166441455-166456460 GCF_019175285.1 Sceloporus undulatus | reverse complement strand
GGGCTCCAAAGGGGAAGAAAAAGGAGGGGCACTCCATCTATGAGTGCCCCTTTTCTTCTTCTTCCACCAAAATAAGATCCGCTGCCCTTCATCATTTTATGCTCCCACTGTCCTTCTTTTTCCCACCGTAGTAACAGCAGTAGGGTTTCTCTCAGGCTTAACCCTCCAGGTGGAGAAACATCGAATTGCATGGGTGGGGGTATCAATGCTCCTCCTATTTGATGTAGGATCCTAGCCTAATATGTGTTTCTGTGGGGGAGAAAGAAAGAATAAACAGCCAAACCCACAACCAAAACCACACGAAAACTACCACTAGGCAACAACAACACTTTTAAAGTTGTTTCCCATTCTCTCCTTAATGCGCCTGAAAAAAAATGTATATGAATAAATCTGATAACATGTAACTCGGTATGTCTCCCCTGGAATATATGAATTGTGGATCTGAATATCCACCTCAAAGCAAAATAGCCTCTCCGCGAGACGTATGCATTAGAATTACAACCCTCTTTCTGGACACTACGAAATTAGGTTGGATCGGAGTCTCATTCTGCAAAACAAGAGGGGCCCTTTCTTGGGATCTAACACAGTAACTACTGGAGAAATGTTTCCTCCCACATTATTTTGGAGCCTCTTTCAGCTTTCTGTAGTATTTGCTGGGCACAAGATAATGACGATCCCCAACCATGTGCACTCCAGCAGGAGCTTGCCAGACTACAATTACATTTACAGGGCATTCTCGATCCAACCTTTGAATTCAACGGCTGTCTATTCTCCTAATTTTGGTCCAATAAGATGCATGATGAAAACGTTTTAACTAAATGTATGCAAATACTTTGAACTTGTTTCTTCTTTTAAAAAATTGTTCAGAATTTTTTTTTTAAAGAAAAGCGACGGTTTATAAAAACCCTAAGAAACTAGTGTGTTATAGTGTCTGCATTCAGCGTTTCTATTCATTTGTAGAAAATGTCATATTTCTAGTTTCCAGGCTGAGGAGCCATATTAGATCCTCCCTTCCAACAAGCACAGGAGACTTATCAGGCTTCAACTACATCATCATATTTGTTCTTGTCATTTAAGTTTTAATGGTGCCAAACAAGATGCGCAATTTCCTTAAAACAGATGCATGGAGAGCATGTTCTTAGTTTAAAGCAGAATAGTGCTTCTCGAGAGGTTTTAACATCATACCAGTTCAAATCAACAACTCACTGGCAGATTGGTGGCACCAGCAAGCCCTACACTGTGCACTCCTGTTCTAGGCTGATGTCCGTGTATAGTTTCACTTTAACATAATGGGAGTATTGCCTTCTCTAATACTTCCCCTCCATCATTAGAGTGTCTCACATCCCTAAAATTCTAGTGTGCTATAACTTGAAACATCAGATCATTTTTAGAAATACGTTAGGCACCCAAAGAAAGTAGAAGGGAGAATTCCAAGGGGCTCGCAAACACGCAAATGGAAGAGTTCAAGGTGGTAGGGAATGATTTTCTCTGTGTCTCACTCTCTGCACTGCTAGAAATGTAGGCTATTTCATTAACTGAGGAGCATGAAGCCTATTTTAAAAAATGCAGGCAAACTGTGTGATCAAATAAATAAAATAAAAAAGAAAATATTATCCCAGATTCTTAAGAGCCGCTGTAGCAAAAGCCAGGGGCGAGTAGAATCTCCAGTCATGCCTGGGTGCATTATGCACTCACATGTTCAATCAGTCATTGATCATCGCATGAGATAACACTCTAAAAAAAAAGAACAAAAAGTTCCTTGTTGAAGGGTCTTGGAAACTATGAAAAATTAAAGGACTCTCCACGTTTTCAAGAAGAATGTGAAATATGTTGCAGTCACTCATTTTGAAATCTTATATTTAACTTAAATGACGGAGCCCAAGATGCTACATCCGGAGCTCCCTATATTATGTCTGCAGTGACAATCATTTTTAGACTTGCAAGAGAGTTCCTGTCTTTCAGAAAAAACAACCCACAGCTAATACCAGTCGAAGTACTCGGAGAGGAAAAAAGTGAATGAAGTCAGCCCTTTAGCATTTGTATTTGCATTTTCTTGTCCATTGGACAACAGTCTGGTCTATTGTCTGCTTCCACATATTGATTCTGGGGCTTTCTAGGCAAAATTTGTTCCTGCTGAGGCTATCCTTACCTAGTCATGGGTTTTCATAGCTGAATGGGTATTCAGACTGGGTGCCTGGAATCCTAGTCACACACTCAGATCCTACACCCATGCAGGTTCTCACACCGTAAGTCTTCCAATATGACCATAAACCACAGGCTAAAAAAACTACTTCATTCGGTGCTTCACACAACCCTCCAAATCCTATGACCCCCCGATAACAGCATCGCCTGCTTTAAACAGTGCCACAGGATTAAGCCAAGATGCATAAACTCTGGGTGTCCTTGTTTAATGTCTCATTTTCAAAGGGACAAAGTCTGGTAACACGTGAGATCTGACAGCATGGTGGCAAATTTAGAGAGACACATGTCCCCCCGCAGTAAATTCATTGGTGATAGTGGCAGTAGCAGTGGCAAGACCAGCCTCTGAGGGCGCAAATGGTCAGAGTGGGGCTGCGGTCCCCATCCCTGGTATAAAACATGCGCCTGCTCCTCTCCCCTCACCTATAGTTAGCTCCCACTTTCCTGTTTCGCAGCGTCTGTATCCAGAAATGGTTAGTCTTAACTGAATAGAGTGTGGTGATTGATTATAATTACATATATTATACTATTATTTATATTATAGTGTCATCAATTGCCCGCAGCGCATGCACATGCATCAAACTAATCTCTGTACTAAGGATTTGCAGGGCTTTTCCATGTGTGTGTGTGTTTGTGTGTGTGTGGTGTAATATTTTTTGCAGATTATCAAGGCAAAAGAAATATGTATGCAGCCCCAGGTCCTGGCGGCATTTCTTTCATCCAACACAAGGTCTCTAAAAACTGTGGTGGGTGGTGATGGTGATAATATCTTCTCATTTGTTTGGTTATTAGTTAAAAGATTATGCACCCACCATTCATCAATTTGGTTCCAGGGTAGTAGTACAAAATTTAAAATGCCGAAGAAAAATCAATCCTGCCAATAATCTTTTTTCTTTCTCGCTTTTCTTCCTGCTCTTTAATTTATTTCATTGACTGTTTTTCCCAAAAAAAATTTGCAATTTGTGCTTGGAAGTTTTATGTTTTTAAATGATTTGTGAAGAAGGGAAGAATATAAATCAAATAAATAACAACCACAGACAAATAAAAACAGAGCCATCAATGGAATTTTAATGCCTTGAATACTTTAAAAGCCTGGAATATTAAAAAGGGGGTTGCCCTGAGTTAGAAACGAAAAACTTAAGGAAGAAAATCCTGGCACTAGGGACATTAGCAAAAAGTTTGTTCCAGAAGGCCTGCCATCACTCTGAACCGCTTTATAATCCCTAAATTCAATCTGTTCAGTACTAAAATGTACTGTATGTGTGGCGTGGTTACCAGTGTCAACCATGGGAACAAAGTGCCTTCAAACACTTTTTGACTCCCTTTAAGCTCCTTTTTCATAGCACGAATTGGACAGTAAAGGCCGCGAGGCACTTCCTTCGCAGTTAGTTCAAATGCATTGGAAAGAGGGTGTGCTTCAGAGACAGAGGAGGAAATCTGGAATTATTGAACACAATGAACATATTTTGAATACCACATACAGACAGTGTGATTAGTTTTTGGAGAGAATGTTCGCGATTGGCCATCTGAACGGAAATCTGCAGAGGAAGATGCAATACATCTAACATAAAGAATGTGGTCTATTAAGCAGTACTACTATGATGGCCTTGGGGGGAAAAGAAGGATAAATTTAAAGTATGATTTACGTTTCATCCTGCAGGTCAGAAAAACCATACGGCTTTTCCCGTAATGTGCTCGTCTGGGGATGACTGCACTTTGACATTTCTCATTTGGCAGCACCAGCTCAAGAACAGCCCTTGAAGAAAAGGAACAAGATTATAAAATGAAAGAAAGAATCCAATCTCTTTCTTAATTGAATGAGAAGGGGAAAAAAACTAGTTTAGAGATCTGAATATATTGAAAAATTGCTTCATGTCTGGGACGTGTTTTCTTGATTCTTTAGAGCCTGGTAAAATAACAGATGGATTAATGTATATAAATGTTTTCACCTGTGTGCATCCCACTGAAAGCAAAAGATACTATGGTGGGTTACAGACCGCTGAAAGCGGGCTGGTCTGCTGCCACCCGCGGTTGCTACATCCGGAACCGCAGCAGCCAAATGGCATGGTTCCCGGCGCAGCAAGAAGGAGAGTGAAAATCATGCTCCTTCTTGCTCCCCGGAAGAGACGCCGCGAGGCGCTAGTTGCACACCTGCGGCATTCACTTCCGGCGGTGCGGTGACATGCGGACGCGCAGCATCCGTTACGTCACGATGGCAGCGACCCGGTGTGGAACGGCTGCCGCCATTGTTTACAGACTCAGTCGGTTGCTGGGTAGGGGCATCTGGGAAGAGACACCCCTTCTACCCTAGTACGGCTGGTCCGTCCTAGGGGTGCCCGTCTGCACCGGGCCTCTATGTCATCGCCAAACATACATTGAGAGGGCTGGATTCCTTTCGCATCTTGTGTTCCAACTTGTGTACACTTTGAAACCTTGAGCAGACTTTACATTTATGAGAGTACAAGTCTGTAAATGTGGTTCTTGTGCATGCATGCCCAGTTACTCTTAGGTACTGAACTGAGAAATCTAATTATATCATTTACTGCTATTCTGACGGGATGGGATTATTCCTTATGGCATTAGCATGCTTAGTCCAGGACAATACCATAAGACTTACAATGCAGAGAGGCTGTTGTGTAAGCCAGTAACATGGCCATGTTCCCATTATGGTTATTCCAAATGATTTTTAAAATCACTTATAAATATTCCCTTTGGATCTTCCCAGTTAGTTATTAATGAAACCATATTGCATTAGAATCAGTCCCTCTCCCTTGTTCCTTTTCTTTCTATGGCTGGCCTATGGACTTCTCTGGCACACCTCTGACTAAATGCAAATATTAAAACATGCATTTATTTCTCGAGATACGTATTGATGGTGTCCGCAGGCTTTTGGAGGACTACTTTGTTATGTTGAGGATATCTGTGGATGGACCAAACTTGTAATGTGGTTGCCAGCATTCCCATTACCTGGTTCAGACATGAATTTGTCCATATCATATTACGGACTGTGAATAATTTCCTTCTAATTTCTTCTCGAATGTGAACAAGGAAGTCCACATGCGCGGTCTATAGCCATCCAAACAGAGCATGAAACATCATTTTTTTGTTAACAGCATCATCATTCCTTAAAGAAAATATGACATATTAACACACTCAGCATTGAACAGGGGTGCTGCTGCGTGCCTTCAAGTATTTCCGATTTATGGCAACCCTAAGGTGACCCTATCATTGGGGGGGGGGGGTCTTGGCAAGATTTGTCCAGAGAGGTTTGTCTACCTTCCCCTAAGGGCTGAGAGCAGTGACTTGCCCAAGGTCACCCAGTGGGTTTCATGACGAGCTGGGCATCGAGCCCTCATTTCCAAAGTCAAGTCCAACACTCAAACCGTTAGCCATGGTTACACTACCTTGACTTTATCTAATTGAATATGTTTGCCCTAGCTGGCATAAAGTTTTGGTGTGTGTGTTCTGTTTGTACAGCAAACACTGACCCATGTGCCTACATGGATGGGAGACTGCCAAGGAATACCAGTGCTGCAAGGCTTTATTTCGAGGGAGAGAAATGACCAACCACCTCTGAATATTCCTGCCTAAGAAAAACGTATGAAATTCATGGAGTCCTATATACACATTTTAAATGACAGTACTCCCTTCCAAGGGAGTCACAATGGCCTCTTCCTTGCCTTCCACTGGCAAGTTAAACTTTCTTATGCAGGCAGGCTTATAAACCACATGTTTTAAAGGACCGGATAGGGTGTTGTATCATTTTAAGTGGTTTAAACATTTAAACTGTATTTTTATGCTTTTAATAGCACAATCTATTTAATATTGTAACAATTAAATTCTGTTTTATGTATCCTTTTCCAGTTTTTATTATATGTTCTTTTATGTTGTGAAGCTGCTTTGGGTCCCAGTTTTGGGGAAAAGAGCAGGGGGTAATAATAATAATACTAATAATAATAATAATACATATATAGACTCTAGCCCTAGAGTCAAGAAAAATAAAATCCATTTCCTCCATAAAGATGAGTACCAAGACATACCCGAAGATGAGTTGGACACAGAGACACCATTTCCAGCTTCGGTCTTTAAGCTTTGCCGTCATGCCCAGCTTCTCTGGCACAGGCCAGCATCTTTTTCCTGTTTGGCAAGGAAAGGTTCCATTCCCAGGGAGGTATTGCAGCAGTTGGCATATTGGCCCCAGCTCTTCCTTCGTGTGCTTTCCCCCCCACCCTTTTCCACATCAAAGGCCTGACAGAAATGTTAATAATCAGTCGAAATCACCCAGGTGGTATCATAGAAAAAACAAAAGCACAAAAGTACTATATACATATATATAGATAAATAATATAAAATATTTGACCGAAGAGTGACGGAATGGACTCTTACGCGATGGGCTGCATTTAATTTTTCTTCTCCTAAAACTCCCGCTGAAAACTGTTTACAACAAAAGCATAAACCGCAGAGACAGGAACATTGGGGGTACCTCCTCAGCTAGGGAGTGTCAGGAATGACTAGTGAAATAAATGTGTTTACATCACCAAAAAAGCATGGCCCCATGTTTTTCAGATGTGCCCCTTTATGCATTTCCTATTGTTCAAAGAAAAAAATGCCCCCTATGGTCTCATCAAAATGCCATGTTACTAGAACCGGCACCTTGAAGGAAAATGTGTAAAATGTCCATTCTCTCTCTCTCTTCTCTGACTTCTATAAAACAAGGGCAGTTGGTGAGAAAAGAGTGCACACTGGTTATAGTGTCCATAGAGCTGCCTTGGCTTCTGGCATGTGACTATGAAGGGTGAGGCCTAAACGAAAAGAGGTTGCTGGGTTTATTGGGCAGAACCTGGACTGGTTTGGTTGCAATGAGACCTAGTGGGGTCAACTGTGCGAGACTTAGCTCCGGCTTGTCAGGGAAAGTGCTGGCTGTCCTTCCTACCTCAGGGTTTGGCCTGGTGACCACATGGGTGGACTGAACGACCATTTATTCCATTACATCGAGCCAGAAAATCATCTTCTCCTATCCCACAACACACTCTTTTGACTTGTCTTCTCCGCAGGCCGATACAGTGGTACCCCGGGATACGAATGATCGCGTTACGAAATCCGGGATACGAAAAAGTTAGATTGGAAAAACTGTTCCGGGATACGATTTTTTCGGGTTACGAAATTTTTTCGGCGCGAAATTCAACGCGCGGCTTCCGCGGCTACGGAGCCTTTTCGGGTGGCGAAATGTTGGGTACGAACGGAGCGGCGGAACGAATTAATTTCGTAACCCGAGGTAGCACTGTAATTATTCCTTCTGGGAGATCCTAGAAAGCAGCACTTCACACAACCTTGAGGCCCAAACACCTTTGGCGGCTACACCGCACTGTTGGCCCTTAAGCAGCCATGTTCTTATCCGTATCAGTGTTACTTATCATTCTCACCATCTTTGCTAAGGAATATTCGATCACGGCAGCTCAAGGATCACAAGTTTTTAGATGCTGCTTTATTTAATTGTAGGCAAAAGAAGATACACATAGCCTAAATATTATTTTCTTTTTTTAAATTTTTATAATATTTTATTAAATACATCAAATTTTCAAAAATATACATCCATACACTCCCTACTGCAATACTACATCAATTACAATGTCATAATTTCCACAAAAACAGGAAAACAAAATAAGAATATATCTGCATTGTACCAACCTAAGCCTACAACAATATAGCAAGGGTGAGGCAAGTACCGCGATGGCATATTCGTGAATTCTTTTACATTAGAACATTCCAGCTTTAAACTTCTAATAATGTATTGGATACATTCCGTATTCCTATTTTTTCTTTCACACCTTACTGCTCTCTCTCATACCTTCCATTCCTCAAAATGCTCTTCCAACAGTCCTTCTCTTCTTCCAGTCATCCACTCTAACCTAACCTTACTCTTTTACCCCATCCTCTTCTCAACTTTCTTTTCCTTCAGTGCACAGATATAGGTGAGGGGACACCTGGCTGAATGAAACCATGTGAAAGGGATCTAGGAGTCCAAGAGTAGACCACAAGTGAACATGAGTCAACAGTGCGATGAGGCAGCTAACAAGGCCAATGCGATTTTAGGCTGCATCAATAAAAGTATAGTGTCGATCAAGGAGAAGTAATAGTGCCACTGTATTCTGCTTTGGTCCAGGCCCCACCTGGAATATTGTGTACCAGTTCTGGGTGGCCACAATTCAAAAAGGACATTGAGAAACTGGAGCGTGTCCAAAGGAGGGGGGGAATAAATGGTGAAGGATCTGGGGAAACCATGCCTCTGAGGGAACGACTTAGGGAGCTGGGGATGTTTAGCGGAGGGGAGAAAAGAAGGTTATGGTATTGATAGCCCTGTTCCAATATTTGAAGGGATGGTCATATTGAGGAGGGAGGCAAGCTTGTTTTCTGCCTGCCCAGAGACTAGGACCAGAGCAATGGATGCAAACTGCAGGAAAAGAGATTCCCCTCAACATTAGGAGGAACTTCCTGACAGTAAGGGCGTTTGACAGTGGAACAAATTCCTTCCTCATAGTGGAGTCTCCCTCCTTGCGAGGTCTTCAAACAGAGGCTGGAGGCCATCTGTCGGGGATGCCTTTGATTTGGATTTCTGGCATGGCAGGGGGTTGGAGCTGAATGGTCCTTGCGACCTCTTCCAACTCTATGATTCTATGATTCTATGATTCTCATCTCTACAGCCTCCTTAAAAACACTTTCCATACTTAAATTCCCCACCCTCTTCTACTTTCTTAAACCCCTTTCAATTAATACTAATTGTTAAACACTCTTCACTTCTTCCGTTTTCTTCTTCCTATATTATTTTCTAAAGCGACTCATACACACACACAACACATATGGAAAGGGATCTAGTGCACCTTTGGACTAACTGAAAGAAAAACACTGAAGGTATGAGCTTTCATGCTGCTCTTTCTCTTTCTTACTATACTATATCAAACAATACTCTTTCAAAATCTAGGTTTTATTCCAGTTCCTGAGTCCTCCTAATTCTCCTTTTCTAAAATTGAAAGAAAATGGCAATCATGGCTCAGTAAAGTTTTAGCTTGAAGAAATTTGTTTCTTCTGTTGTGATAGGGCTGGGAACACCATGCATCCTGAAGGACTCTAATGGAACTAAGAAAGAGGAAATGAAGAATGTCTCCATGAAATCATAATACTCCATCCAAAGCAAGCAGAAGTCTGCATGGCTACTGGCTGTAGCCTGATCCTCTGCATGTTTGTTTGGAGGGGCATTGTCCACTAGGGAACAATATTCTAAGTATGGACGAACTGTAGCCTTACGAGCAATCCTGTATTATCCACGCAGTAGTTAAATTGCCACAGATTTCAATGCCCCTTATTTCCAGTAAGTATAGGATAAGCCTTCTTCATGGTTTTTAAGAGATATTAATTTCCTCTTTAACATCACGAATCTGGTTCAGAGACAGAGGCCTGTACCATGCCACATTCACCAAACCTTCTGTTAAGTTTTGGACTATCCCATATTTCCGATTGTAGTCATGTCCATACTGTGCAGCAAAAAATAGCTGGGCAGAGTCCTTTGGCATTTCACACACTTACACATTTGTTGTGACATTACAGTGGCCCTTGTTATACGCTGGCGGTTTGGTTCCAAGATCCCCCGTGGATAACAAAATCGCGGATGTTCAAGTCACATTAAATAATGACATAGCAAAATGGTGTTCCTTATAAAAAGGAAAAATCAAGGTTTAAAATTGAAAATTATACTTTTTTTGGACATTTTCAAACTGTGGATGCTTGACTCGCGTGTATAAAAAATCAGTATATAAGAAGGCCGACTGTTTGTATTGTTGTGATTCGAGACCATTCATCAGATCAGAGGGGTTGTCTTCAGTTGGCAGATATATGTATTGCACCGCATCGCCGAAAGAGATATAAATGGATCCACAAAATGGTGCATTACATGAAAAATCAGTCTCAGGCATAAGGGGTTCCCTAAACCTTTTTTGACTTGTGGAGCCCTTATTTCTCGTGCGCGAGCCCTTAAGATGCCTACCACTCATGTCGTACAAGTTTAATATAATGGTTTTTTTAGGAGTATATATAAGAATATATCTTAATTCTTTAATTTCATTTAAGTTTTTTTATTTCTTTCTTTTTCCTGGAGCGGCAGTGGGCCGGAGCCACCTGACTCCTTGGAGCACAGTGGAAACCCCCGGTCTAGGCCACATACATGTTCACACAAAGATTCATAAAAGTGAGGAATAAGACCTAATGATTCCCAGTTTGTAAAATGCTCCTGTGAGTCGCTTCTCTAAACAAGAGGAATAGACTGCTGTCACAGAGTTGCCTGTGGGAACTGGTTTTTGCAATGCCTTTGTCAAAAAAGGTACCCTTTTCATTCACTAGCTATGAGGAAATTATCTGGGGCCTTTGGTGGGTTTAGTGGAACGTAGAGTACAATTTGGGGGTCCCTCCCCCAAAAGGAGCTACTTTTCGTCCCGAAGGTGTTACTGGGGTTTTGTGTGTGTGTGGGCAGCGGTTGTTAGTGAAAATTATATGATTATTATGATATGATCTAAACTAAGGAAATTGCAAAATCACAGAAAAATTTGGTGTACCGTTCTGTAGAGTGGGGAGACTGCTAAATGAACAAGGGTGATTTGCTCCTTTCTATGGCTGTTACAGACAGCCAAAATAAAGCTGCTTCGAGTACAGTGGAGGTATGGTATTTAAATGAGAATGATTATAAGAGTGCAAGAATTTGCAACAAAATAGAACATGGATAAAGCGATTTGGAGACATGATTTGGTGTCGAATTATGGGACTCTTAGGACGAATGCATCATTGGAAAAAACCATAAATCCAATGTTGAATCGAAGCAGCTTTATTTTGGGCCACGCATGTAAACAGGCCTGTATATGCTTTGTTTTGTCGATTGTTGAAAATGGGCCTCCTAGATTGTTTCCACTCTAAAACAAGATTCCAATCTCCATTTAAACAGCGTTGGATAAAAGGAGCAAACGTTAAGAGAACATTTCAAGACATCGGACCATGTAATTTTCCAGCACACACATTTCTAATTTAAGTAAGCTTAATAATTATAAATGGTGCTTTGATCCTTCGGTTGAACAAAACAGAAAGCACAATAGTGAATCCTCCTCATTAGTCAGCTGTGAAAAATAATAGTTTCATTTCTCATATTATATAAGCATGGAATGCAAAATAAGCATGAATCATTTAAAACTCAGAATAATGCCACTGACAGAATTCTACAGGAGATCTGAAATCGGGGAAAGAAACAAAATTTGTAAACTCAGAAGGAAAATGTGCCATACAACGGTCTTGTGTAGCTTGCCATCCCCAATTTAAGTCAGCTGCAGCTTGTCTTTGGATTGCCAAAAACCAACTCCGTTCCATGTTTTCCTCCCCTTTATAGCAGTTTACACTGAGTGACTACGAAAAAGCAAAAGGGAAAATGCCTGAAGAACCTGAAAATCCAAGCCTTTGAGGGTGTTCGTCAGAAGAGAAAAACGGCGGTTGCCTAAATAATGGAGATCAAAAATCGGGGCTGCAGTTTTTACGTTTTTGCTATCAGTAGAGATGAAATTTTTCAAGAGTGTCAGACAGTTGTGTGTATTAAAATAAAACTGATAGAAGATTCAATTCATTGGTTTTGCAACTACTTGCCTCACTGATTGGAAGTAGATGCAAAACCAATGAATCGAATTTTCTATCAATTTTATTTTTTTAAATAATCATGCACCTATAGGTCACCCCACAAGCACCAAGGCAGTGCTGAGGGGGGGGGGGGGAATACTTGTCCAAAGGGAATCATTGGGGAATACCTGCCCATAGAGAATCACTGGGGAATACTTGCCCATAGGTAAACATTGGGGAAGACTTGTTCATAGGGAATCATTGGGGAATACTTGCCCATAGGGAATCATTGTGGAATGCTTGCTCATAGGGAATCATTGGGGAAGGCTTGCCCATAGAGAATCATTGGGGAAGACTTACCCATAGGGAATCATTGGGGAATACTTACCCATAGGGGAATCATTGGGGAATACTTGTCCATAAGGAATCATTGAGGAAGGCTTGCCCATAGGCAATCATTGGGGAATACTTGTCCCCAGGAAATCATTGGGGAATATCCATAGATCCATTTTAAACTGGCTTTAGGACAGGATTTGGAGTCGAGACTGCCATGGTTGCTCTGGCTGATGACCTTCGTTTGGGCGTCGACAGGAGTAGTGTGACCCTGTTGGTGCTTCTGGACCTCTCAGCAGCATTTGACACTATAGATCATGACATCCTCTTGAATTGCCTGAGAAGGTTAGGAACAGGAGGCACTGTGCTTCAGTGGCTCCGTTTCTTCATCTCGGGCAGATTCCAGAGGGTGGTGCTCGGGGACAGTTGCTCGGCAAAGAAAGAGCTTAATTGTGGCGTTCCTCAAGGTGCCATCCTGTCCCCAATGCTTTTCAATATTTACATGAAGCTGCTGGGAGAGATCATCCGAAGACATGGGGCGGGGTGTTATCAGTACGCTGATGACACCCAGATATATTTCTCCATGTCTTGGTCTTCAGCTTTGACTTCAGATGGTGTCTCGCCTCTCAATTACTGTCTTAAAGTGGTAATGGATTGGATGAGGGAAAACAAATTGAAGTTGAAACCAGACAAAACGGAGGTATCAGCTCCGAATCCAGGCATTGGGATACAACCTCCAGTCCTAAGGGGGTGACACTCTCTTCAAAGGACTGTGTTCGCAGTCTAGGGGTGCTCCTAGATTCGTCGCTTCACATGACAAATCAGGTGAATGCGATGGTCAGGAGTGCCTGTTATCAGCTCCGGCTGATACGCCAGCTGCGCCCTTTCCTGGAAGTCAGGGACTTTGAGACCGTAGTACATGCGCTGGTAACCTCACGCCTTGATTTCTGCAATGCACTCTACACAGGGATACCCTCATGCTTGGTCCGGAAACTTCAATTAGTTCAGAACATTGCAGCCAGACTGGTCTCTGGTACATCCAGAAGAGACCATATAACACCGATCTTAAGATCACTTCACTGTCTGTCCATCAGTTTCCGGGCCCAGTAGAAGGTGTTGGTTATCACCTTTAAAACCCTAAATGGCTTGGGTCCAACCTATCTTCGGGACTGCCTCCTTCCATATAATCCTCCCTTTACACTTAGATCCTCAGGGAAAAATCTGTTACAGCCTTGTAAAACAAGGCTGTCTGCGACCTCCCAGAGGACCTTCTCAGCTGTTGCTCCCAGATTGTGGAACGGCCTGCCGGACGAGATCCATCATATTACCACCCTAAATAGCTTTTTAAAAGCTATAAAGATGGATCTCTTTCGGCAGGCCTTTCCTGAATAGTCCCCTGGCCATCAGAAGGAAAATCAAATGCCGATCTCTGACTTCACCACAGTTTACTGAATTGTTTTTAAAGTATGTTTTAAATTTCACATTGTTTAATTGTATTTTAAGGGGGGGTGGGGCCTTGGACTGTATATTTTAACCTTGTAAGCCGCCCCGATTGCATTGTGTAGAGAGGCGGGATATAAATAAATTTTATTATTATTATTATTATTGTTATTATTATTATTATTATTATCATCATCATCATCATCATCATCATTGGGGAAGGCTTGCCCATAGGGAATCATTGGGGAATACTTGTCCATAGGGAATCATTGGGGAAGGCTTGTCCATAGGGAATCATTGGGGAAGACTTGTCCATAGGGAATCACTGGAGAAGGCTTGCCCATAGATAATCATTAGGGAATACTTGTCCATAGAGAATATAGAAGCTGAGTTTCTAAAACATTCCTGACCAGGAAAGGAGTCCAGGAATGTTTCCCTCTGGGCAAGTCTTCCCCAGGGCCTCCCTCCCTCTGGGCAAGTGCTGTGCTTTGTTTGAGGAGGTTCCCAGCCAGAAGAAGCTCCCATTCTTCCCCAGGATCCCCTGGCAGCACTGAGCCAGGCCTGGAGGGCAGGGAAAGCGCTTTCAAAGCCTGGGGAGAGGCAGCCCTGCGCAGAGCCTCCTCCTGCTCCTCCTCCTCCTCCTCCTCCTCCTCTCCCAGGGGTTGGCTCTTCTTCTTCCCCCAGTGGTCAGTCCAGACTAGGCAGCTTGGAAGCAGTAGGCCCGGAGCTGGCAGGGTCCATGGCGGAGGCAGAGGACCAAGGCCAGGGCAGGGGGGCACCGCGGGAAGCCACCAGCCCAGCTCCAGGTAAGGCAGGCAGGCAGGGGACACCTGGGGGAGCTGCTTCAGCCAGGTATAGGCAGATTTCTCTCTCTCTGTGTGTGTCTGTATGGTATGCCTCCCAAGTCCTTTCTCAATTCTGGCGACCCTACTAAAGCCATGGGGTCTTCTTGGCAAGACTGGTCCGGATGGAAGGGCTCCCCTGAGGCTGAGAGAGTGTGACTCTCCCAGTGGGGGATTGGAACCCTGCTCTCAGAGGGTCCTAAGTCCAGCACTCCCAAACCACCACTACACCATGGCTAGTGCTGCACATATGGATGGATGCAGGGGTGTGTGGCTGTTTGTGTGTGTGTGTGTGTGTGTGTGTGTGTGTCTATCTGTGTGTGTGTGTGTCTGTGAGTATATACATATATATATGTGTGTGTGTGTGTTTGTCTGAATGTGTGAGTATGTGTGTGTGTGTGAGTGTATATATATATGTGTGTGTGTGTGTGTGTCTGTGTACATGTGTGTGTGAATATTTGTGTGTGTGTGTGTATATATATGGTGTGCGTGTGTGTGAACATACATATTGGGTCTGAATAAATATGTGTGTGCATATATATGTGTGTT
>NC_056522.1:166428823-166438549 GCF_019175285.1 Sceloporus undulatus | reverse complement strand
TTTTTGTAAAATAGGGTGAATGCTTTTTACCAACCTTGGCATGTGCTTTGATTTTTCTGCAAATGCTAATAGTCACATCTAGGGAATAGTGAAAGAGAGCACAAATGCACACACACACACACACACAATATACAATCTGCCCCACAGCCTCCCATCCCATGGTTTTCTCCCCTTCTCCTGGGAAAGTCTCATACTCTCAGCCTCAGGATGATAAACCTCCTTTGAACAAATCTTACCAAGAAAACCCTGTGACAGAAACAACTTGAAGACACGCAACAGTAACAAGGGCCAGGTTTTGGTTTGCATTGGCCATAGCTTTCTCAGATATTGCTGCTAGAGACTTACTGGGGTGGTACAAAATAATAATAATGATGATGATGATGATGATGATGATGTACCCCACCTAAATAATAATAATAATAATAATAATAATTATTATTATTATTATTATTATTATTATTATTATTGTTATTGTTATTGTTATTATTAAGGTGGGGTACAACATGTTAAAATACAAAACACAGTTAAAAAGCAAAATAAAGAAAACATAAAACTACAGTTCATAGAATCGTAGAGTTGGAAGAGACCACAAAGGCCATCCAGTCCAACCTCTTTCATGCAGGAAATCACAATCAAAGCATCCCTGACAGATGGCCATATCCAGCCTCTACAATACTATACAACCATTAAAATACATTTATATGAGTACATTTCTTTAAAATATACAAATTAAAACCTGCTTCCTGGTTTGGTGAAACTCCCATTCCACCCCTAAATTATGAAGCATGCTTATTTCTTTTACCTGCAATGTTCCCACCCTGGAGAATGCCCCTTGAGCAAACACAGGACACAGTGATGGCAACTGGTTGTTATTGTTGTTGTTATTTTTTATTGTATTCATATCCCGCTCTTTAGAAATGCTCTCAGAGCAGTTTACAAATTGTTAATTGATGTATAAATTGGAATGGCCATTGCCTCCTAAGTGCTGTCAGAACTGAAATGCAAGAAGATGTCCATACCAATAGGATATCAAGTTCAGAAATCCAGGCTTCGGTAGTTAAAACTGTGAAAAGCTTTATTAAGAAACTTTAGATCCAGTTCAGAAACTTTCAGTATCAAACCTTAATGGCAAGTGTTAACACTGCCTAATTAATCTATGCACAGTTTCAAATTCATGGCAAGATTTTTAGTCGCTGCATTTTATAAACACGTTTGTTGTTGTGTGCCTTCAAGTCATTTCCAACTTATGGTGACCCTAAGGCAACCCTATTGTAGCGGGTCCTTGTTATCCGCTGGGGTTTGGTTCCAGGATTCTCCATGGATAACAAAATCCATAGATGCTGAAGTCCCATTAAATATAACGGCATGGCAAAATAGTATCTCTTATATAAAATGGAAAATCAAGGTTTGCTATTTGGGATTTATACTTTTTCAAGCTGTGGATGCTTGAATCCGTTGATAAAAAAAAATCTGTGGATAAGGAGGGCTGTCTGTATACGTATTTTTGGGCATGTTTCTTCAGAGGAGGTTTGACACTGCCTGAAGCTGAGAGAGTATGCCTTGCCCAAAGTCACCTGGTGAGTTTCCATGTCCAAGTCAAGATTTGAACCCTGGTCATTCAGTGTCCTAGTGCAGCACTCAAACCATTGCATACATTTAGTCTCTCTCATTCCTATGCCACCCCTTCGGAGTTGTTATATCTAAATTCTTCTACAGAAACAACCTTGAACATCTTGAGTCAAGCTGGCCTCCCTTCTGTTATTATCTCAACACCTGTACCTCCAATCATCTTGTTCCTGAAATGCCTTTTTTACTGTATAGCCCATTACACCAACTTTTCATGTATTATGGCAGTGAGGGTGCATATGCAGCTCCTGACAGTAGAGCTTTAAAGCTCTTGCTTATTTTGCACATCTATAGATGTGCTTTTTTGAGAGAGAAAAGGCATCAGCCATTCCTTTATAGCCATTGGGACAATGCAGATGCAGATGGGTAGATATTGTTGTTGCTGTTGTTCTTCAAGTTGTTTCTGACTTATGGTGACTCTAAGGCAAGTAGATATTATATTACTATTAATACACACATTACAGACAAACTTCCTGCAAATGATTTGGCATGCACATATACTCTCCATTTCAAAATAATTAGATAATAGTGATATGGTAGGAAAGTAATTGTTGATAATGGGTTTTTGGACTCCACAGTTGTTCTAAAGAAGTATAGCAAATGAGTTTGGGGGTTGTGCAGCAAGCAGTCATTCTTAATTCATTTTGTGCTGTTTTCAGTACTGTACATGTTAATAACTGTCAATTTTCTGCAGAGTTATTAAAGGTAATTCTTCATTGTGCAGAACAAACCCTGCAGGGTGAGTTGCTTGCTATATTATTTCCTTCTTACAAATCACATTTTTGATGCTGTGACCTTTTGGGGAAAGGCAGTTTGAAAAAATGTACAGATGGCTAAGATGACAGAGGAAGCCATTGGCAGCAGAACCCCAAACTTCCTTGTTGAGCGTCGGTCCATTTTCAGCGTTGCCATATTTCCTTATGATTTGGATCAAAACCAGAATTGAGCATTTGGGCACCTATGTGATCACTGCAGGCAGGTAAATTCCAGAATCAAAATTAGAGCTATATTCCAGTATGCATATCAGGTAGAAAACAGTTTCATAGAAGGAGTAGCCCAGTGATGGCGAACCTATGGCACACGTGCCAGAGGTGACACTCAGAGCCCTCTCTGTGGGCACAGGTGCCATCGCCCCAGCACAGTTTGCCAGAGTTTGTTACTAGAAAGCCAGAGGCACATTGCAACAAATAAGTGGGTTTTGGGTTGCAGTTTGGGCACTCAGCCCCTAAAAGGTTCATCATCACTGGAGTAGCCCAACCTTGACTCTGTTGTGGGGAATGGTGGCAAGAGAGGCAAGCTCATGGACAGGATGCGGGGATAATCAGGGGCAGCCCCAGGAAATAATTCTGTTTAAGTTGAGTTTGCTGGCCTAGATAAGGACATAATTAATATTGCCGTTTTGGTTTATTTTGTTTGTCACACATTTTAATTGTTTTAGTTGTGAGCCGCCTGGAGCAAGATTCTGTCCTGCAAGATAGTGCTGCAGTGCTGGAATTAATTAATTAATAATGTTCGACACGTGCATTTTCAGTAGAAAACTGGGTTTGCAAGTACATTTATTAAAAAATATTCTTGCATAATATCTCCAGTCTTTAATATATTGTGGTTAAAAATGAGAAACTGTATTATGACTCCTCTCAACAAGTTAGGCTGTGTGTATACAGCAGTTTTTCAGAAATCTGGAGGCAGTACTATGGATTTTATCACATGGGGATCATATGTACCTCCATCCTTATAAGGATTAAAATGTCTGCATCCCGCAAAAGTGTGCAAATGTACGAATTATTTTCACACACAGAACACAATAATACATTAGAGGCTTATTACTAAAGCGAGAAAGAGGGTAGAACGTGCATTTGTTTTTCATACAGATGCATGTTAAGTCCCGTTTATGGTTTGGGAATCACATTCTTGTCCATGTGCACAGAAGAATTAGCTGCATCACCAGAAGTCACCAGAGCACACACGTCAGCAAACAAAATCACCCAGAAAAATAAAAAATATAAAATTTTCGGTATAAAAATATACTGTATTGTCCCTTACTTTCCCAGAAATGGTATCTAACCTAAGTAAAAAGAACAAAACATTACCCAAAAGATAGGATTTTTAAAAAAATGCATAAAAGGCTGCTTTCCTTTTGGCAACTGGGCATGACAAAGCAGCACCAGAAGTAAACTTACTACAAAGAACCATGGGATATCTGGCAACAAGTACAAAAATTGTGAGAAACTGAATAAACCGGAAATAGCTTTCATACTAGAGCAATTGTGCAAAAAAAGTGATATAGTGAATGAAAGGGGAATTCACAATATTTCCCCAAAAATGACTAATTGCTGTTCATGTCTCTTTCCAGTTGGATTCTTAGTGGTTTGCACACAACATCGTGTGAAAAACAATCACGCGATTGCACCTGATATGCTAGATAATCATGGGCTCTTGCCCGTTTAAACTTCCAGTTTTCCCCGTGTGATAAACTCCTATGTTCTACTACAGCCTCTAGTGAAACAGGTTTGTGGGTTTTGATACCATATCCAGAAGGACAACACTTATTGAATACTCATGTATAAGTCTAGAAATTTAGGTTAAAAAATTGACCCCAAAAACCTGAGTCGACTTATCCACGGGTCAATGTAAGTACTGTATTTTAATTCATATATATAGTGAAAGACAAGAGTTTAATCTGCCCTGGAAGCACTGACCCCCTTCTACTCTCTCAGTCATCCAGCCTTTAGTATGTGCACAAATAGTTATGCCTGCTGGAATTTTGTAAGTTCTTTGGCATTGTTTTCCTTTGCTTCATCGTTTACATCCTTCAATACATGCGCCTACATTTTACCCTCGACTTATCCACGGGTCACATCAAAATCCAGAATTTTGGCCCCAAAACTTGCCCTCAACTTATATATGAGGTCGACTTATAGTCGAGTATATATGGTATACTGCTTAATAGAGACATTTGTGACAGAGACCCTATTCTGACAGAAGAAAAATGACCATTGGTAATTACATCCATTCTGCTTTCAGATCTCAGGGGTAGGGAGGAATCAAATATTTGTACAGAAATTCATAATTTGGTCAGGCTGGGTCTCCCTCACTCAGGTAACCTCTCATATACTGTCTCTTCTTTTTCTGAGTTGGTCACTCCCCTGACAATAAGAGACACATGGTCAGGACTGTTTCATGGTTTAACAGCAGCAACCATCTCTCCAGCACAGGTCGCAATCTGAAGGAGTGGTTGAAGGAGCAATTCTGTGACCAACCCCTTGAACACTGTGATGACACCCGGTTGCATGATGCTGCTTACGTGGGGGACTTGCAGACTATCAGAAGCCTCTTGCAGGAAGAGAACTTCCAAAGGTGAAATCTTCCTGAACTTAACCCTGGATTCTCAAGTGGTGATCAATCATATGCTTTAGCCATAATAAAGATGGTCACTCAGTAGTAAAAGGAGAAGGTCAGAATTATAACCTCTATGTATTCTGGAGCTCTTTCACACTACCCAACTATATTGCTGTGATTCCACTTTAACTGCCATGGTTGCATTCAGTGGAAATGTGTGGGTTTGTAGTTTTATCACCAGAGGAAGATTTTCTGGGTAATGATTTCAAAGACCCCTCCCTCAGCTTTCAGTCCCAGGATTTTACAGGATGGAACCATGGATGTTAAAGTGGGATCATGGTGCAATAGTTGGGTAGTTTGCATGTTGGTTCCATAAATCTGATCTGCATTCTCCATTTTTGCAGAATGCAGATTAGTCATACGTTTCTTCTGCCAACCCTCCGTGTATGGATAAGTTAGGATAGCATATTGGTGCTGGTATACCTGTGTAAACTTAGTGATAGGATGCATGCAGCCGTTCTCCTTAGAAGTCCCAAAATCAGAAGTCCCAGATATGATTCATCCATTCACCACAATGGGTCTTTGCAAAGCATAGCCTGTAGTTGTCAGCCAGAGGATGAGGGATATATAGTCCCATCTCAGGTGCTACTGCTCATTTCACTCAAGCCCCTGTACAACGTGGACCTTTGTCCAGCTTGCCTAGGTATTCTTTGCATGCTTCCCTTACAATGTCTTTCAGAAAGATGTTTGAATATGAAGGGCTAGAAAAGTTGAACCTTCTCCTTAGTTTATGCCCCACTGTAGTTCAGAAGACTGCAGGTTGACCAGAGTGAAAGCAAGGGCCATTCATGGATAACTGCTGAATTGTCTTTGTCTTTCTTCAGCCGCATCAATGAGAAGTCTGTGTGGTGTTGTGGTTGGCTGCCTTGTACACCACTGCGGATTGCTGCCACAGCAGGGCATGGAAACTGCGTGGAATTCCTGATTCGGAAAGGGGCAGAGATCGACCTGGTGGATGTGAAAGGACAAACTGCTCTCTATGTTGCTGTGGTGAACGGGCATCTGGAATGTGCTCGGATCCTTTTGGAAGCTGGTGCTGATCCCAATGGGAGTCGTCACCATCGCAGCACCCCAGTATATCATGCTGCCCGTGTGGGCAGAGCTGACATCCTGAAAGAATTAATCAGGCAAGTAGTAGAGATTAATTTCCCTTCATCTTTGTTTAGGAGGAGCCAATGCCCTATCAGGTGAGTATGATATGTTTGCTATAGAAAGAGTTTCAAGTCTGCCAGGGACAAGTGGCAGGGCGATAAAAAAAGGTACAGTGGGGAAAATCCAAAGTTGGAAAAATTATTTCTTTGGACACCAACTCTGAGAATTCTCCAGCAGGCATCAAGTTAGTTTTAAAAAGGTTAAGTCTCCCCAGTTCTGGAAAGGAACAAAGGTGACCACCAGATGAAAATACCTTAGAAGTCTTGTGTTGAGTGGGAGGCATTCAGAATCCTTCCTAACATCATTTGTTCTTTACAACATTTAGTGAGTCATATTTCCATATAAAAAGTGCTCAAGACTCTCTTCCCTTTTTGAGGCACAAGTTGATGTGTGAATTAATTTTTCATTAACTGCAACATCAGATGATGGCTTGCATGTGTGAAACAGTTATTATAAATCAGAACATAGATCAAGCTTTTACACCCACTCATGCCAAATGTAAGCATTTTATGTCTGATTTTTTTTAGTTTATTTTTATTTTTGAAAATAAATTTACCTGGCTTTTACATCCAAAGGCAGCTAGCAATGAATCAGACGTAAAAATATGTATCACTATTACAGGAACTAATCGGCAAAATTTTAAAGAGAAGAAGCAGCAGAACCTGAACGTAATACGTTATCACTGTCCCCCAAAGTACCCCAAAGTAACAGTGTCCTGAAAGTAGTCGAAGAAGAAACTGACCGGCTTTCTAGGGCAGAAAAGCCCATGAACTGGAAACTAGCACTAAAAAGGCCCTATTCTTCATATATCAGCCAGCAATGAGTCACAGCAGGGCCTCTTGTGAAGATCTAAGCTTGCAAGTTGATTTTTAGGAAACGCAGGCTTAATTTAAGTAGGAGGGACTCAAGCAAGTATCTTTAATGCTTCCATGGAAATCCGTAAGACTTGAAAGTGTTTAGCTTTGGTTGAGTGCTGTCCGATTGTGTGTTGGAGCCAGTTACCCATGACACCACAAAGCAACAAACCTGGTGTGCATAGGAATTTGACAGGCTACCATAGCTAATCTCAACTGAGGAAGTAGACCAAGTCTGCTAAAGCTTACGCAGCAATTTATTTCGCACAAGATCCCTTTGCTTACTGATAATTCCAGCTGAGTAGAGCATGGACTCTATACTTGTTGAGGAGTGGGCATAGACCTACAAACAAACATTTTAAAGTACCTATTTGTAGACTATGCATCTGTATAAATATGTTGTGTGAATCTAAAAGAGCTAGCATGGCGTAGCGTTAGGGTCTGGAGATGAGAGTTGATTTCCTGCTCAGCCATGAAACCCATTGGGCAGCTCACGTGCTCTCAGCCTCATGCAAAGGCAATGGCAAACCTTCTCTGAACAAATCTTGTCTAGAAAACCCCATGGTAGGATCACTGTAGGGTCACCATAAATCAGAAACAACTTGAAGGTACACAACACGACAACAGATATATCTAACAAGCCTAATGTGTGAAATGGGTCACAATAGACACTGTCCATTCATTCAGTTCTGAGAGCCAAAACTGACACAGTGATGACAACAATAGACTTGTATGTCAGAATCAAATTGCTGCTGAGTGTCCATTAATAGGGCCTGTTTTGCTTTCCATAGGATGACCAGTAAGGGGTTTCTGACTCCTTCCTCCTGCCCATGCTGTCTGAACTGCTTTTTTAGAGATATTTTTTAACCCCAAAGTCCCACTTTGGGGCATAAATCCAACTGGTAATGCCATCTAGAGTAGATCCACTGAATCAGTTGATGAACTGCTCAACCCTTATGTGCTTTTCAATGTGTCTCACTGACACTAGAGATTAATCTCAGGATTTTATCAGAAGGGGAAAAACTGAAAAGAGCAGTGGTAGGGACTATGGGCAGTGAACCACTTTTTGCATTTTAAGCTCCCTCCCTCCCATCCCCCTAATTTATGGGGATTTGGTTACAGTCCATGCTGTCTCATCTCATTTGGCCCAGAACCATCAAGAGACAGAAGTGCCTGAAGCAGGGAGGGTGGGCTAAGATATTTAAATGATTCTGTTTTTGATTGGCTCATAATATGTTTGCCTTTGGCATTTGCTGCTGGAGAAATATGCACTGTATCACCTGTTTTTGGTAATTCAGTATGCACTCTAAATTTCCTGCAGGAAGCTACTGGCAATCCATGTGAATTTATGAAGAATTATAGGCATTTGGCATGAGGTAATGATGTATGGATTTATACATCTGCTGGCAAGGACACTTGGACGACAATATTAAAATGCAGACTTTGGAAAATATTCAGGTTTCAAATTAACTGAAACCCAGCCAACCTTTTCTGGTTGTAGAAAGCCCTTTAAAGATGACTATGTTAATACTAGATAGCCATGTTGAAAGTCAGTTATTAATGAGTTTAAACTGGTCTGAAGAATATTTTTTAAAAATACCAATTAATGCCATCCATTGATATATTGCAGACACTGTGTGTGTTGCAATTTAAGACTTACCTGAAGGTGATATAAATGCTGCCCTGCTTCTAAATGTGACGACCAGGAACTGCACCCCCTTGTATCTCTTACATTCACAGCTTGTTATCATTTTATTGGTAGGAAACGGGGGTTGAGATGTAGTGAATTTCTCCACACTAAGGGAATTGGCATCTAAAGGGAGGGATATGTAGCTAAGCTAGAGTATAGCACCCCACCAGCATATCACAGTGGCTGCCAGTAAAATCACTTCTTTTTTCTGCTCTGGTGAGATAGACTTTGCTTTTAGCTATCCTCCTTCTCTTGCTCTCTCCCTCTGAACTCATGACTGTAAAGCATCTTGGCTCCACTGGAGCCCTAATGTCTCATGACTGTTATCATTTAGGCACCAGTCCCATCCACATTTCCCCTTCCAGTGCCCTTTTTTGTGTGTGCTTTGCCTAAACAAACCTATTGGCTACAGCACCAACCAAGGTGTGTGTGTGTGTATGTGTGTGCAGCCGCAAATAGCCCCAGGATCAGTGTAGTAACTCAGTGCCAAGTGCGCTGAACAAGAAGGAATAAAGAGGAGGAGAAATCCAGAACATACCAAGCATACCCTGAGTTTGGAAGGGGCTTTTCAGAGGGTGGGTGGTGGGTGGGTTGGGAATACTCCAGTCACTAGCCACTGATCCTGCTGGCTAGGATTCTAGGAGTTGTAGTCCACTTTTGGAAGAAAGGTAGGATAAAAATAAATACAATTGTCATCATCATTATTGTAGAAAAGAGTAACTTCCCAAGGCTCTGACCCAACCCCATTTTCTCTAGAGCTACATCCACACTGCAGAAATAATCCAGTTTGACACCACTTTAACTGCCATGGGTCAGTGCTGTGGAATTCTGGGAACCTTCTCTGTCAGAGGGCTCTGGTGCCACAACAAACTACAACTTCTAGAATTCCATTGCATTGAGCCATCATACTTAAAGTGGTGTCAAACTGGATTATCTCTGCAGTATGGATAAGGTAATAGTTAGTGGTTTTTAAGTTATCTGATGTGAGGAATTGTTATCCCCCCC
>NC_056522.1:166394918-166428798 GCF_019175285.1 Sceloporus undulatus | reverse complement strand
AGGTATTCAAGAAAGCTATCTCTGTATGATTACAGAAACTTGCTAAAAGATATAAAAACCTTGCTCAGATGCTCTGCTCAAATGTGCTGGAATCAGGTGGAACAAAGGGGCCTTTTTCTTTTCTTCACTCCACATTGTTTATTGAACATATGGAAACCCAAATGAATTGTGTCCGTGTTCAAACTTTGTTGCCATACCATATATAGTTAAGGCTTAAAGAACTGCAACAGCAACAAAATGTTTTGGGGGGGAAAGGAATCCAACCAAAATGACAGCAGCAGAGCACTGGCTTTGCTACAGCAGGAAGGGATTTTATCTATGCAGAAGTTTTTAAGATGTCTCCATGGGAATTAAATGAATCCGGAATATCTGTGTCATTCCATTCAGTAGTCTGAGAACTCAAATTTTCTGTTTTCTCCTAATTTATACTGTACATTTCCATCTCCCCTTCCACTTTAATAAGTAAAAGGTAGTATTTTGGCCAAACTCCTGTAATGTCCTAATAGGGCTTGCAAACTTTTTACAGATAGGAAATAACAGTTTGGACGGCGCAAAAATTTCTCCATATATAGAATGCCTGTAAGAAGGTACTTCCCTGCAAAAGTTATTCCATGCACATAGGGGCTGGCTAAGCAGAGTCTACATAAAAAGTGGGGATGGGTCAAATCCAACAGGTGTGCTTATGAACATTTTGTCTTTTGGCTTTAATTTTCGGATTTCAGTTGAACCTTAGAACTGTCAAACATGCCTCTCAATTTCAGAAAGCATTTTGGGCAGTAGACATAGAATCATAGATATAAGCTGCCGGGACAAAAAGACCCTTAGCCTCTCTGTCAAGAGACCTCAGTGCCACAACAAACTACAGTCCCAGGATTTCATAGTTGGAGCCATGACAGTTAAAGCAGTATCAAATTGCATTAATTCGCAGTGTGGCAGCAGCACAGAGAAACTTCTGACAGACAATTAGTCACCAATCCTGCTTGGAGTATTTCACAAACATTACTGCCCCTAGGTCTGCTTTATCACAGCTAACTGACCACTTTCTAACCTTTGCATTAAATGCTTCTTGGTTTCAAACTGTAGTTTTGCCATCCTATCAAACTAACTGAATGGTTTCATCATCTTCAACTCTGACAGACATTACATTCCAAACGTTGGAGAGTTACTATGCACATTCAGTACTAGCATGACTAAAAGGGTGCTTAATAGGCCATCCAGTAATTTTACAGTACTATTTTGTTATATATTCTGGCCATTCAGCAACATTTTAGGCAAAATGAAAGCAGTATGAACACTCACAATAGATGCTGGAGCAAAGCTATATACGTACTGCAACACATTCTTAAAAGCTTAAAAGCTCATCACCGCTACAACTGCTATTTGACACTGGGGGAAATGAAGAAAAAATTGAATATACTGCCAAAATAAGGCTGCTTCGGGACACTTTGGAGGTATGCTGTTTAAATGCTGCATGCATCCTAAGAGTCCAGAAGCTGTGCCAAAGCTGCACTCCAGTCCTTAGCGCTGGATCGTGGCTTTGGTGTGGCTTCTTGGACTCTTAAGAGGCATGCAGCATTTAAACAGCATACCTCCAAGTTCCCGAAGCAGCTTTATTTTGGTTGTCTGTATGGGGCCATAGTTTCTGAAAGGTAGTTGTTATTTCTAGACACAGCTTAATTATTGTCAAATAAAGTACATTTGCCTTTGGAATAGAAATGCACATCAAAGGCATAGATACCTAAGTTTCACTAACAAAAAGGGAATGAGGACGTAGATAACTGATTAATAATCTTGTATTCTAATACTGAGGTATTAAAAGTAAAACGGTCCTGATACCCCCACCCTCCACACACACACAAAGGGGAGAAAACAATAAGGAATTTTGTTTGGAGGACTGGTAGGCATTTCTATATAACCCATCATGTATATGCCCATCTGCCCTGGCCAGCTTCTTCCTGGTGCAGAGAGAGGCTGCTTGCCAGCTGTGGCAGTGGGGCTTTGAGCAGCACTACTCCAAATGATGGTCCCTTGCAGGTACTGGTCAGTTAGCCCTCATCTACCAGTTTGTGGCGAGCTTCCAGGAAGAGAGAAAACAATTGTAGCCACTGATGCCAGGCTATTTGCTAGGCAGCAGCTGCACACACACACACAAATTGGTTGGTGCAGTAGCCAATAGGCTTGTTTAGGCAAAGCACACACAAAAAAGGCACTGGAAGGGAACATGTGGATGGGACTGGTGCCTAAATTGATAACAGTCATGAGACATTAGGGCTCCAGTGGAGCCAAGATGCTTTACAGTCATGAGTTCAGAGAGAGAGCAAGAGAAGGAGGATAGCTAAAAGCAAGTCTATCTACCAAGCAGAAAAAAAGAAGTGATTTTACTGGCAGCCACTGTGATATGCTGATGGGGTGTCAACTAGCTTAGCTACATACCCCTCCCTTTAGATGCCAATTCCCTGTGTGGAGATAATTCACTACATCTCAACCCCTTTCCTACCAATAAATGATAATAAGCTGTGAACGTAAGAGATACAGGGGGTGCAGTTCCGGTCGTCACATTTAGAAGCAGGGCAGCATTTATATCACCTTCAGAAGTCTTAAATTGCAAACACACACAGTGTCTGCAATATATCAATGAATGGCATTAATTGTATTTTTAAAAATATTCTACAGACCAGTTTAACTCATTAATAACTGACTTTCAAACTGGCTGTCTGGTATTAACATAGGCCTGTTACACACACAGCCAAAATAAAGCTGCTTCGAGTCACAGTGTGTATGTTGTTTTCAATGATGCGTGCGTCTAAGAGTCCAGATGTTGCACCAAAGCCACGCTCCAGTCCTTAGGGTTAGAGCGTGGCTTTTGGTGAGACTTCTGGACTATTAGGATGCATGCATCATTGAAACACCATACCTCTACTGTGACTCGAAGCAGCTTTATTTGCTGTCTGTAACAGGC
Organism: Sceloporus undulatus; assembly: GCF_019175285.1. NCBI lineage: Eukaryota > Metazoa > Chordata > Lepidosauria > Squamata > Phrynosomatidae > Sceloporus > Sceloporus undulatus. Next base: position 166,425,839 of record NC_056522.1, on the reverse strand, counting down.
CATAGTCATCTTTAAAGGGCTTTCTACAATCAGAAAAGGTTGGCTGGGTTTCAGTTAATTTAAACCTGAATATTTCCAAAGTCTGTATTTTAATATTGTCGTCCAAGTGTCCTTGCCAGCAGATGATAATCCGTACATCATTACCTCATGCCAAATGCCTATAATCTCATAAATTCACATGGATTGCCAGTACTGCTTCTGCAGGAAATTTAGAGTGCATACTGAATTACAAAAACAGGTGATACAGTGCATATTTCTCCAGCAGCAAATGCCAAAGGCAAATATATTATGAGCCAATCAAAAACAGAATCATTTAAATATTCTTATCCCACCCTTCCTGCTAGGCACTTCTGTCTCTTGATGGTTCTGGCCAAATGAGATGAGACGCATGGACTTAACCAAATCCCCATAAATTAGGGGTATGGGATGGAGGGAGCTAAAATGCAAAAAGTGGTTCACTACCCATAGTCTCTACCACTGCTTCTTTCGTTTTTCCCCCTTCTGATAAAATCCTGAGATTAATCTTAGTGTCGGTGAGACACATTGAAAAGCACTAAGATGGGTACCAGTTGGATTTATGCCCCAAAGTGGGACTTTGAGGTTAAAAAATATCTCTAAAAAGCAGTTCAGACAGACAGCATGGGAGGAGGAAGGAGTCAGAAACCCCTTACTGGTCATCCAATGGAAAGCAAAACAGCCCTATTATGGACACTCAGCAGCAATTTGATTCTGACATACAAGTCTATTGTTGTCATCACTGTGTCAGTTTTGTCTCAGAACTGAATGAATGGACATGTCTATTGTGACCCATTTCACACATTAGGCTTGTTATATATACTGTTGTCGTGTTGTGTACCTTCAAGTTGTTCTGATTATGGTGACCCTACAGTGATCCTACCATGGGGTTTTCTAGACAAGATTTGTTCAGAGAAGGTTTGCCATTGCCTTTGCATGAGGCTGAGAGCACGTGAGCTGCCCAATGGTTTCATGGCTGAGCAGGAAATCAACTCTCATCTCCAGACCCTAAACACTACGCCATGCTAGCTCTTTTAGATTCACACAACATTTTATACAGAGCATAGTCTACAAATAGGTACTTTAAAATGTTTGTTTGTAGGTCTATGCCCACCCTCAACAAGTATAGAGTCATGCTCTACTCAGCTGGAATTTCGAAGCAACGGATCTTGTGCGAAATAAATTGCTGCGTAAGCTTTAGAGACTTGGTTCACTTCCTCAGTTGAGATTAGCTATGGTTGCCTGTCAAATTCCTATGCACACCAGGTTTGTTGCTTTGTGGTGTCATGGGTAACTGGCTCCAACACACATCGGACAGCATCAACCAAAGCTAAACACTTTCAAGTCTTACGGATTTCCATGGAAGCATTAAGATACTTGCTTCAGTCCCTCCTACTTAAATAAGCCTGCGTTTCCTAAAAATCAACTTGCAGCTTAGATCTTCACAAGAGGCCTGCTGTGACTCATTGCTGGCTGATATATGAAGAATAGGGCTTTTTAGTGCTAGTTTCCAGTTCATGCTTTTTCTGCCCTAGAAAGCGTCAGTTTCTTCTTCGACTACTTTCAGGACACTGTTACTTTGGGGTACTTTGGGGGACAGTGATAAGTATTACGTTCAGGTTCTGCTGCTTCTTCTCTTTAAAATTTTGCCGATTAGTTCCTGTAATAGTGATACATATTTTTACGTCTGATTCATTGCTAGCTGCCTTTGGATGTAAAAGCCAGGTAAATTTATTTTCAAAAATAAAAATAAACTAAAAAAAATCAGACATAAAATGCTTACATTTGGCATGAGTGGGTGTAAAGCTTGATCTATGTTCTGATTTATAATAACTGTTTCACACCATGCAAGCCATCATCTGATGTTGCAGTTAATGAAAAATTAATTCACACATCAACTTGTGCCTCAAAAAGGGAAGAGAGTCTTGAGCACTTTTTATATGGAATATGACTCACTAAAATGTTGTAAAGAACAAATGATGTTAGGAAGGATTCTGAATGCCTCCCACTCAACACAAGACTTCTAAGGTATTTTCATTGGTGGTCCACCTTTGTTCCTTTCCAGAACTGGGGAGACTTAACCTTTTTTAAAACTAACTTGATGCCTGCTGGAGAATTCTCAGAGTTGGTGTCCAAAGAAATAATTTTTCCAACTTTGGATTTTCCCCACTGTACCTTTTTTATCGCCCTGCCATTTGTCCCTGGGCAGACTTGAAACTCTTTTCTATAGCAAACATATCATACTCACTCGATAGGGCATTGGCTCCTCCTAAACAAGATGAAGGGAAATTAATCTCTACTACTTGCCTGATTAATTCCTTCAGGATGTCAGCTCTGCCCACACGGGCAGCATGATATACTGGGGTGCTGCGATGGTGGACGACTCCCATTGGGATCAGCACCAGCTTCCAAAAGGATCCGAGCACATTCCAGAGCCCGTTCACCACAAGCAACATAGAGAGCAGTTTGTCCTTTCACATCCACCAGGTCGATCTCTGCCCCTTCCGAATCAGGAATTCCACGCCAGTTTCCATGCCCTGCTGTGGCAGCAATCCGCAGTGGTGTACAAGGCAGCCAACCACAAACACCACACAGACTTCTCATTGATGCGGCTGAAGAAGACAAAGACAATCAGCAGTTATATCCATGAATGGCCCTGCTTTCACTCTGGTCAACCTGCAGTCTTCTGAACTACAGTGGGCATAAACTAAGGAGAAGGCTCAACTTTTCTAGCCCTTATTCAAACATCTTTCTGAAAGACTGTAAGGGAAGCATGCAAAGAATACCTAGGCGCAAGCTGGACAAAGGTCCTGTTGTACAGGGGCTTGAGTGAAATAAGCAGTGCACCTGAGATGGGACTATATATCCCTCATCCTCTGGCTGACAACTACAGGCTATGCTTTGCAAGATCCATTGTGGTGAATGGATGAATCATATCTGGGACTTCTGATTTTGGGACTTCTAAGGAGAAGGCTGCATGCATCCTATCACTAAGTTTACACAGGTATACCAGCACCATATGCTACCTAACTTATCCATACACGAGGGTTGGCAGAAGAAAATGACTAATCTGCATTCTGCAAAAATGGAGAATGCAGATCAGATTTATGGAACCAACATGCAAATACCCAACTATTGCACCATGATCCCACTTTAACATCCATGGTTCCATCCTGTAAAATCCTGGGACTGAAAGCTAGGGAGGGGTCTTTGAAATCATTACCCAGAAAATCTTCCTTGGTGATAAAACTACAAACCCACACATTTCCACTGAATGCAACCATGGCAGTTAAAGTGGAATCACAGCAATATAGTTGGGTAGTGTGAAAGAGCTCCAGAATACATAGAGGTTATGATTCTGACCTTCTCCTTTTACTACTGAGTGACCATCTTTATTAGGCTAAAGCATATGATTGATCACCACCTGAGAATCCAGGGTTAAGTTCAGGAAGATTTCACCTTTGGAAGTTCTCTTCCTCAAGAGGCTTCTGATAGTCTGCAAGTCCCCACGTAAGCAGCATCATGCAACCGGGTGTCATCAGTGTTCAAGGGGTTGTCACAGAACTGCTCCTTCAACCACTCCTTCAGATTGCGACCTGTGCTGGAGATGGTTGCTGCTGTTAAACCAAAACAGTCCTGACCATGTGTCTCTTATTGTCAGGGGAGTGACCAATCAGAAAAAAAAGACAGTATATGAGAGGTTACCTGAGTGAGGGAGACCCAGCCTGACCAAATTATGAATTTCTGTACAAATATTTGATTCCTCCCTACCCCTGAGATCTGAAAGAAGAATGGATGTAATTACCAATGGTCATTTTTCTTCTGTCAGAATAGGGTCTCTGTCACAAATGTCTCTATTAAGCAGTAACCATATAACTCGACTATAAGTCGACTCATATATAAGTTGAGGGCAATTTTGGGGCCAAAATCTGGATTTTGATGTGACCTGTGGATAAGTCGAGGGTAAAATGTAGGCGCATGTATTGAAGGATGTAAACGATGAAGCAAAGGAAAACATGCCAAAAAACTTACAAAATTCCAGCAGGCTAACTATTTGTGTACATACTAAAGGCTGGATGACTGAGAGAGTAGAAGGGGGTCAGTGCTTCCAGGGCAGATTTAAACTCTTGTCTTTCACTATATATATGAATTAAAATACAGTACTTACATTGACCGTGGATAGTCGACTCAGGTTTTGGGGTCAATTTTTTAACCTAATTTCTAGAACTTATACATGAGTATTCAATAAGTGTGTCCTTCTGGATATGGTAATCAAAACCCACAAACCTGTTTCACTAGAGGCTGTAGTAGAACATAGGAGTTATCACACGGGGAAAAATGAAGTTTAAACGGGCAAAGAGCCCATGATTATCTAGCATATTAGGCACAATCGCGTGATTGTTTTTCACACAATGTTGTGTGCAAACCACTAAGAATCCAACTGGAAAGAGACATGACAGCAATTAGTCATTTTTGGGGAAATATTGTGAATTCCCCTTTCATTCACTATATCACTTTTTTTGCACAATTGCTCTAGTATGAAAGCTATTTCCGGTTTATCAGTCTCACAATTTTTGTACTGTTGCCAGATACCCATGTTCTTTGTAGTAAGTTTACTTCTGGTGCTGCTTTGTCATGCCCAGTTGCCAAAAGGAAAGCAGCCTTTATGCATTTTTAAAAATCCTATTTTGGGTAATGTTTTGTTCTTTTACTTAGGTTAGATACATCTCTGGGAAAGTAAGGACAATACAGTATATTTTTTAACCGAAAATTTTATATTTTATTTTTTCTGGGTGATTTTGTTGCTGACGTGTGTGCTCTGGTGACTTTTCTGTGATGCAGCTAATTCTTCTGTGCACACGCACAAGAATGTGATCCCAAACCATAAACGGGACCTACACGCATCTGTATGAAAAACAAATAGCTCGATTTACCCTCTTTCTCCCGATTAGTAAAAGCCTCTAATGTATTATTGTGTTCTGTGTGTGAAAATAATTCGTACATTTGCACCTTTTGGGGATGCAGACATTTTAATCCTTATAAGGATGGAGGTAACTATGATCCCCATGTGATAAAATCCATAGTACTGCCTCCAGATTTCTGAAAAATGCTGTATACACCAGCCTAACTTGGTGAGAGGAGTCATAATACAGTTTCTCATTTTAACCACAATATATTAAAGACTGGAGATATTATGCAAGAATATTTTTTTAATAAATGTACTTGCAAACCCAGTTTTACTGAAAATGCATGTGTCGAACATATTAATTAATTAATTCCAGCACTGCAGCACTATCTTGCAGGACAGAATTCTTCTCCAGGCGGCTCACAACTAAAACAATTAAAATGTGTGACAAAACAAATAAACCAAACGGCAATATTAATTATAGTCCTTATCTAGGCCAGCCAACTCAACTAAACAAATTATTTTCCTGGGGCTGCCCCTGATTATCCCCGCACCTGTCCATGAGCTTGCCTCTCTTGCACCATCCCACAACAGAGTCAAGGTTGGGCTACTCCAGTGATGATGAACCTTTTAGGGCTGAGTGCCCAAACTGCAACCCAAAACCCACTTATTTGTTGCAATGTGCCTCTGGCTTTCTAGTAACAAACTCTGGCAACACTGGTGCTGGGGCGATGGCACCTGTGCCCACGAGAGGGCTCTGAGTGTCACCTCTGGCATGTGCCATAGGTTCGCCATCACTGGGCTAACTCTTCTATGAAACTGTTTTCTACTCTGATATGCATACTGGAATATAGCTCTAATTTGATTCTGGAATTTACCTGCCTGCAGTGATCACATAGAGGTGCCCAAATGCTCAATTCTGTGATTTGATCCAATCATAAGGAAATGTGGCAATGCTGAAAATGGGCCGACGCTCAAACAAGGAAGTTTGGGTTCTGCTGCCAATGGCTTCTCTGTCATCTTAGCCATCTGTACATTTTTTCAAACTGTTTCCCCCAAAAGGTCGCAGCATCAAAAATGTGATTTGTAAAAGGCAATAATATAGCAAGCAACTCACCCTGCAGGGTTTTCTGCACATGAAGAATTACCTTTATAACTCTGCAGAAATTGACAGTTATTAACATGTACTGAAAACAGCACAAAATGAATAGAATGACCTTGCTTGCACAACCCCCAAACTTCCATTTTGCTATACTCTTTGATACACTGTGAGTCCAAAAACCCATTATCAACAATTACTTTTCTACCATATCACTATTATAATTATTTTGAAATGGAGAGTATTGTGCATGCCAAATCATTTGCAGGAAGTTGTCTGTACAGTAATGTGTTGTATTAATATAATAATATCTACTTGCCTTCGAGTCACTATAAGTCAAAACAACTGAAGAACAACAGCAACAACAATATCTACCCCTCGCCATCTGCATTGTCCCATGGCTATAAAGGATGGCTGATGCCTTTTCTCTCTCAAAAAGCACATCTATAGATGTGCAAATAAGCAAGAGCTTTAAAGCTCTACTGTCGAGCTGCCTATGCACCACTCACTTCATAAATACATGAAAGTGTGTAATGAGCTATACAGTAAAAAAAGGCATTTCAGGAACAGATGATTGGAGTACGGTGTTGAGATAATACAGAAGGGAGGCCAGCTTGACTCAAGATGTTCAAGGTTGTTTCTGTAGAAGAATTTAGATATAACAACTCCGAAGGGTGGCATAGGAATGAGAGGGACTAAATTTGCAATGGTTTGGTGCTGCACTAGGACACTGAAATGACCAGGGTTCAAATCTTGACTTGTGGACATGGAAACTCACCAGGTGACTTTGGGCAAGGCATACTCTCTCAGCTTCAGCCAGTGTCAAACCTCCTCTGAAGAAACGTGCCCAAAAATACGTATACAGACAGCCCTCCTTACCACAGTTTTTTTTTATCAACGGATTCAAGCATCCACAGCTTGAAAGTATAAATCCCAAATAGCAAACCTTTGATTTTCCATTTATATAAGAGATACTATTTTGCCATGCCGTTATATTTAATGGGACTTCAGCATCTATGGATTGTTGTTATCACAGGGAGAATCCTGGAAACCAAACCCCAGCGGATAACAAGGACCGCTACAAAAGGGTTGCCTTTAGGGTCACCATAAGTTGGAAATGCTTGAAGGCCACACAACAACAAATGTGTTTTATAAAATGCAGCGACTAAAAATCTTGCCAGAGATTTGAAACTGTGCATAAGATTAATTAGCCATGTTAACACTTCCATGAGGTTTGATAATGAAGTTTCTAGACTGGATCTAAAGTTTCCTTAATAAAGCTTTTCACAGTTTTTAACTACCGAAGCCTGGATTTCTGAACTTGATACCTATGGTATGGACATCTTTTGCATTTCAGTTCTGACAGCACTTAGGAGGCAATGGCCATCCAATTTATATACATTACAATTGTAAACTGCTCTGAGAGCATTTCTAAAGAGCGGGATATGAATACAATAAAAAATAACAACAACAATAAAAAACCAGTTTGCCATCATTTGTGTCCGTGGTTTGATCAAGGGGCAGTTCTTCAGGGTGGGAACATTGCAGGTAAAAAAATAAGCCATGCTTCATAATTTAGGGGTGGAATGGGAGTTTCACCAAACAAGGAAGCAGGTTTTAATTTGTATATTTTAAGAAATGTTACTCATAAAATGTATTTAATGGTTGTATAGTATTGTAGAGGCCTGGATATGGCCACTGTCAGGGATGTGATTGTGATTTCCTGCATGGAAGAGTTGGACTGAGGCCTTTGTGGTCTCTTCCAACTCTATGATTCAAGAACGTAGTTTAGTTGTTTTCTTATTTTGCTTTTTAACTGTGTTTGTATTTTAACATGTTGTACCCACCTAAATATTATTTATTCTCTTCTTATTATTATTATTATTTTGTACCACACCAGTAAGTCTCCACAACACAGAGAGGTTTAGAGATGAGTAAACGCTGCCACGCATTTTATAAGGAAATTATAGAACAATATCTGAGAAAGCTATGGCCAAATGCAAACCAAAACCTGGCCTTGTTATTGTTTGTGTGTCTTCAAGTTGTTTCACTTCACAGGGTTTTCTTGTAAGATTTGTTCAAAGGAGGTTTGTCATCCCGAGGCTGAGAGTAGTTGACTTTTCCCAGGGAAAGGGGAGAAAACCAGGGGATAGGAGGACCGTGGGGATGGAGGCCGGGGGCAGACTGTATATTTGGTGTGTGGTGCATTTGTGCTTCCTTCCGCTATTCCCTAGATTGAGCTATTAGCGTTTGCAGAAAAATCAAAGCACATGCCAAGGTTGGTAAAAAGCATTCACCCCTATTTTCACAAAACCCATGGCAGGACAGAAGACCCCCAGATTCATCTGGCAGCTGAGCCGTGGAATACAGTTCAGGTCATCTGACTTCGGACCCAGGAAAGGGACTATGACCATGGATTGGGAGGCAAGAGCTTTTTGACAGCATTTAGTCAAAGCCCAACCAACCAACAAGCCATAATGTAGATAATACGTAAGAGTAATGCTGAGATTTTTGCACTGGGTTTTACACCACACACACACGTGTATATATACACCACACACACACACACATATGAGAGCCAGCCAACGGTGTAATGGGTTTCAGCATAAGACTGACTCGTGCAGGCAAGGGTTTTGAATACTGCTGGACCATGGAAGCCCGATGGTGACCTTGGGCAAGTCAACACTCTCAGCCTCAGCTTGATGTCTATATATACAACACACATATGTATTCACACACATATATACGGTATCACACACATAGGTATTCACGCACACACACACACATATGCACACACAATTTATTCACACAGACATATGTATACAGACCACACACATAAATACACACACACAGATATATGCACAAACAATGTATCATACACATGTACCAGACACACACACATATGAAACACACATAGATGCACCACATATTTATTCAGACACACATATGTATGTTCACACCAGACAAACGCACACTCAAAATATTATATGTATCACTCACAGATACACACACACACAATATCACACACAACATGTAAACAGACACACACACACACACAACACACATATATAATATAGATAATACACTCAACACACCACACATACCACACATTCAGCACAAACAAACACACACACATATATATTATGTTATATACTCACAGACACACAGACCACACAGATACACACACACACAACACAGCCACACACCCCTGCATCCATCCATATGTTGCAGCACTAGCCTGGTGTAGTGGTGGTTTGGAGTGCTGGACTAGGACCCTCTGAGAGCAGGGTTTCGAATCCCCCCCACTGGGATAGCACTCTCTCAGCCACGCAGGAGCCCTCCATCCGGCCAGTCTTGCCAAGAAGACCCCAATGGCTTAGTAGGGTCGCCCAGAGTGAGAAAGGACTGGGGAGGCATACCAGACGGTATGCACATAGACTCTTGAAGAGTTTCAGCTCAATGTACAGTGGTTGTAAGTAGCAATAGCAGATGCAATCCTCTTTCCTCAATGTATGCATCTAAATGTCTGAATATGGTTTATTTCCATTCAATATCAGCAGAGAATCCTCTGTCAAACATGGTAATGTACTAGAAACAAACTGGAGCATTTTGTCAACTCCTAGATATCAAGTCTTTTATAATTGTAGGGTGATCTACACAATATATGTTTCTCCAAACCCACGTAATGGCATTGTTGTTTTTAAGATATCGAGGTAGCCATTCTTTTTGGCCACACTTTAGGCAGCTCTCTAAATACTATATTCCTAAAACCTCAGAAGAGTGCATGTACAGTATTCACTGTTTATAAAGCCAGTGCTCCATCGAGACTTGCTTTCCATTTCCTCCATAGATTACAGAATAAATCTGTTTCACTAGCTCATCTCTGGGGTCTTGGCAGAGATCCTGCTTTGATTAATAAGAGTTCTCTGTTAAAAGCTATTATAAAGCTAGTTGACTACTAGTAGTCTCAGCACTAGGGTGGGGGAAATCTATGTGTATGTATATACATATATCAATATAGTCCTGTATGTCGCCCCTATAGAGTGATAAGTGATTTTTCAAAGGCACATGTTTGCCCCATTTTAAGCAGCATAGTAACATATACCTTTGTAAATCTTTATGGCGATAATTTGTTTTAAAATACACTCCTGTTCCCTAGCAACTCACAATAACCTCACTATTAGGACTCTGCAGTACAATAACAGACAAAGGAGCTTATCACATGGGGGAAAGGACAAGAGCGAAGTGAATCACTCCTGTCCTTATTGCGCAATTGTGCAAAGATTATCAGATGATGTTGTGCTTATCCCATTATTATTCTGTCAATGAAGTGGAATTGAGCTGTCATTTTTCAGTAACGGAAGTTTCTGTTAATGAAAACTGACCGGACAATTCTACTTCATTGACAGGATAATGACAGGATAAGTGCAACATGTGTGATAATCTTTCATGCGATAAGGATGACATTAGGATGTGAGCAATCCACTTTGCTTCCATCCTTATCCTCCTTGTGATAATCTCCAAAGAGAGGAAAGTCTTTCAACTGCAGTCTGAATGTGAAGGCATGAGGACTGGTGTAGCAGCCAAAACTAAAACCTGACAGTGTAGATAAGCATACTGCATCATTCTTACCAGATCATGCAACCCTTATCTACAGCCTAAGGATTTCATCTGATCCAAAAAGCTGAAAGGTATGTGTCATGAGCAGAGAGAATCTTGCCAGCAGCTTCCCCAGATTCAACCATTTCTGGGCTGATGTTACACAGCTGATCTCATAATTCATAAACCATATTCCTGTCTTTCTGTGTCCAGGATAAGAATACAGCAGGTGCAGATAATAATTTCTTGCCTTATCTATTCTGTAGCCATTCTCATACTTTATCCTGTAGCAGTTCTAAGGATATTCTAAAGAGGAAGCCACATGCAGCCAAAGCAGCCTTAGATTTTAAAAAGATCACATCTGGAGGGGATGTCTATATGAATTGGATGTTGTGGTTGTTAAGCAACCTTCCCACTAAAAAAAAATATTTCAAAATGATTTTTCTCTTCTCAGGTATGGCGCTGATGTGGATGTCAATCATCACTTGGCCTCTGGGACCCCTAGTCCATCTTCTCGACCACTTACATCCTTGGTGGTGTGCCCTCTGTATATTAGTGCAGCCTATCACAACCTGCCCTGCTTCAGGCTGCTTCTGCAAGCAGGAGCAAATCCAGATTTTAACTCTTACGGCCCTGTAAACATTCAAGGCTTCTCCAGGGGCTCTGCAGTGTGTGTGATGGATGCTGTCTTGCGACATGGCTGTGATGTGGCCTTTGTCAGCCTCTTGATTGACTTTGGTGCCAACCTGAACCTGGTGAAATGGGAAACACTGGGTGAAGGAGCTGCAGGAAGGATAAAAATAAACCCAGAAGCCATGCAGGTGTTCAAAGAAGCCAGGAGTGAGTACAAAGAATTTATTGGGTGTTAACATTTCATTCTATCAGAAGAGAGCTCAATGAACTGAGCTACCAATTGATTGGAGTGTTCATGTGTGTATATGTGTGTGCACGCGCGTGCACTAAATGATAGAAATTAGTAAATATTTACTAATATTTAACCAGAAAACTAAATACAGTCAGCCTTCTTAAACACGGATTTTTTATACATGGATTCATGCATACACATTTTGAAAATGTTCAAAAAAAGTATAAATTTCAAATATCAAATCTTGATTTTCCATTTTTTATAAGGGACATAATTTTGCTATGTCATTATATTGAATGAGACTTGAGTATACATGGATTTTGTTATACACGGGGGATCTAGGAACCAAACCTAGCAAGGGTCCACTGTAACATCATTAGATATGAGCTTAAGGGGAAGAATATTTTTCTCATTCGAAAAGTCCAACTGAAACAAAAACACAATTCCCATTTTCAGAAAGCTAGCAGGGAGAAAGGAAGGCATATGAATCATGTTGTTAGATAAATGTTGTAAGAGTTACACTGATGACCCCCTATTGGGACTGTATTGGAGTTACTGGGCAAATGTTCCCTACAAAAATCTGAATCTAATAATAAAAAATATTTTTTTGAATTTATTTAAATTTTTATCCCATTCTTCTACTAAAAAATCCCAGCAGCCTTCAAATTTAATCATAAAAACTCTGTCACGTAATCAGTAAATACAACTACCAAATTGTATAAGTAATAGATCTGTTTAACTCTACAAAAGTGAGACTAGATGTTAGGAACAAACTGGCAGGTGTACAGGAGCTTCAAAACTGCCTATGAGAGGAATATCCATTCATATCCCTTAGCAGGCAGGCTGCTATTGTAGGCTGTGCTTCCAGCAGTGGGCAGTATTGGATGAAGTTGATAAACGGCATTCAGAGCTATGGATGCAGCACAAGCAAACCATTTCCTTACAGAAGACATTGAGAAAGGAAATCGTCAAGAACTCCTCCCCCAGGTTGCCCATTGTAAACACCTCTGTAGTATCCAGACTGAACTGAGATGTATTCATCCTCATCCAGTCATGTTAATGATTTTATTGAGCAGGGCAGACTCATTTGTTTATGAGAAAGTGAATGTAAATGCTTCTTCTAAATGTTGGCAAATGTGTTAGAATGCCGCCTGCACTGAATTCATCTTGTGAGGCAGGTCCAACTAAAAACATCTCAGAAGTCCACATGATTTATTCTATTAGAAAATGTATGAAGACTGAAATAGCAATTCAAGTAAATCTTTCACATGTTGATGTCAGCTGGCAAAAGAGAATTGATGAGGCTGTCCCCCCCCCCTTTTTTTTTTTGTAGTTACAAAAGTATGCACTCTCCCTTGCCTTCCTGACCCTACCTCCAGCGGCTTGACTGTTCCTATCACTTTTGTAGAGCTAAACATTACTTGTAAAAATAAGGAATTTTATAAAAGTCCCTGGAGAATGTAGATGAAGCAGAGGAAAGTAGTTTATCATAGAACAGGAGCTAACTGCTCTGTGAGAAGGATAATATAGGTTGCATTTATGTGCTCACTATGCTTGGAGGTAGGGTTCATGTACACAGTGGCACTTCCTTTGACACAATCATGAATAGCAGGAGTGTGAAATGGGCAGCACATAGGGATGAATAATTATGTTTAGTTTTCTCCCCACCCCTGAAGAGAACAATCATTCTTTTGTAGTATTTACCCTATATTCGAATGACCCAAAATGTTGCAGAGGATTATTTGCACAGTAAAAAACAACAACAAACCATGCATTTTGGTGCAGGAAACAGTCTTTGCTCAAATTCCCACATGTTTTTCTAGCAGAAAATTTCCTGTGCAACACCTTGGCTGTTTTCAATGTGGGGAGAAAATTGGACAAGATTCCATCTCATCTATTTTCTTCCTGATGAAGTTCCCAGCAGCCAGGAACCCTGTTTTTCAACCTGTGATATAATAATTAATATTTATTTATTAAAATATTTTTGACCTGCCCTCTACCTAGAGATCTCGGGGTGGCATATAATAAAACCAATCTAATACATTTAAAACTGTGTAAATAATAAAATTAATTTTAAAAGGCTAAAAACATATTAAGCAATTTAAGAAGTTCAGAGATAGCTTAAAACCAGTTAAACTGGTTTAAAACAATTTAAACCCACGTACACACAAGGATTTGAGAAAACCAGGTAGGCCCCCAAAGCTTTAGTGAACAAATACATTTTCCCTGGGCACTGGAATAATAGTAGTGTTGGTGCCTTTGGGCTTCCAAGGAAAAGAAGTTCCATAATTGAAGTGCCACAACAGAGAAGGCTGTTCTTTCCATGATCATTGCAAATACCATTACACACACACTTCATTTAAGCTCAAATTAGTCGTTTTTGAAAACCAGACAAGAGTGGCCCATGGAGAGAGAAAATAGGATGAGGGCTTGAGATCCTCTGCAGTTTGCAGTTGCCAAGCTCTGATCCATAGGACCTAACTGTCAGATAGATACATCAGAATCAAGTTTTTTCTCTCTGTTAACTAGTGTGTAAAATGAAAGTGTTCCCTATCCATCCACAATGATAGCTGTAGATCAGTAAAATCAAAATCAAAATAATAAATAAATAAATTTCAATAATATTTCCAAACTCTGTTCTGTGAAAGTTTACAAATTTTTGAAAAGTACCTCCACTGTCTTTGACAAAACATTAGCATTATTTGTAGGTGTTCTGGAGTTTTTTTTCTTCTGCTTTCTCATTGTCTTTATGCTTTCTTGCAGGCTGCCCCAGAAGTTTGTTGTCTTTGTGCCGTATAGCAGTAAGGAGGATACTTGGGAAATACCGCCTGCACCTGATGCGTACGCTTCCAGTACCAGATCCCATCACAAAATTTTTATTTCATGAACAATAGTAAGATCTGGTTGGACGTTCTGGAGGACTTTCCCTTCCTTCCTTTCTCCCCTTCTTTTTTTAAATGAGTGATCTGAAAATAGCAGTGCTTCCCATTGCTGTACAGTAATATATTGTTTGGTTAATGCCATAAAGTTGCTTATCAGGATAGGACTGCCTTAGTGGTGAATCTGATTTGATTTAATATATTATTTGTTATTGGAAAGAAGATAGACTATTGGCCCTATAATTTAGCAAGAGGGTATCTATTCATTTATTATATTTCTTTGTTTATGTTTGCTTATTTATTTATTTATTTATTTATTTTGCATGCTGCTTCTCACAAATTAGTTTCTATCTTTGTTTCAGTTTATACCACAAGATTGATTACCTGGTATTATGCAACAGAAAGTATTTTTTGTCCTCTGTAGGATTACAGTTAAATACCACCCATTTTTCATATTTTGGTTCTAGTTTGGTTCCAAGATTTCTTCATAGCTTGTCACACAGTCAGCCCAGAATCTCCCCCTCTCCCCCATCTTCCATCTCTTCTTTTCTTTTCAATGCAACTTATTAAAAAAACCAAACTTAGGGCCTAAAGAGACGGCTATATAGGGGCGGCTTGTCTCCACCTCTTTGAGCACCAGATCAGGGCCGTGGCAACCTCACGCTGCAATCCCAATCCGGCTTTTTTCCAGCACAAAAAGAAGTGGCAAACTGCTGCTCCTTTTTGTGCTGGAAAAAAGGCAGCATTTCCTCCACTGCTGTGGTTTTTCTGACCTCCCGTGTCATGCAGTGTATGAACACCTTACTGTCAGAGAGCAGCAACGCTGCTATCTAAATGTCATGCCCCACCCAGCACCCCCAAGCCGGTGCTTCACCCCTTATTATTTTTAAAAATGCCCCAATTCAAACCTCAACCTGAATTTCAGTGAGAAATTTGCTTTGGATAAAGCAATTTTCATAATTTCAGGGATTTACCTGTGGGGATGGGACAGAGCAAAATGAGGTCCCTATTAAGAATTCTGGCCCCCATGAAATTTTCCTTCAGTCCTCAAATTTCTAGCATTCCAGATTGACACTATGAATATCATTTACATCTAGAACAATTATATTTTCTGTGTTTGCATTCCTTTGGTCACTTTACCTGCCCCTTTCTTTGGATACCTAAACTGTGCTTCTTGCTTTTCCACTGAAGTTTTAAATTATTGCAGTGTTAGAAATTTGGGGACTGAAATTGCATGGGACAGCAGAATTAGTAATGGGAGCAATGCACTCACTTTGTGCTCAAACCCCCCCCCCCCAATAACTACATGCCTGCATAGCTTGAAATTATATTGGTAGAGCTGCTGGTCTGCACACAGAACTATGGGGTTGTACAGATTAGCCCCAAAGGGGAGGTCTGCAGCCACCCCTTTCTGCGCTGGATTGGTGCCGGGCAGCCTCACCGGCAGCCCTGTGGCCCCATCTGGCGTTTTTCCAGGCCACAGAGAAGCGTCAAAATGCCGCTTCTCCGTGGCCCAGAAAAGGGGTGTCCTTGGGGCTTCATGCCCCCAGACACCCAGACAACCATGAAGAGAAAGGGACAGCCCCTTTCTCCTCAGGATCATTGGCGTGGCCTTGTAGTGGCTGTGCCAACAATACGCTCTAGGAAGGAGCTGCAAAATGCAGCAAAATGCAGCTCCTTCCTGAGACATCATAAGGACTGCATCACAGCCCTTATGATGTATCTTCTGGGTGTGGCAGTGTAGATGCTGTGCGGCAGCGCTGGCATCATGGTGACCCGTGTGTGGATGGGAGGCTGCCATGATGTCGGCACTGCCACAGACTAGGCTTAGGGGCTGTGCAGTTGGTGTGCAGTCCCTAACCCTAGTATCAACACCAGCACGCCGCATTTGGCCCATGTGAACCAGCCCTATGTCTGAATGGTGACTTAGAGACATGCCACACTACAGAAATAAAGCAGTTTGACATCACTTTAACTGTCATGTCTCCAGCTAGCAGAATCCTGGGATTTGTAGTTTGGTGAGGTATGCAGCTGTAGTGCCTCACCAAACTATATATCCCAGGATTCTGTAGGATAGAATCATGGCAGTTAAAGTGTTGTCAAATTGCTTTATTTCTGCAGTATAGCTACATCATTAGGAATGTCACCTGATAATGTAATGTTTTTGCCACAGTTCTGTAAGCCAGTGACAAACATGTATTGTATCAATTGAAACTGAATGTGCAGACACCTACTGACTATGAAATCTGAATTCCATATAATCCTTCAGATCAGTGGTTCCCAACCTGTGGGTTGGGACCCCTTTGGGGGTCGAATGACCCTTTTGTGGGGGGTCGCCTAAGACCATTGGAAAACACCTGTTTAATTACAGTTATGAAGTAGCAACAAAAATAATTTCAGGGGTTTGGGTCACCACAACATGAGGAACTGTATTAAAGGGTCACGGCATTAGGAAGGTTGGGAGCCACTGCATCAGATGATCATGCAAAATGAAGAAGCGGGTTTTAGGAAGAGCTGATTATTTGGGGCTCTTTTCTTACTTAGATTAAATCAATTATTGTATAAACAGACAGTGAAGCAAAGTACTTGCATTAGTTGTTCATCTTGGAATAACAGTTTGTGAGAACAAGACTCCAAGTATGGCAAATATTAGCAGTTTGGTTGTATATTCTCTTCATCAGTGTAACTCCTGTAGGACAAAAGCTTACAGATTTTGCTGCCTCCTTCTCACTGTACTAACAGACTATTCCATTTGTAGAAGTAATCCTCTATCCATGTTGAATTTTAAACTCCACATGGTGCTCTTGGGACAAAGCTAGATACTCTCTAAGCCTGCATGCCTTGCTATTGCACAATATTTTCTAACATTTGAAGTTGAGAAAGAGTGGTTATAGTTGGCCCTCTGTATCTACTGATTCTTTATCCATGGATTCTACCATCTACGGCATATATATATATATATATATATATGTATTCCAAAACGAAAACCTTGATTTTGTCATTTTATCCACTGGCAGTGCTGATAAAAAAAGTCCACTGTACTTACCAGTGACTAAAGTTGCTGCTTCTAGGAACTTAACATCAGGGGATTTTACAGACTACACAATTGTAGTGCTATTTTCCCACTTTAGCTACCATGGCTACATGCTATGGAATCTTCCTATGATTTGTAGTCTGATCAGAGGCACCAGATGAGCTCTCTGGCTGAGGATTCCCAGTTCCCCTCCCTAAATGTCTGGTCTCAGGATTTCACAGGATGTTACCATGGCAGTTAGTGGAATCATAGTGTCATAACTGTGTGGTGTGAAATGGTCCCAGATGACTTGTTCGCTTAGTGGCTATTGCTAAGAGATGATAATACAACAGAAATAACCTCCTGTTTTTCCTTCCTGGTACCAGAGATCTGCCATACTGCTTAAAATCTGCTTTAATGCTATAGACAGGTACATTGTACTACATGTGTATTTTGTCTGTGCTGCTGCTCATTGGCTGGTCTGCCAGAAAAAGCAAAGCAGCAAAACACTAAGCTTTGCATCAGTTTTGTGTGCTTCGTTCCATAGGAAGGAAAATGTTCCAAGATGTGGGTCTGCTTTTCACAAAAGGCTGGCATTGGCTTATATGACCTAGGGAGCATTGTTCTGCCTGTGTAAATGACAGGAGCATCCATGCAGCTTTTTGCTCAGCCTAGAGAGGCCTGGAGTGTCCTCTTGTGGCATCAAAAGGTACAAATTGGACATTACCCATTTCAATCAATTCTGCAGAATAACAATTATCTAATCTTTGCCTGTCCAATTAAAAATATTTTCCAACCAAAATCATGTTTGCTGTAGGAAAAACAACGGGACACTGGGGTGGAGAACACATGATTTGGACTAAGGCACAGCCATGTTAAATTTAGCACCTCAGTTTTTGCAGGCTGTGTAGGTGTATGCACATTTTTAAATAGGTTTCATGTTTAAACTCCCCTTTATATGCTGCAAACTTTTTTTTGCTTCAGTGGACTATATTTGTCTTACAGAATTATTCCTTTTTCCATGGATGGCCTTCTTCAGTTCTATGTATGTTACACAATCAGTATTGCTGGTTTTTGGGCAAGGGTGACTCAATATATCAGCCTATTCATGTGTTCAACCCTGAACAAAGGAAGGTACAAAATATGTTGTGGGGGTGGCTGAACATATTGCTGCCATCTGCACCATCCCCACAGGTTTTGCCCCCCCCCCTTCATTTACTCAAATCTGAAGGGAGATTCTAAGTGCCTTTAGCTGAATTCACTGGAAATCTTGGTCTATATCTATGGCCCTTGATGTGGAACACATGAAGATCAAAGCTGGAGATGGATGGCGTGAACTTGTGTGCACATCCCCACCTCCTTATACAGTTTCTGCCCACACACAGTGAGGCTCAAGACGTCCTCTGTAGGGATACAGAGGATTGGTCCCCATTGCAGGGAGCTAAACAATGAGCCTTATAGCCAATCATTTTTCTAGTCCTGTTATCTCATGCCACTTTGGATACATTGAAAAATGTCTGCATGCTAACTTGAAAAGTGCTCTGTGTTACAACCATTATGACTCAAGATAATGATATTCATTATATACTGGATCAGATTCAATCTGGTACACTGACTTAATGAAGCTTTGGTGGAGCAGGGGAGATTTTAGCAAAATAAAGTCATTGAAAAAAGCATCATGTCTGGCAGTACTGTACTTTATTAATAAAATGGAACTCAGGGTGGAAATATTTGTTCCATATGGAATGGGCTAGTGGCTCTTGTTGCCTTTAATCAAGGTGTAAGTGGTGTAATGGTTTGAACATTGGGCTTTGACTTTGGAGACCAAGGTTCAAATCCCAGCTTGGTCATGTAAACCCACTGGGTCACCTTGGGTAAGTCATACTCTCTCAGCCATAATTCCCCTCTGAAGAAACTTACCAAGAAAACCCTGTGATAGGGTCACCATAAGTCAGAAACGACTTGAAGACAGACAACAACAACACCACTGAAAAATATTTGTCTTTTCAAGAGAGTGTGACTTGCCCAAGGTTACCCATGGGTTTCTGTGGCTGAGTAGGGATTCAAACCCTGCCCCAGAGTCCATCACTCACACACTTATCCTCCTTGACATTGTCGCTAGCATTTGAACTATGGTTTGTTTTGGTTTTTTTATCTCTTGGTAAAAGGATTTACTCTTCCCGGGGAGGATTATTTCACTATTTGTGTGTGTTTGTGCCTTCACATCACCTGTCAATTTACTTACCTGCAACTGTTTTCAGGAAACTAAAGCTGTGATATCTCATCCCCACTTCTCCAAGCAGTGAGATATTCTGGGAGCATAACAGTTATTGTGGCTCAGTTTCATTAGGAGGGAAGTAGCTGGAGATTTAGTAGCTGTTTGTAGCATCAGTTACCACACCACCACCACCAACGAACCCTATCCGTTTAACATGTGTTAAAGCCTACTGTACTGACCCCAGCCTCCACAGTGCTGGAAAATTGCCTCTAACAGACACGTTATTCCATTCACTACACTGTGTGCAGACCAGCAGCTGTACCAATAATCTGAATATCCATTTACTGCATTGTATACCGTTAAAGGTCCATACCTGAAAAGGTTGCATATGCTTCTGTTTTATAAAAATTGCTGGCGAACTATAGTGGTCCGTCTAACTAATTACAAATCTGGAAATTCTTTGTTCGTACCTTTCTGCTGCCAGATGGCAGCACTCATGTCAGTGTTTCAGCACAGTATCTTACAGAGTTATTAAAAGGATAACAAGAAAAAGAAATGTACATTTAGCCCTTTAAATCAGGTGTGGGAAATGTATGCCCCTCCCTGGGCTCCCAGATTATTATTTTTTCCCCTGCAAAAATGCCATTGCAGTTTAACACTGAAATTCTGCAGCAAACCACTAAATGCCCTGTAGCCAGGGAGGAAAAAAATGATATAGAACAGTGATGGCGAACCTATGGCATAAGTGCCAGAGGTGGCACTCAGAGCCATCTCTGTGGGCACATGTGCCGTTGCCCCAGCACAGAGTTTGCCAGAGTTTGTTACTAGAAAGCCAGAAGGACACGGCACTTTGCAATAAGTGGGTTTTGGGTTGCAGTTGGGCACTCGGCCTCTAAAAGGTTCACCATCACAGATATAGAATATGATATCAACTGTTTCACTGTTATAATCAGCAAGTTCATGAATATCATAGAGAATATGCTCAATGGTCAATATTTTAAAGTCAATTTAACTTTTATTAATAACTTTTATTTATATTTATTTATTTGTCATTGTGTGCCTTCAAGTTGTTTCCAACTTATGTCAACCCTATTATGGGGTTTTCTTGACAATATTTGTTCAGAGGAGGTTTGCCGTTGCCTCCTCTAAGGTTGAAAGAGTGTGGCCTGTCTAAGGTCACCCAGTGAGGGACTGAACCCTGGTCTCCATGGTCATAGTCCAATGATAAATTTAAATTTATTTATAAATAAATATAAATGTAATAATAAGTATTAGGAAATGGGGAAATTTTGTTAATAATAAAATTAATGTTTGCAAATACTAATTTATCAAGTATGTGAGGATTTATTTATTAATAATGAGCTTTAAATAAAGTGAAATATAAATGGAAAAGTACTCTATTTTACTCATTTTTATTTAAACCCCCCACTCTTCTCCTCTGGGCCATAGCCCTCAGGGATAGACCTAATCCAAAAAGCAGTCCACAGCACCACAAAAGTTGCCTACCTTTGCTTTAAATATATGAACACAACACTCCACTGTAGTATTACTTCAGCATTTTAACTATGCAGTTAAGTAGACCTAATTTTCCTTGGATGACATCTAATGAACCTAAGGTTTACTGCGTTGGCCTTTCAAAATATTTTGTCATAACATTTTCCAAGATATCACCGTAACTATGAGGATCTGAATCTTCCTTCAAACAGTGGTAGCTGAAATGCTGGGGTGGTAGGGTTGGCTCTGGGCAACATGCAGAGTGTCATATAACCCCTGCCCCATCCCTTCACTAGTTTGGTTTTCCTTGCTCTGGGCAACATGCAGAGTGTCATATAACCCCTGCCCCATCCCTTCACTAGTTTGGTTTTCCTTGAGACAAAATTTCTTGTATGTTCATCCTGTGAATCTGGCTCAGAGTCAAGCAGCTTTGTAGTGAAGGAAAACTGTGCCCTCTGGTTTTCAAATTATAAATGGAAAAGCCATACTGTTTCGGAATAAACAGCACTAGTCATTAGAAGGTCTGGCAAATTATTATTGCTTTCCTAAAGAATGAAGAATGATGTTAGTGGAGGAAAAGACCCCAGAAACAGACAGTCAGTTGACACCTTTTCCAGGGTGGAAATCTTGCATTTTCTTCTAACGTCCTACAAACCACAAATTAGAATTCCAGGTGAGTGGCAAAGCTACATTTCAAAGGCAATTAATGCAAGTCTTATGAGGGCTGCCTAAAGATTGTTGCTGACATGTCATTCCCATTAGAAGCTGTTACTAAGCAGCTGAAAACAGCCTGGGAACTCATGCTAACACTTGCGTTTCAAACATACTAGATAAACAGATTTTATTTTATTTTTTACAACTAAATCAGGTTCTAAACTGTTAACTTCAGGTTAGCGGAACTTTAATACACCTTTAACTCCTGTTCTCATATTCTAGCAAATGCAGGAGGTTAACTTGCACATAAAGAAACCAGAAACACATTGACAACCCAGAAATACGAATTAGATGTGGATAAAATTGGTCTACTTGTGTGAGTATAGTGATGCCTGAGTCACAAACTCAGAAAGAAGGCAATCTCTATTACATTTGTTGCTTTACTATTGTTACTCACTACTACTGCTACTACCACTACCTCATCCTGTCCTACTTGTGCTTTCCATCTATATAGTGCCATCAGTGTACATGGTGCTTTACACAAGCAGCTTACAATTGTTAATTTCACAGTTCTTTGCTCTCAAGTCTGCAACCTAAAAAGGCACAAAAGAAATGGAGATGGCATCTGGGGAGGGGATTAATTCTAGCAGATGTTGGCACTGCAGCTCATCTTTCATAGGACCAAGGCATGATAGATCTGGAGAGCAGGGTTTCAGCTCAGTATGAAACCTATTGGGTGACCTTGTATTGTTTCTGTAGTCACATGCTCCCAGCCTCAGACAACAGCAAACCTCTGAATAAATCTTACCAAGAAAACCCCTGGATACTTTCACTTTAAGGTCGCCATAAGTCAGAAATGATCTGAAGGCACACAACAACAACAAACATTTAACATTTAAAGCTTAAATGTTCCTTATTGTTTCTGGCTGGGTGCCCTTTCATCCACCTTTCCTCCCCAGTGCAAGTTCATTTCTTTTTTTTTTTTTTTTGGTGCAAGGTTATTTTCCCCATCCTTCATTTTCAAAAAATTAATCTGAGCAAGGAACCTGTTCCTACCATTAATATTATTTTCACGGGTGTTTCAGGTCTGGTAGTGTTAATTGGTTGTCCTAGCAGATCCTCTTGAGGACAGTTTCATTTTAAACAGCCTACATTTCCCAAACCTTCTGCACAGCACTGAGGCTGGCGTTTTACAGGCCTTCATACTAACTACAGAATTGGGTGTTTTATTATGTTTTTGCTTCTCCCAGATTGCTGTAACTTTTCCCCAGCTGTGCTTTCTTTCAGACAATGTGCTACCTATCTGCCTTGTTCCTCCAGCCATCATGTGCTGTGTCAATGCTCAAAGAATGAAATATTTCACTAGGGTTAAAAAGCAAATTTTCTACCTCACCCTTTGTTTGATGCTTGGGTTGGCTGGCAGAAAGATACTTTGAAATGCAGCATGTGGACAGAATGCTATTAAGAGCATGGAATAGCTTTTAGTTTACCTTTAAAACACATTTCTTTGAGGGCCAAAAGAGAGGAGATGAACTAAATGGATCTCCTGATGTTTTAATTTAAACTTAAAAGCAGCTGTGGGGTCCTGGATTGGATTGCGGGTGGATAAGTCTTTCTTCTTCCTCCCCGTATTCTCAATATAAAACACTCTCCAAAGTGGATATTATTCCACATCAGAAAACATGGAAGTATGTTTTTTATAATGACATATCTGCAGGTTTCATGCTTGGTCTATGTGGAGCCTGGAAAAGTTTGTAAAAAATACCAACAAAAATGGGTTATAAGGCTATTATTAAATGCTATTGAAAGAAAAATGTGTGTCAGCTATTTAGCAAATTATAGTTGCAAAATCTACAAACTCTCTAGAATGTTTAAGAATGACGTGTAGTAAAGATGTAGAGGTAGAGAAATGAGAAGTGAAATGTGAAACAGCAGTGTGGCAAAATGACTATTACATTCTCTCACTTCACAAGCTCCTGGAAAGTTGTGGAAAACAAGGGGTACAACATGTGGTAGACTTGCCCCCAACTGGTGACTTTTGGAGTAAAATATTGGGTGGAAATACTGGAGGACCATAATATTATTTTACCAAATATTCTTTGAAAAATGAAACATTATATAAGGGTTGAGCAATTCCTTCCATCCTTCCTTCCTTCCTTTGACTTGGGGAGACAATAGAAAGACAGGGAAGAAATCTCTATAGAATTCTTGCAAAAGGCCTAGCATACAAAGATGGGGTGTGTGTGCAGCATATAGAAAGCATAAGCCAAAGTAGTCATCTTTTTATTTCAGTTTGCTAGGATTTGTGGAAGAATACAAGAGACTTTGAGATTTTCATACCAGCGCTTACCGTGGGGCTGTTAAAACGCCAGTAAAATGTTTAGGAAGCACATGTGTCTGAAAGCCTGACACACTTCCTAAACAACAGGGAATGGTCCCCTTGCCTCCAGCATCCCTGAGTTGTTCACAGATTAGCAATTTCCCATGAACAGAAATTTTGCGTTAATGGGAGATGGCAGCTTTCCGAACAATGTGAAATGTGAAAGAGAAGAGAATTGAGCAGATTATTAGTCATTATTAGGCTGTTGATCTTTAAAGATTTTTTGGGGGTAGTAATAACATAAGCTAGGTGGGTGTCAGAGTGGACAGTGTTGTCTACACATCCCAGTCTCTATAAATGAGATCATGAAAAATGGACTTTGAAATTAAATCCTCTTTCTTTCTTTCTTTCTTTCTTTGCCAAAGTGCCACTTACCATATATACTTGTGTACAAGTCAACCTCATGTATAGGTCCAAGGAAAGTTTCAGAGTCAAAATCATTAATTTTGGTATGATCCATGGATAAGTGAAGGGTAAAACTTAGGGGGCAGTAACAAAGGATGGAAAGGAGAAGACATGGCTTCCATCCCTCTTTCTCCCTCTCTGGACCTCTCCCTAGTCACCGAACACCACTTCCTAGGTCCTGGAGGAGAGGTTAGAAAATCAGGCTGAGGAGGAAAGGAAGTGGAGATAAATGGGGTGTTTCTTTGATGGAAAGAGAAGGCTTTAAAATTGGATTGGAAAACTCTTTCACACACATACACACACTCACACACACACTCCTGCCTCCAGGAATGGAACAGTGGGGAAGAGTGGGGCATCAGGCAGTGCTTGTTTCAGGACCTTTCTAAGCAGTATTACTGTATTCACCTGTATTTAAGTCAACCCAGGATTTTAGGGTTAATTTTGGGGCATAAATTTCTCAATATATAGTCAAGTATATGGTAAGTAGGGGGCTTATTTCAATCAATTAATTTGCAAATATTTGTCCAAATTCAACTCATGCGCTGGAAGAGAAATTGCACTCATTAGATTTTAATGTACAGGTATGCCGTAAAGACATACATGGAAAGAACCAAACATATTTGAAGGACTGAGGCATTGTTTATCTTGTTTAATTCAAAGATGTTAGGAAATAAAGTATCCAAGGCTGTAATTGCACATTGGATAAAGGAGTGCATATTCTTTAGTTATGATCTGGCGAAGGTTCCTGGGCCCCAGAATGTTTGGCCTCATTCAACTCGAGCACAGCATATGTAGTGTCAGTATCCCTTGAGAATGCTTGCAATGCTGCTGGATGGAAAGAACTGTTGATGTTTATAAGGAATGATAAAATAAATATATGTCTTCACCGGACGCTTTTGGATGCACTGTGTTGTGTTGCAGTCAGTATTGTAGATGTGGCAGCTAAACTCACCCTGTGGTTAAAGAGGGCTTGGGTACAGCCCAGTTATGTGGATTGATTTTCAGGCCATCCAAAGAATGAGGGATTGGTACTTGAAGGTTTATTCTTGGATGGTGGATGCATGATAAAAAAAATCAGTATAGATAGTTAGATGCTTACCTAATGAGGTCTGTGGGATGCATGCAAAACAAATGGCAGGTCTGAGAAGAAATTGAGGTGAAGGCATAGGAGTCAACTGTGTTAATGGAAAATAATTTTAGACTTGGAACTCCTGCATTTGAGTTGGTATGCTTATTATTAGTTATTAATTATTAGTCTGAATTTAAATGTGCCCTTGCTTGAAAGTTTAATTTTTAATTTTTAAAAAGAATATATGTTGGTCATAATAAGACACAGAGCCAGTGCAAGGTTTTTGGGGCCCTGTGTAAGGTACCCCAGAACTTTCCTAGTGAGCCATTCTGAAACTTACCAGAGGCTAGATGGGGACAGATGATGGCAGAAGCAGCTCCAGCTGTCCTTTAGTCCAGCACCGCAAAAACAAGTACTGCATGAGTCAAAAGTGGGACCCAGAAGCACCAGGATAAAGAAAAACAGAGGCAGTGTGGCCACCTGGTTTAGCAATATCCTTTTTACAGAATTGGATCTGTACAGGATTTTGTAACACAGAGGTCTTAAACTGTCTTATCCCTAAAAAGAGCAGGCTGGCATCAACCAAGTTAGGCCTTGTTAAGGTCCATGACCCCAACATTTGGACTACCATGCTAGAAGTGAGTAGAAAGTGTGATAAGATTTAAAACTGGTTTCTAAGTATTTGCAGTTTCACACGTGCAGGAGTAGTACATTTTATTTGCTGATAACCATATATAAAGCCAAACAAAGAAGAAACTAAGCTCATAATTTGAATTGCTTTCAAAATACAGGTTTACAAATTAAGCCTGTGTTTACCTTCCAATGAGTAATCACATTTCCGCTGATAAAGTCATGTGAATATCTTATATTCTTTTTGTGTGTCTGTCAGACCCTATGATCCTTTTCTTTCTGAACTCTTCCTGTACTTGAGATAATGTATGTGTGCTCTACATTCCTCCCTATAAATGAAAATAAATAAATAAATAAATAAATGTCTTCCATCATGCTTCCATCATAGTTTTTCTCTTACAAAAGTTAGTTTTAAAAAGTATTGGAAATAGAGAAATTGTTTCCCTGTTTCATTTTATAGTGAATAAAGTGACAGATAATGTGGGAGAAGATGTGGGAGAAATTAATTAGTACTTACCGTATATGCTTGACTATAAGTCAACCTCATGTATAAGTCGAGGGCAAGTTTTGGGGCCAAAATTATGGATTTTGCTATGACCTGTGGATAAGTCAAGGGTAAAATTTAGGGGCATATAGCAAAGAATGAGGCAAAGCAAAACAATGTCAAAGAACTTATAAAATTCCATCAGACATAACTCTTTGTGTTTACTCTTAAGACTGGATGGATGAGAGAGTAGAGGAGGTCAGTGCTTCACATATTATACTCTTGCTTCTCACCAGGAGATGGTTCCGTCTTTTAAATAAGAGTTAAGATATAGTATTTACATTGACCTGTGGATAAGTCGATTTTTAACCTAAATTTCTATACTTATACATGAGTATATACAGTACCTATGTTTGCCCTGGTCTTGTATAGTAAACTAGACAGTTGTGGAGGGGGAATGTTTGTTCCTTAGGATGAAGCATTTGCTCTTCCATGATGGAATGAAGAGGAGGAACCAAGATCAAGGGAAGGTTCCCCTCCTTCCTTCTTTTTTTGTTGAGAACAAAAAGGCATCAGCACTTGTATAAAGTGTATAAATGTGTATAAAGTGATCAGTGGGAGAGGGAACAGTTGGAGACTCGATAGTCCTTGCAATTTTTACCACTTCTTCTTTCATTGGATCCATGTACCATAAATACTTGACTATAGTTGATATCAACTATAAGTTGATCTCATGTATAAATCAAGGACAGGTTTGGAGGCTAAAGTTATGGATTTTGATGTAACCCACATATAAGTAGTGGCATGTAACAAAGGATGTAAAGGATGAAGCAAATGAAAATGATGCCAAAGAATGCCACTATTTCCTGCCCAGGGATTCAAAAAGGCCAGAAGTGGCACCACAATGGAGAGGGGGCTGGTATTTCTTTTAGGTTCTCTTGGGTTCACCTTTCACCACTGTACTCAGAGATAGGGATGGTTCCTTTTTTCTTTCTTTTTAAAAAATAAGAGCTAAGGTACAGTGCTTGAATTATCCATGGATACGTCAACTCAGGTTTTTTAAGGGGTCTGTGTCAATTTTTTAAACTAAAATTTCTAGACTTTTACATGTGCATATACAGTACCTAATCCTTTTGTTTCCTTGTTGCCTGTTCAGATCCCTTCTCCCTTCTGTAGTTTAATTTCTTTCTTCCTTTTGCGAATAGAGTGAGCAGGCATGGCATTCCAACCCAATAACAGTTGCTTGCTTTTCCCCACTCAAGAGTCAGCCAAGGTTTCCTTGTAATCAAGTATAGATCAACCGTTTTTATCTGTATCCTTTTCTATTCTGAGATGGATTTTCTGCCAAAATAATCATAACTTCTTTTTTTAATCTTACAAGTGAGTAATCCTCCTGTTTCTACCATAACCTCACATTGCACTACTCTTGCTGCACTTTGTATAAAACAAAGTACCAAATATTCTTTCAGTTCTAGGACTAACATAGGACATATTCAAAACAAACCTATGGGGATATAAAGAAAGACGTTTTAGACTAATTTTGTGCTCTGTCTGGGGATGTAATTATTTCAGAGCAGCAGAAATGGTTTGCCTCGTAATTCTGGTGTTTGAGCACCCATTGAGTTAAATCTGGGGTGGGATTTGGGATGTACAGTGGGCCCTTTGTATTCACTGGGGTTTAGTTTCAGGATCCCCCATGACTACTAAAATGTTCAAGTCCCACTATATACAATGGCATAGCAAAATGGTGTCTCTTACATAAAATGGAAAAATAAAGGGCCCGAGAGAGACAGGCAAGAAGTGGCGTGGCGGTGCCAATTCTAGGGTTCAGGATCGTGCAGCAACCACATGCTCCAGAACCCTAGAATGTGCCACCACCGCCACTGCCACCGCCAATATACCGGCCTCCCGTCCACACAGGGGCCGTCATTGTGATGTAAGCAATGTGTAGAGTATATACGCATCACTTATGTCACCGGATGCCTTAAAAAGAACCCTTTTTTTGCAGGTGCTTTTTACTGCGGAGGGACTGCTGTGGTGTCCCTCTGGAAGAAAAATGGACACCTCCAGCCCACTCTTTCAGGGTGGTATGTACTGCGCCTAGGTTTGCTTATTGGTATTTATATAGTTTCTGGATATTTTCAAGGCCTGGGTGGTTGAATCCATTGATAAGGAATCCGTGGATACAGAGGGCTGACTGTAGAGGAAAAACAGCAAGAACAACAACAAACAAAAGTAAATAACAAAACTTACAAACAAAAGGAGCATATTTCCAGATAATCTTAGCATTTCACTGATTGTTACCCACACTGGTGTTTATCTCTGTGGTAGGATATTGAGATGCAGGACTTCAAAATCATACAATGATAAAGCATGGGAAATATAAGCTACATATTGGGGGGGGGGGTAAGAGAACATGTTTCTAAAATTATTCTTAAACAATTTTCACCACTTGAGGGTGCACTTTTTCTAAATACAGGTTCAGCATCTCCTTTATTTTTGACCCCTATTTACACTTTCACTCTCACATGACTGAAAGCAAATAGGAAAGGGGGGGCATGAGGGGGTAAGTTCTGTCCCTCCCTTCTATGCAGTTATTTAAAGGTCTGTATGGTACTTGAACATATAGAACTACCTGGGCTGCATCTTTTTAGGGTCCCTAGTGAAACCCCTAAGTTATCTACCTGGGGGCTTTATAGACATCAAGAGAACATGCCGGAGGGCCTGCCCATGTAATAACAAGCTTACAATAACATAGTTTTTTGTGGGTTTTTCGGGCTATGTGACCATGTTGTAGAAGAGTTTATTCCTGACGTTTGGCCAGCATCTGTGGCGGTCATCTTTCTCTGAAGATGCCACTCACAAAAAACTATGGATGCCAGCCATGAAAGCCTTTGACCTTATTATTATTATTATTATTATTATTATTATTAACCTTTATTTATAAAGCGCTGTAAATTTACACAGCGCTGTACATACAATCTTTTAGTCAGATGGTTCCCTGCCCTCAGGCTTACAATCTAAGAAGACACGACACAAAAGGAGAAGGGAGTGGTGGTGGGGAATGGGATCAGGTCCAGCAGTTCTTCTCCACCTCCGAGGCCTAGACCAAGGCAGATGGACTGGAGGAAGGGCTTGGCTTCTTAATGGATGATTAAAACTGTAACACTTGCTGCTACATATTTTATAGATGAAGCTGCAGAGGACTGACATGTGAAACAAACGGTAATAAACTTATGCAATCCTTTCCTGTGGTTCTCAGGATCTCTTTTCTAGGCTTCAGTTATCAGGTGTGTTCTACAAAACTTGTTCCCTCTCTGCTCTCAAGTGAATAATTTTGGTTTGTAGTCATTGTTTAGTGAGATTGCACCCACCTACTGAAATAAAATCTAGTCTTCTAGATTTGATTATGAAGTAGCTTTACTGCCCCGTCCTTCAGAACTAGGGAGGGAACTGAATCCAAGAGGAGCAGCAAAAAGGAAAGAAAGGGCCCGAACAGATAGGCCAAAATAAAGCTGCTTCGGGTCACTTTGGAGGCTTGCTTTTCAAATGATGCATGTGTCTTAAGAGGCCGGAAGCTGCATCAAAGCCACGCTCCAGTCTTGAAGCACAGCTTTGGTGCAGCTTCTGGCCTTTTAAGATGTGTGTATCATTTAAACAGCATACCTCCAAAGTGACCCGAAGCAGCTTTATTTTGGCCTGTCTGTTCGGGCCCAAAGTGACCAAAAAAAGAGGACAGGGACTTAGCACTTGAGAAGGTTTCAAAGAACAATCTGTCCTTGGTCAAGTGCTTGGCTTAGCATAGTTTAAAATGAAAATAAGATTTTATTTAATGATCAGTGTAATAGGATGGGGGTGGGTGGGTGAAAGTTTCAATATAGGTGTGAAGTTGTAAGTCAAGAAACAGGCACAGCGGCAGGAAGAAATAACAGAACAGAATAAATGTTTCCAAGCCTTCAGAACTTGAAACAACACCACTGTGAAGTTAGGAACTGTAACATCACAGATGACTAACACCATCATTTTTTTCCTCCTGTGTCATTTTTGACACCTTTGCCTGATAAAGAAGTCGGTGGACCTCCGAAAGTTTGTAACATGTATAGTGTGCATTTCAGTTGGCCCGGTAAAGCACTGTTTTGTAGATTTTGGATGATGCTGTACTTTACTAAATGGCCAACACAGTTACCCCTGGATATATATCACAGAGGATG
>NC_056522.1:166386653-166394908 GCF_019175285.1 Sceloporus undulatus | reverse complement strand
ATGATGATGATGATGATGATGATGATGATGATGATGATGATGATGATGATTTTTACTTGAAAAAGGAGCTGGACAAATAATTCTGTGTGTGCTAAAGTAAAAAGGACACTGGAAAAACACACTGTTCTGTTTTTGTGGCAGTGCAGAAGAGGCTGGCAGAAGATGTCTTTCCCAAATTCTGCCTGGAGGCCCCCGCACCCTCCCCACTCTCCCATTAGAAACCAGCAAAGGACTGATTCCTATTCCAGGCTTTCAGGCTTCCACGCTAATTTAACCTGAACCATTTCCTGCTTTATGAGAAGGAAGCAGGGATGAAGGCTGTACATTTGAAGGGGAACTGAAAAGAATATCAGCAATTTTATGGCTGTTCTTTTTCTTGGCAGGACATCAGGGGAATGCTCCCCTGCCCCCAAGGGGAGAAGGTGAAAGAATGCAAACACTGGATCGGGGTTAGTTTGTTTTTATTTCAAGTTTGTCCTCACGGTGTTTCCTCTCCATACTTGTTTTATTAATATTCATGCATTCATTCTCAGACCGTTGTTTATGTGCAACACAGCTCAGTCCTATTCAGCTTAAACTAGGAACCTTGTTGTGAGACAAGGGACATCTGAAGACAGCAATCATCTTCTTCACGATCAATCAATATGCACATCAAAATTAGAAGAAGATGCAGAAAGAATAGGACACAGTATCCAGTACGAAAAGTAAGACAACAATTTTCCAAGAATTAATTATTCACAGTAGAGGCGTGCACATTGGTGTGCGGTGCTGTCAGTACTTTTTCAGCTAGCCTTATATATCCAAATAAAGCAAAAAAAATGGCAATAGTGTTATTTCATTAATTTAGATGTTGATGTAAGAATATGCAAGCTTTTTACTTTCATAGAATTGTTTATTTGACGGAGTGAAAGTTAATTCTCAATTTTAGAAAGGGAATAAGAGAAGGGAACCCTTTAATGCAAACATTTTGGTTCAGGCAATTAGATATTTAAACTTAATTTTTAAAAACTTGCACTGGGCAACTATTATACAAGAACATGGCCCTGCCTTTTCCCACCCAATTACACTCTCCAAATTAGCACAAAGACATCCTATCAATGGCATCACTAGGGTTGGCATCACCTGATTATTATAGTTTATTTCTATAGCACTGTACATGTACAATAAAAATATAAAACCTGCCAATGGCGTTACAACCTGATGTGGCAACATATGTGTGTCACACATCCCCACTGACTTCCTCCCATACCACATCATAGACAATCCTTAGTCATATTTTTGTACTAATGTTACTCATAAATCATAATCCCCATATATAACTGAATGTAACGGTAATAGTTGTGACATAAAGCAGCTATCAACATTAAAATTATACCTTTAAATTACATTATCATATGCACAACCTAAATGTATTTACATGTACATAGTTTCATGTGGTTAAGGTGAAAATCTGGTCAGATTTGATGTTTTAAAGAAACTATTAAAAGAATTTTTAAAAATTAAATGTTTAAAAATGTTTTTAAATTAATTTAATTTTTTTAAATTTAATTTAAAAAACAACAACCTTGCAGCATCTCATTTCTCTTCTCATTGAGCCTCATCGCACTCACCCAATCTCTTCAGCATTTTAAAGGGACGCAGTGGACACTACAGTCCAAAGGCAGATGTTTGGGGAGCAATGGTGTCACAGCCCCTTAGAGTGTCACCTGATATGGTTCAAACCCCACACACTCCATAGGTGTCACTTCTGCATCCTGTTAGAGTTTCCCTTATCTGAAACACTTGGGACCTGAAGTGTTCCATACTTTTTAGATTATTATTTTGAAATACCTGTATTTGCATATGCACAATGAGACATGATGGGACTGAAGAGAGAGACGGAAGATCTATGAAATGGCAGCAGGCCTTTCCACAGATCCTTATGTCTATCTCCAGCCTCGTAAATACGATATTGTTATTTAAAGGTATAATTTTAATTTTTATTGTTGCTTTATATCACAACTATTACCAATACATTCAATTATATATGGGGATTATGATTTATGAGTAACATTAGTACAAAAACATGACTAAGGAGTACAGGTATATACTGTGCTACTTGTGTCGTAGCTCAAAATGTTTTGGATTTTGGAGTACTTTAGATTTTGGAATTCCAGATAAGGGATATTCAACCTGTACCACAATACTACACTATTTGTAAAATCATAACAATATTATGAATGTAAAAAAAAAAATGTTCTCACTGAGTAGCCCCAAAATACAGAACATTTTCCTCTGGAAGAATCACCATAGTCTGAACCTGAATATCTCTAGATGTATGAATTTCTTTTTTGGACCAACATTTTGCTACAAGAGTTAACTTTGTGGACATAGATTTCAGTGTTTAATACATTTTGCCATGTTATCTATCTGGTCCATACATTTTTGAAAGGAATATGAATAATATCAAAATACTGGTAGTGACTAAAGCAAACATCTGCCTGATTGAAGAAGGATTTGTATATTTTGGAATAATATTACCTTCCCATTTTTTAATTCTGGATATGAAGCCAACTGGTAACGTCTCTCCTGCGAAATGAGTACCTCATACAAATAAAATAATACAATTTATCTTCAGTGAAACAACAGTCTTCCGTCACCTCAAATATTAGTCCTGGCAATATTTTTATCCAATGGAATATTAATTTGGAATAGGGAGAGCTGGGTTCTTCCAGCTAACTGCCTTGAATGACATGTTTGAAATTGACTTTTCACATCTTCATAAATAATGATGTACACCTACCGACTGTGCATTTTGTGTGTGAGAGATTGCCTGGAAAGTTGCTAGCAGTTCATCAACTGCCGGGGACATTATTGAAAGAGTGAAAACTATATGTGTAAGCTGGTGCTTCTGGATTCATTACAGATGAAGTTGTGTTCTGGCTACGCATGGCTGCAAAAATCAGCCATTTTACTACACCGTACCTAGGAAATATTCTGTTCTCCCCCTCCTCTCCTCCATCCTGAGTAGCTACTGTCACAGATGATCAAAGATCAAAGACCACGTTGGAAATAATAGAAAGGAAAGAATTTGTATTATACATCTGGAGACCAGAAGGAGCACCAGACAATTCACAGAGCAAGATGTAAGGAGGTAAGGCTAGAAATGGCTGTGCCAAGTCCTTTAAAGAAAAGTGCCATGTCACAGGGGCTGTACTTTGGATTCCTGTGTGTTAAGTCATGCTTACCTGATCTTATTGATGATTTTGATGGGGAACCCATGGAAACTCAAAACTGTTCCAAATGGGTTTACATGGAATGCAGAGTTCCTAAATAATGCCATAGAGGGCAGTTGTGGGGATTGGGAAGAATTTTTTTCATCATCTTCACCTAAAAAGTGTCTCTTAGGACCTTATTGCACCAAGAAAAAAACCCGACTGCTCCCCCACAGGATATGGTTGGGTTGTGGGTTGCTACCAAGAATTATCACATGTAATTTCCCGCTAATTCCTCCAGGCAATTGCAACGAAGCTGCATCCTGGGTCCCAGGCACGCTTTGGAGGCCATTTTTCCAAGCCGGAAGCTTTCTCAGTTGGAAAGCGTGCCTGGCACTCAGGATGCAGCTAGGTTGCAATTGCCCAGTGGAATCAATTGTGAATTATGTGTGATAATTCCCAGTGGCAACCTGCAACCCAACTGTATCCTGTTGGGGAGCAGTTGGGGTTTTTTGTCAGTGCAATAAGGTCCTAAGTCCCACCTCCCCGATTTTCTTAGTCACGGTATCACAAACTGTGAAATTAGAGTGAAATACATCATTCTGTCCCTTCAAACCATCCCATTTGTGACTTGGTTATGTCACATGTAACTTTCCACATGACACAGTTTTGGTACTCTGATTTCATTTTAACTGCCATAGCAACATCCTATGGGATCCTGGGATTGTTAATTGAGGGAGGACCTTTGGAACCCTCAGCTGGAGTATCCTCCTCTGGAGCCTCAGACCCGAATATATACACCTCAGAAAGATCCCATATGAAGCAGCCATGGCAGTTAAAGGGGAACCATAGTGCTATAATTGTGTACTTTGACAGGACTTAAAGTCACCGGTGTTACATATGAAGATCTGAAGGAGTCAGCAAAATGTAGTTTCTGTTGCTATCAGAAAACATAAGTAGACTTGGCAGTGAGCTTTGTCTGCAGCACATTTTGAAACTCTCCTTTCTGCCAGGGATGCCTGGCATCCAGGAGGGAGATAATAATCATTTGAATTATCTTATACGTTTGTGACAAAGATTACAAGATTGTAATTCTCAGATCCAGGAAACAACCTGCTCTGGATGGAGTCAATGTCACTATTGGGTTGCAAGGGGTGTGGATGACACCGGGTGGCACTTCAGAGGGGATGGATACACCTTTCTCGCTTGCCCAGCAGCCACAAAAGACCCCAAACAGCCATCTAGAGCTGCAAACCCCCTCAGAAGCAGATGCTGGAGGCGCAGGAAAATAAGACATTGAGAGAGGGAGGAAAGTGGGGTAGTCTGCTTCCCCACACACTGGATGACACCATTGCACTACCCCTGAAGGCCCAAGTGTGTAGCCTGGTAATATATCTGGATCTATCTTTCTCATCAGAAGCTTGGGTTGTTTGGTGCCACCTTGAGTGGTCCTTCAACTAAGGCATTTTCTGGACTGGGACAGGTTAGCCCATGCATTGGTAACTTCCTGACTATTGCTGTTATTGTTGTTCTTGTGTGCCTCCAACTCATTTTTGGCTTATGGCAACCCCAAAGCAAACCTATCTTAGGGTTTTCCTTGCTACTTTCTTCAGAGGGAGTTTGCCACTGCTATCCTCTGAGGCTGAGAGAGTGTGACTTGCTCAAAGTCACCAAGTGGGTTTTTATGCTTGAACAGTGATTTGAACCTTGACCTGCAGAGTCATAGTCCAGTGTTCAAACCACAACATCACACTGGCTCAGAACTTCCTGATTAGACTATTACAGTGCACTCTATGGAACGTATCACTCAGCATTTTAACCTGGCTCCAGCCTCCCGAGCTGGAGCTGGGACGCGGGATGGAGGCCAGGATTATCACACTCAAAATCACTGCTGAACCACCAGCCGCCATCAGCTCACCGGGTTCCAGCCGGATCCCAACCGCGCTCTGCCAGCACTTTTTAGAAGTCAGAAAGCTTTCCAACTTCTAAAAAGTGCTGGTGGAGTGTTGTTGGGACCTGGGCTGATGGTGGCTGGAGATTTAGGATGTGATAATCCATGCCTCCATACAGCATCCCAGCTCCAGCCCAGTTTAAAATGATGAGTGAGAAGTTGCTTCACTGGGTTGCCCTTGTAGTTGATTTGGAAGCTATAGCAGTAGGTTCCTGATCACAGCATCTTATAGACACCACATAGCACTATTCAACTTGCTGCTTATTGCAGTAGAATTCAAGCTGCTGCTGCTGCTGTTCAAAGCTCGAAGTTACTTGAGATCTTAATACGGAAAGCAGTGTCCCTTTGTATATATGCAAAAAATCACCCCTGAATGCTTTTGGAGGAAACTTTCAGGTGGTCCCTAGGTTAAGCTTTTTTTAAAAAAGAAATTATCTTAAGCTTACCTGACCTGGTTGTTTCATTTTCATGTACATAATGTTAGTTGTGGATAAAAAGTTTGCGGAAACATGTTGAAATGTGTTGCTTTTTTATGGTGTAGGAACCTATCCCTATTCCTTCCATATTATTTGTGCCTTTGGTACCAATTTTTCTGTTAAAAGAGTCAGGCCCAGGAACACATTTACTTTGTTAACTGAAGTATATCTGCAATTTTATTGTTTTAAATTCTTAGTTGTTTTAGGTGGTTCGAATTGATTTTACCCATTACTACTGCCATGCAATTCCATGCTGTAGAACAGAATATAAATATTTCAATTAATAAGTAACGGATACAGAGTACTTTCAGTGTCTAGAACAAGTAGTATTATTACACTAAACACTACTTGGCCTCACATGCATGTGTGAAGTGAAATTTTATTCTAAACAGTATTTATTTCTTTGTCACACAGAACAAGAAACACATTAGAAAACATATGACTTTTAATCCCAAACATGTCAGAACTAATGAGGAAAATCAACACTTTTCAGTAATTTCTTTTAAAAAAAAAAGACTGAGTCTGATTGGAAATCTGGTTAGTGAGGTGCTCTTCAGTTTAAAAAAGCATAGAATATTTTCATTTGTACCATTCTCTTATTAACATTCAACATTATCAAATTTGTGGCTCCCACTCTCTGTATTAGAGCTCTCAGGCTCTTCAGGCTAACCGAAGACTTTGCAAACAGGTGAGAATGCAGGAGGAAGAGAAGAAAGAGGCAATGCATATCATACAAAGGGCTGCATAATTTAAAGCATCTTTCGCTGAGTGGTTCAATGAAAAGGATGTGGCTAAAACAAACTGTAAAAAGAAAAAACCACAGAGAAGGATCAAAGTGTGCACGTAAATTTATTCCTTGTGACAGTGGCTTTTCTTCTCCCCTTTTCCCTCCACCATGAAGGTTGATTCGTTTGTGGCTCAGCCTCTCAAATATGTCCATATCTCTGGATTTGATCAAGATTCTGTTGTTGATTGATGGGGATGGAAGACACCAGATACTGCCAGATACTGTAGATACTGAACAAGATCTAAAGAGCACATCCATCAGCTCTGTGCTGTGAACATAAATGTTTCACAATCCATTTTCCTAATAAGCAGTACAAAAGGCACCATAAATATTGGTGGGTGCTGGACAGAAACAGATAAGAAATCTATATAGATACTGTATTTCCTAACTAGGAAGAGAAAATATACCCTAATACTGTGGAATCAAGAATCAAATGCAATACTATTTTTAAATCATTCTATCTCATGTGTATTGGGTGGCTCTGTGTCTTGAAGGATAATGTAAAGGCACCATTACAAAAAATGGTCTGAGTATGCCTTTGATGAATCAACTCTTTCCTGTGCTTTGAAGATACAGCAACATGATTCAATAACTCTGCCCACCCGCCCCCATGGTCCTTTATCATTTTTCATTTTTGTTTCCCAGCCAATACATGTTTCCTGACACCCAGGAAACCCCATCAAAAAAATCTGTGAGATCTTTCACTCTTCAAGATGTCTTCCCAAGCAATTTGTTCACAGGACAGTGAGTTCACCCCCATCGCCAACCCCCCCTGCCAAGGCTTTTCTCTCCCATCTGAACTGTGTTGCACTCCTCACAGTAACTGGGTGAAAATTGTTCAGCAGTAATAGATAGTTGTGAAGTAACCCTGTTGCTATTGTTATTAATCAGAGGCAGTGGTGTCACTCGAGGATGCAGAGGGCTGTGAACTGCACTGGGTGATACCCAATAGCAATAGCAAGTACATTTCTATACCGCTTATCAGTGCACTTAAGCACTCCCTAAGCGGTTTAGAATAAGCGGTTTAGAAAGTGTAAGCTAATTGCCCCCAACAATCTGGGTACTCATTTTAGCGACCTCAGAAGGATGCAAGCCTGAGTTGAGTTTGAGCCCTTTTACTGGTATTGAACTCGTAACCTTATGGTTTGTGAGTGAATGGCTACAGTACAGGCATTTAACCATTGCACCACCAGGGCTCCTACCCAAGAGGGGACTATCACCCAGTGAGGTGGTACAACAGGAGGGACTGGCACGGCTAATGGACAAGCAAGAAAGTGTGCTTTCCTGCTTGCCAAGCAGTTGCACCAGACACTAACAGGGCCCTCTGGAGGCCACAGCCTCCCCCTCCGAGAACCAGTGACTTCTGGGGGAGCTGTTAGCCACGCCAGGCCCTGAAGGACTTTGTGGCAGGGGGGCTGCTTTCATAATCTGGCATGGTTGCAGCCACACCTGACCTTCACAGTTTTTTTTAATTAGTCTTTATTAATTTTCAAATAAAATAGCCATAAGTTCAAATCACAATCACAAAGTCTCTATTACAAATAACAAATTAAAATAGCCAATTCTTCTTGTGTTTCTTTCGTATCTTCAAATCTTCATACACCCCTTCTTTAAATATCTACTTCCTTCTATTTCAGGTATTGGAAAATAACTATATTAAAAGAGAAAACAATCTTGCTTCCACTTTGTCAGATCGTTTGGTATATAACACAATAGTCCTAATCACTCATCTTTTGTACGTTTGTTCCCATCTCATACCTTACGATAATT
The DNA here is from genome assembly GCF_019175285.1 of Sceloporus undulatus. Classification (NCBI taxonomy): domain Eukaryota; kingdom Metazoa; phylum Chordata; class Lepidosauria; order Squamata; family Phrynosomatidae; genus Sceloporus; species Sceloporus undulatus. Next base: position 166,386,730 of record NC_056522.1, on the reverse strand, counting down.
TTAACAGCTTTTAAGAATAATTAAAAAAAATCCATATATTCCTGGAACAATTTTAACTTCAATATCATACAAACTCA
>NC_056522.1:166364434-166382734 GCF_019175285.1 Sceloporus undulatus | reverse complement strand
AGTAATGTATTGCGATGTTTTAGATGATGTATTGTACTGTTTTAATAGGGGAGATTGTCGTTGGTACATCGGTATTTTTTTATTTTGTAAACCGCCGTGATTGAAGGAACGGCGGTATATAAATAAAGTTTCTTCATTCATCTCATTCATTCATTCTACATCTAATGCAATGCATTTTACTCGAGTAATCTTTCCTTCCCCCAACCCACCCTACCAACAGCATTTTTCTAGGACTGAAATTCTGGAGCTAAACACCTTGTTCAAGAGCAGAGGACTGGAAAAGTCGGATAGCTGAAATTGTGATGGTGGTCACATAAATTTTCTGCTAGGACCAACTTTGCTGCTCCAAACACTTTTCCTCTTCCTTCCTCTGTCCTCCTCCCCCTCCCTCTTATTTATGTTCAGAGCTTCCTTTTGTAAGATGTGAGTACTTGCCTGGTTGACCACATCCTCTTCGTGCAAGGAGCAGACTACTACCCTAATGTGAGATTGAGGGTGTGTTGTGGGGTTAAGGGAAACCACATGCCCTTCTTCCTGCATGAGAACACCAACTGGTTTTAGCATTCAGTTCCTATTTCAAACTGTGTGTCTGTTTCCTCATTTCATTCTACAGAAATGCTATTGCTTGAATCTTGCTTAGATACTGGGCAGAAGAACAGTTGATAGCATCGATTAAATGTCGTAGGCTGTGCTTTTCTGGCAAACCCATTGGCTCTGTGCTCCACCCACCTCTGGCACCAGCTGCCCCGTGATAGAATAATTCCACTCCCAGGCAACAGGAGTGTGAGTTCTGGTACTCTGTTTATTAACAGGCCATAAACTGATTCATCCCCTGATAGGTAGGGTAGACCACATGGTGCGTTGGCCTACGTTGTGTGAAAGATTGTGGAGGGTCATAATGTTGCCTAGAGAGTTTGGTGCACGTAGTGCGTTCAAACCATTTGTGGTGTAATCTTGACGAATAAATGATAGTAACTGGAAGTCAGATTTAGTTGGTAAGGCTTAATGTCACGATTTCCAGTAGAAGAGCATTTTGTCCTTGAATAAATAAATGTTTCATTGAAAGATCCAACCAATAGTTAAAATCCATCATTCAATCATATAATTAAAACCAGTAAAAAGCAATAAACAATCCCAATCAACAATTCAGACAATACGCAGGAGAGAATATCAATTAGGACATGAGGGGGAAAGAAGGCTTCAGCCCTATGAATACACACATAAAGGTAAGTCCCACTGGCCAAACTGGAATTATTTTTGAATGAAATGCATAGGATTGGCTCCCTCTGGCCTAAGAAGAAACCCAGAAAATAGCCCATCTAGGTCTGACAAGGTTTCAGCTATTTCAATATGATGGAAATTGCTTAAGCACATGTGTGCAGTGTTCATTCAGCATATGTCTCAAATTAAATAAAAAAAATCTGGGAGAAATAAGAAGAATTTGGGAAAGGGGGGTATGCTTCAATTAAAGTAATTTTAATTAATCAGTCTATATTAGTTTTAGTTGATCAGGTAATTAAGCTATTCATTAGGTCTGCAGAAATGTTCTAGATTTGTGTCAGTCTGAGAAAATTAAGTTTATGCATCATATAGAGCTGAAGATGAAAACACCACATTCAGAACAACTAGGCAAGGCAGAAAGTGGGTATTAAAAATGGATGGAAGATCTGAAATATAATACTTAGTAATTAAGCAATCTTAAGTGCTCTAAGAATTATGTACAGTAATTATTGTTGTAATAAGTCTTAGAAAACCTATCTGTGTTATTATTTTAAATTACAGCTTGAAGCTGAAATGAGGCTAAGGGACACTACTTTGTTTAAGACCTTCTAATGAATTCATGGCAAGCTCTAAATCAGACTAGAGGCTCTCATCTCATAGTTCATACTATTCAGCACTACACCACACACCAGTTTTCCAGCGTTTCGGAATTATCTGATGTTCCCCATACTTAATGCATATCGGAAACACTTTCCCCTTCATTTTAACCTGTAGAACATTTGATCTTCTCATTCATCATGGCACTACTATGGTTTCTACATAAGCAGGGAGAGGAAGCCAAATCAGAACAGGATCTCCTTCGGAATGATTAGGGCTGGTTTGTGCTTTATTTAAAGAGATTACTCTGCTTATTTTACTGTTAGGAAAAGCAGCCAGCATTTCTGTCAACAGCCTTATTGAGTTAATCAGGAGATTTATTTATGTTGGTCCCGAAAGACGGTCCCAACTGGGATAGAGATCAATCACAAACCAGAGTACCGTTCACATAGAGACACACATGTGAACTGTACACGCATTAAGGGACGTCTCTGCTCTATCAATGCAACTTTATGGTGTGCTATTTGCAAGTTTTAAAGTTTGTACAATTGGCAAGTTTGCAGTGCTATACATGGTGGTACCACTAACATTAGTTGATTTTCCAAGAGGATAATGAAATAATCCCATGACCACTATGATCTTGTGGGGGCAGAGAGATCTCTGTCAGTTTCTAGAATCCAAAAAAAACAGATTATGAGGTTGCTCATATGGTAAGCTCAGCAAACAACCTGTTCATAAGAGTGCTGGACCTCCTTTACACACAGTGTCACACACACACACACACACACACACACACACACACACACACCCCAAGGTTCCTTGAAGAAAGCCATGGGAGTTAAAACCATTTGCAAGGCAAGCTGAAGAATTATTTTTAATAGCCCCCACTTCTCTCCCAGGAGGGGCCACCAAATATATGTTCATTTTAGCAGCCATAGTCTTCTCCAGAGTGACTGAGCTGAACAACTTTCTCAGTTGTATAGAAGCATCTCTAGGTGAACTGCCTGACAGAAGAATTCTCTGCCAGGGCAGCTGAGATCTATTAGCCTCCCTATGTCTGGTTTGGCAGCAGACTGCCTTTTTGGCAGTAATGTTGGCATTGCACACAGTTTGAACTAAATACCACATAATAGTAAGAAATGTTCAAATATAAGGGAAGTAGCCCATCCTCTCTTTTACACCGGAAAGAAACAAAAATCATGCAGAAGAAATGTTACTATAAAAGAAACTCTAGATGTAATCTGGAACGCAAGATAAGTGTCATGATCTTTTGAATCTTTTAAATTTTGGAATCCTGAAGAACACGTTGGACAAAGGAAATTGTGATCAATGTTCCTGGTTTTACTCTTGTTGTGGAAAGAGAGTGGCCTGTCACAAGCAAGAAGAAGAAGAAAGAAAAAAGAAAAGGAGCACCTCAAGGTGGTGATGGACTTTGATGTTCTTTGGTTTCACACTAGCACTCATTTTGTTGATGTGGAACAGAGCAAGTAATGAGACCAAACAAAATCTACAGTCCGTCCTCGCCTTACGTGGAGGATCCGTTCCGGATCCCTCCGCGTAAGACGAATTCCGCCTATGCTCGAGCCCCATTGGAAACAATGGGGCTCGTGTGTGGCGGTGCGGCAGCGCGGGCACGCGCAGGGCGCAACGGGCGCACGCACCCATTCAATTGAATGGGATGCACCGCCCCTTCCGCCCCGAGCGCGCCCCACAGCTTGAGCGCGTATGCTCAAGGCCACGTATGGCGTGCCTGCGTATGGCGCGGGCGCGCTGTATATACCAAATGTGATCACTGTATATCATTGGAAGATCTGTGTTTTCAGCTTCCTATGTTCCCATGTCTGAAAAACTATGTACTGGTTAGGGAAATCTGCCACCTACCAACTCAGAATGGTACTGCAGGCCTCAAACAAAAAGACATCTTCAAATTACAGTAGTTAAAGATAAACAAACTTGACAAACTATATACTTCCAAGATGTATGCTCTTAAAATCCCCTTAGTAGCTAGCCCATTGTAACAGATTATGTTTTATGTTATGGCCCCAAGTAATAGATATAACTTGTTACTAGCATGTGCATAACTCTTAGTATATACCCCATCTTTCTCTTACTTAAGTTTCATAATCTTAGAGATATGGTTGTGACAGACTGTCAACATGTTCTTATGCTCTTCTCTTTGTACATGCACCTACAGATCAAGGACAACTAGAGGTGGCATTAAGCAGATTAATGCAATTATCATGTGTTTTTGTTGTATAAGTAGCAGATTGAGAATCCTTGGACTATGGGAGAGGGGTATTGGGAAGTTGAACTCTTTCCCCAGCACAAGCATGACAAAAACAAGCGTCTTGGAAGTAAGCATTTCAGTGGGAGCTCTCCTTGGTGCCAACTCAGACTTCCCTGGAAATGCAAACAGAGAGGGTTTTTTCCCCCCTTTTCTTTCCAGGGCCATGACAAGGAGAGAAAGAGTTTAACGTTCCATCCCCTCTCTAGGTCCAGAGGCTGCTCAGGCTTCCCCAGGGCTGCAAGTTACATAATAAAAAACACATACTAAAGGCATACTCACAATTAAAACCATGTCTCCTTCAATTCTAAAATGAACACTTCAAACATTGTAGACAAGTGCCTTCAAAACTGGAAGATCTTTCTGAAAACATGCTTCACGGGGGAACATGCCCCCTTGTTCCATGTGCTACACACAATCCCATGTCTTTATTTTCCATTCCTCTTTAAGTGGTTGGATCAAAGTGTTTTAAATTTTTAATTAATTAATATTTAAGTTTTCATTCTGAATCTCTTTCTCTTACCTCCAGAACCTCCCCCACTCAATCAAACATTTCTTCAATGAGCCTCTTTCCGTGCCTTCAAGTGACATGTTGAACTCATTTAAAATGGGCTTCAATGAGGAGTATGAATCCAACCCATCTGAGCTGGGGGGAAGTCTGGGTTTGCAGCCTGGACAAGCTCCATCTCTGGTTTCCTTTCTTTTCTGGTAAATTACAATGGCATGGAAACATAAACATTTGTTTCTATCTAACAAACAGATTTAAATGAATCATAAAACAATTATTATTGCAATCACTGTAGAAAGACTGCTGTAGAAAACAAAAATTAACCCTCTGCTGGTTGATAAGCAGATTCTCATTTTCTTAGAGCAAGTCGTGAAACTTTACAGGAACGTACAAACGTTCAAAGAACTGTTTACAGTGTTATCAGTTATACAAGCAGCAAAATAACTGTCAGCATCTGCCAAAGAACCTGTATGCCTGTCACAAAGTCCACCTGTGTACTGTTGATAAAGAACAAACGGGGATGTTATTGCAAATGTGCTGAAGAATGGCTTGTAATACATACTGGAGTGAATTCAGAAGAAGCATCCCATAGGATATCAACCAGGAGAAGAACGCCAGTTCTAAGCGCCATTCATCCATCCTGACTGGGAGAACAGTTCTGTGGGTTCATCTGGTTCGTGATAAAAACCCACACCACTGTAATCTGTAATCTGATGGTGATGCCAACAGTACACAGATGACACTCAACTCTGCTACACCTTTCCACCCTAGACCAAGAGGGCTGTCCTGGTCCAATAATAATATTAATAATAATAATTTATTTTTATCCTGCCCCTCTGCACATCAAGGCAACTGAAGCAGCTTACAACATTAAAAGTTATACGTTACATATACCTCCAATCCCTCCCTCCCTCCCTTAAAATAAGATTAAACAATTTACAACTAAAAGCATATTAAAAGTAAATAACGATTAAACAATTTGATGGAGTGGAACACATTTCCATATCATTGTGTAACATGGAATTTGAGCACAAAAATCTCTCCCCCTGCTCCTCCGGTATACTGCATCACTGGATGGTTTAAAATATCATGACATAGTTCTATTAAACTCAAGTGACTAATTTGTTGTGTTCAGGAGATCATAATCACTTTAACTGGATTGGGGCCTATGTCTATAATATCAAAGCATGGGGTTGTTTGGTATCATAACTGAAATAGTTGTCTCAGAGATCCTAGGTAGCTCACAGTCTGGTGAGAGGTACACAGTATTTTTGCAAGACTGGATTTTTGAGTCTTCTATGTATTCAATTACTGGTGGAGAATTTATTCAGCACCCTAAAATGATAAGGCAAGCAGTTCATTCTCCATGGTTGGGTGACTATTTTTTAAAATCCCAGTTCTAACACAAGACTTCTTCAGATTAACTTACTAAACAGTGCCTTCCCCTTTACCAAAAGCTTGAATAACCCAGGGCAGCTTGAGAGAGTGGATTTCCTTTGGAGATTGGTATTATTTTTGTTAAACATCTTGTGACAAGTGACCATATAAGTTGGATGGATGGCAAGCAGATACTCAGGCAGCCAATTATTGCTCATCCCAGATCACTTTCACCCCAAACCAAACAGTCCAGAAACAAAGGTCTTTATCATACCCAGTTTTTTAAATTGTGATAAAAGTTTGATAATAGTGCCTTTGGTGTTACCTATCATAAGACGCCATCTTCCTCTCATTGCTGCCTTGTCTTCAAAGCATGGTTAGTCCACACCTTGCCACTGATGGGAAAACTCCCAATTGTGCTGGTTTAGCACTAGTCCTCGTGTGCAGTAAATTATCCTGTGGCAGTTCTGGAACTGTGAAGTCAAGTGGTGTCAGTGTCTCCTCCTGTCCAGAATTGTCTTAAAACAAACAAACACACACATACAAATAAAAGGCACATTGGTTAGGACATAAGGCAGAGAAGCAGGGTTAAGGACAAGGGCAGAAAAGAGCATGAGGGGCTATCAACAGACAGATCATGCTGATGGAGGGACAAGTGCTTCCAAACTATTAGGCGTGCACTTCATTATTGTGATCGCAGCAAGAATGGAAGTGGTGTGATAAACTCCAAGTAGATCAGACTTGGAAGCATGTATAGGTTAAACAACGCTTTAACTTGTAATTTGGTTGTATAAATCTAAGACTGCTATGGGTCAGGATGCTGTGGTTCAACTTGTGATATTTCCCTTGCACAGCAATTTCTGCACTCAGACCAAATTCCTTTTTTGCAAGGGCAAGCAGACGCACAGGGCTGGTCAAAAGAAGTGAAAAAGGTTATAAATGTGTTCAAAGGAAAAGTGTTAAGATACTCAGTGATGGCTGTTCTGTGTGCTATATGAATCCAAATAACTGTAAAAGCAGTGGGGCATTGTGGTTTCAGTGTTGGACTACGAAAAATTCAGTTCTCTGCTCAGTCATAAAACCACTGGGTGACCTTGGCAAGTCACATGCTCTCAGCCTCAGAGGAAGAAAATGGCAAACCTCCTCTGCACAAATCGTGCTAAGAAAACCTCTTGCTCCCTTCCTTTCTTCCTTTTCCTTTTCTTCTTTTCTTTTCTTTTCTTTTCTTTTCTTTTCTTTTCTTTTCTTTTCTTCAGAAGAACACAAAAATGAAGTCCATCCACAATGAAGAGTTCAAACAACAGAAATGCAAAATTTCCTTCGTGATTCACAAATGTGTCCTGCTCTCACTGTCATGATGAGAGAGTTCCACTAAAATGATATGACTTCTACAAAATAAAACCTGAAATAGATTTTTTTTTTAAAGTGTTTCCCCAGCGTTTGGCCAACTTGGCTTATGTTTGTTAAAAGATGTGCAAAGCTTGGCAGACTGCTCTGTTAGCTGCTCAGCCAGGTTTTAAGGAACCTTCCCAGAAGGACTGATTGGCTAGAAACCAAACAGAGCTCAGCAGCTTCATTAGTTGGATCTGGAAAACAGCCAGACTCCTGTAATCTGGATTAGCAATATTTCTATTTCAGCAAAGGATGAGAAAAGAAGGGTGCTCCAACGTTTCTGAATCTCTTTCTGGGAGACGGGAATGAGAGAGGCTTTCTGTATGTTGTTTCCTAGACTCTACAGTTATGGAGAAATTTCTCCATATTTTGATTATACTGCCATTCCTATTTTAATAACTACGGTGCTCTTCAAAGTATTGAAGAACATGGAAGAATGCAGGAAAGGACTCAGCCAAGGCCAGATCAGAGGGATTGGGATCTTGGAGTAGTTTCAAAAATAGGACTCCCTTCTTGCACATGTGTGACCTATTATGGGAGGGGTGGCATAAAATTTAAATAAATAAATATATGATTAAATAATAAAATACAACATACAATAGAGAGCTGCACTAAAAAAAAAATCTTCCATGAATGAGCCCATTTGCAGCTCTGCAGTTTCAATGAGACTAAAAGCCAGGGGTTTTACATACACTCCAAACAGATGGAAACTGGGACTAATGTGGGAAATGGAAATATTCAATATTAGCACTCTTTACTGATTGTCACTTTATTTCTTTAGGAAGATAAAAATGTGTAATGTGTAACTTGATTTGGTTTACAAGTATCATATCTGTTTTGTTAAAAGTTCAGTTCATTCAGAAAATAATTATAAATTGGCTGAGCAGATGCAAACAGGGAAAATACTGTGGTTTATCCATTTAATCTTATTTTCATTGGAGATTTCAAATGTGTAGAACTGATACGTCTGAGGCCTTACAAATAATGAGACAGTTTTACATTAAAAAAACAGACCTTGAGTTTGTTCTAAGACTACAAACAGAACAAAATTTCTCTTAAATTAGTTGGTGCTTTCTTTGGTTAAGAATACTATTTCTCCCTGTCCCCCCGTCACATACCTTATGAGTCTCCTTTCTATGTGTTATATAATTGTCTCAGATTCTGCATTACAAAAAGGAAGTGCAGTTAATCTTCAAAAACCTCTGAAGAAGTGGGACAGAAGAGTTGCGTGTTCATAAAATATGGACAGTTCTTGGTTGAGCCAGGAACATTCATCCAAACAAGGTCTGAGAAACATGGCTGGATGACAAATGTATTTTCCCTTAAATATACTAATGTTACAGCATCATTACTAATCACTAATGGCATTGCTTTATATCAAAGAAAATAGGTTGGCAATAGTTGAAAGGAAAGCTGGCTGAAAATGCAAATTGCCCCAAAATATATGCAGGCTGTTTATACACACATTTTTCTTTCTAGTAACAATATCCTTGGTCATGTTCCAGTTCTCATACAAGGCAGCTGTATTTATTACAATCAGTAAATACACCTCTCCACCCCCATCTCACAAAAAAGGGAATAATGTGTGAGAGCTCACTTCTAAAATCTGTGCACTGTGATTGTGCTGTTTCCAGTGGGATCCCTGGGAGCGCAATATTGTCTAAATGCTTCCCTTAGTCTCCTTGTGTGTCCCCCAGACCCATAAAAGCTCTTGAAACCTACCCTGCCCACCCTCTATGACAGCTACATGGCGGCATAGACAGCAGGTTCCCTGGTATCTCAACTGCTGCAGTAACAGCATCCCGGGTCCCTTTCACACTATGTAGAAATTGCACAATGATTCCAGTTCAGCTACCATGGCTGCATGCATCTTAGGAGGGCACTAGAGTTCTCTGGTTGATAATTCAAAATGGCTCTCCCTAAACCACTGGAGAAGAGTGCTGATGGCCAAAAAGACAAACAAATGGGTCCTAGAACAGATCAAGTCTGAACTCTCCATGGAAGATGTGAAGTTGAAGGCTTTCATGGCCAGCATCCATAGGTTTTGTTTTTGTTTTTGTGGGATTTTTGGGCTATGAGGCTGTATTCTAGAAGAGTTTATTCCTGCTGTTTCGTCAGCAGCCATGGCTGGCATCTTCAGAGCTGTGGCTGGCATCTTCCTCACTGAAGATGCCAGCCACAGCTTCTGGCGAAACTTCAGGAATAAACTCTTCTAGAACATGGCCTCATAGCCCAAAAAACCCTATTAAAAACAACAACAACACACACCTATCTCCCTGGAATCCAAGCTAACAAAAGTGAGGCTGTGGTATTTTGGCCACATCATGAGTAGGCATAACTCATTGGAAAATACAATAATGCTAGGAAAGATAGGGGTAAGAAGAAAGAGAGGAAGACTGCATGATAGATGGATGGACTCTATTAAGGAGGTAATGGATATGAATTTACAGGACCTAAGCAGAGCAATAGAGGACAGAGAGTCTTGGAGATGTCTCATGCACAGAGTCTCCATGAGTTGAGATCAACTCAAAAGTGGTTAACAACAGCAAAAGCTCTGGTCTATACTGGAGGTTGGAAGACCACGTGCCAAATGGTTAGACTCAATTAGGGAGGTCACAGACCTGAATCTTCAGCAGCTGAGCAGCGTAGTTCAGGATAGGGGGACTTGGAGATGAACCATGAGGTGAGGTCAAGTCAATGGCAATGTCAAGAAGAACAACAAACCAGAAGTCTCAGGATTCCATGACAATTAATGTGGCATTGTGTAGCATGAAAGCGCTCTGAGAAATGTAGTTTTCTAAGGGCACTAGTGAAATACAGACATCAGATACCAGGAGTACAAGAAAACTTACTACTCGTAGTATCTAAGATATTTCATTTTCAGGGCATGTGGCATCAATACTAACGGATGGGAACTACATTTCCCAGTCTGTAAAACTTCCATTTCATTCTTCATGTGTCAGTTTGGGAAAAGAGGACACTGTCTTGGATTAAGAGCTAGAGAAGGACTTCTTGAGAAAATATCATATCATTGTCACTGAGCATAATAAAAAATAATTAAACATTCAACGGAAAGAACTGAAATCCTATTATTCTTTCCATCGTCACTCACATCATTGTAACTTTTTTCATTCTAAGGACATAAATTACAATTTTTGGGGCCACCACATCCTGTTTCCAGGAATGGTGAACCAGACAGTGCCGGAAAGTATGAAGTCTGCAGATGTCTCCTAACACAATGCTGCTTATGCTTTCTGGTCTGGAGGGATTTTTTGCTCTTTCTCACTGTGCCAGGGACTGCCATCATATTTGTGCCCATTGGCTACCACTGTTTCATTCTTCTCTTGGAAATGCACACCGCAACGGCAGCCAATAGCTTTCACACCAGTATTGGCCTATGGACAACCTCTTTGAATAGCACTGCCCTAATATTTATCCTGCTATCAAAACTGATATTCAGAGACATCTCACTTCAAAATCTTATGGTTCTATTTGTTGTCATGGCTCCTAGTTACTCATAGTCCATGAATTTGTCTAAACTGTCATTTACAACAATCAGTGCTAGTATTACCAAACCTTGTGTAAGTGAATTTCATACATTAATTATATGCTGTGAGAAAAATAATGCAGTTTTGCTGCTCTTTTTAAAATCTTTCCCAGCATATTTCCCAGCTGTGATATGTTTTTCTGAGATAAAGCAACCAGACCTCTACACAAATAAAGCCTCATTTAGATTTATATAAAGGCACAAGTGATTTTCAGATGCTGATCACTTATGTTTCTGTAAAAGGAAGAAAAAAGCTGAACGCAGTTTACTTCTGCCAGAAAAAAGACCCTTGAAAGAAGATCACAGAATAGGGGGAAAATATTTTGGCCCTTAAGAAAGGAATAGAGAGAAATGTGGTCCTCATTACTTGATAACTATTTTTAATGGCACAAATAGTTTGCTTCACGTTTGGTGCTAATTCCACAGTGATATGGACGTGGTTCTCACAAAGTAAGAAAATGTCATGCCAAATAACTTATCTGAGAAAACAATTATGTTCTTTAAAAGAACCTGAATATACTGACATATTGACTCCATCAGTCTAAGGCAATGAGGAACAATGAGTCCAGGTTTATTTCATATGTGTGAACTTAAATATGTTAGGAAACACAACTGTTTATCATCACCACTACCACCAACATCATCCAACTGCATATCTATATTGAACAAGTTTGCTATTTATTCTTTTTACAGTTCATTTTTACAGCATACCTATACAGAAGTAAGCTTCACTGAACTCAGTGGGACTTACTTCTAGTTAAGCCTGAATAGGATAGGCGTGGAGCCTTAGATAGCGCCTATAGGCCAGACCCATAACTTCCACACAGATTTTACTTGAATTTTATTTAGGCACTGTTAAGGTTAACAATGTGTGCTGTCTGAAACACAAACCAGCTGGCATGATATTGATTCCAAATGATTTAATTTGGCTTAGAGTAACATGGTATCCCATTGTATCTCTGACTTAATTAGGCTACCCATACTAAGAGATGATGACATGCAGCTACAACAGAAGATTACTTTTACCAGTACTAATGCCATGAAGTGATATTAGTTGGGTTTTTATTTTCATAGCAGTTGTTTGCTTTGCAATTTGCCTCCTTTCTGTTGCCCTATGAAAACAGCAGTGACACCACATTAAAGTAAAACAGAACTCTTATGAAAAAGAATGCCAAGTACAGATGATTATTAGTTATCTCGTGAAGATCTTATAATTTCAGGGGGAGGTAGAGTCTGGATAGCTTCAAGCCACATGTTACATGAAGTCCCATCATTCTTTCCTTGGATGTTTAATTAATTAATTAATTAATTAATTAAAAAACACCTTTGAGCAAAAGAAAGGTTTTTGGTCCCATTTACCATCTGTAGGGCCAATGAGCACACATGTTTGCATCGCCTGCACTCAGAGATTTGGGGCGGGGGCTTGTCAATGCACTCCTACACCTTCCTTTTCAGATGTTCACTTATTCCCCCATCTAACCATCTTCATGGAGCTACTGAAGAACATGCAGTAGGCCAGGGGGAGGTCAATTAGGGATGCTTTATGGACATTCAAATGGGCCATGCTTGAGCCTAGATGACACGCATATAGCACAGACACTCTGCATGCAGTGCTCCAATCCTCAACCAAGAGTAACCAAGCTCCATACAACCACCATAGTGGCTAGTACATGGTTGTGGAGGGAAGTGACTGCTTCTTGTAACTTTGCAGTTTGTGTGTGAAAGAGAGAAAAAGAAAGAGAGAGGCAGAGTAATGATGATGGCAGTGTCCCTCGGCTTCATGTGTATGCAGGGGGAGGAGAGGCAGTCACACCTGCACAGTCACCTCCTTCCCACCCATTATAGCAGTAACCCAATAAGGCTTGGTGGTTGTCTTTGGGATATTGGTTTTGATGGGACGCAGGGAGCAAGAGAAGAGTATCCTGTTGTGTGTTTTCCAGTCGTTTCATGTCTAAGATGAACCTATCATGGAGTTGTCTTGGCAAGATTTGTTCAGAGGGAGTTTGCCTTTGCCTTCCTCTGAGGCTGAGAGAGTATGATTTGCCCAAGGTCATCCAGTGGGTTTCCATGGCTGAGCAGGGATTTGAACACCGGATCCCCCCACAAATCTTCAAACCACTACACCACAGTGGCTCTTATATAGGGTTACTGGATCTCAAGGCCAGGGCCAGCATCTCCTGAGTAAGTTGCCAGTTTTCATGGGGCATCTCTAGGCTCCTGCCTAAAAATTTGATAAGGGTACAAATTCTCCAGTTTTGGAGGGTTCAGCTTCTGGCAAGAGGAAAGGGCTGTACTGTATACAAATTTCCAGCTCAGCTAAGGATTGATGGATTTCTAGCTGAAACTTGCAAAGATTCTTCAGAGGTCTATGTATCTAGTTTTCCCCTTCCTTCCAAGTCAATGTGGCACCAGGGTTCACCCTCCACTCTGCTCTGCATCCACCTTCTCGCTAGAGGCAAGTTGGCTAGATTAAATGTTCCTTATCCCATCTTCCCAAGTAAGCGAGAAGGAATACCTCCCTTATTTCTCCTTGAACTGGGAACAGCCACTTTAGCTAAGATTTCTCTCCTATTTTCCAAACAGAAAAGTATGTTCTATATGAATGTGTTTGAAAAACAAGCTGTGAGAAACCATGGCTGGTACTTAATCCATAATGCTTGATGGTATCACCAAAGACATCTCTTGGGTTTCAGGTTTTGGTCTGGAAACATCAGGGCCTGGGACAATACTGAACTGGCAACTGTACTCTTACATGTAGGGTGCATTCCCACCACATTTTGTGAGTCCTCAGGTCAATTTAGGCCCAGGAGAGGTGTTTTTTAGTCCAAAACATGAAAAAATTCCTCCATACCTCCTAGAGGCAAAATATGTATGTATGTATGTATGTATTTGGGAGCAGGTGCAGCCCTCCAAGGGTCTCCTAGGGGCTAATGTGGCCTCCTATCTTTCCACAGTCATCCATCCCTGTTGTATAATCTTATTTTAACAATAACATTGTTGTATGTTTTAACTATGTTACTGTATGATTTCACATCTGTTTTCGCTTTCATTTCTGTAAGCCTCTTAGAGTCTCATTTTTGGGGGAAAGGCGGGATATAAGTGAGTAGTAACATCACAAAGCCTTGTAGTGTACACTAAAATGTATGGATTCAGTCTTGCTCTGGTAAGGGCCTTTACCATGCAGTAGGGACAATTCATGTGCTTTTTCAATGACACATAAGATGACTTCTTCAAATGGTTCTCAATACCCAGAACAGGCAACACCTCCTTAGTAGCTACAACATGGTGTAAAAATCATCATCATCAGCAACAACAACAACAACATTATTGCAGGTAACCACTTGGTCTGGTCATCAAAAGTTTATTAGAACTATGGTAACTAAACACTAAAAAGTGTGTTAGTAAGCTTTTAAGTTCAGCACAATACCGGGGTGGCGGAGCGGAGGAGAAGGCTGGAAGGAAGAAAGACCTTGCTGGGTATGATGAAGAGTACAGTTTTGCAATTTGTTAAGACTCAGGATGGATGGAAAACTTTCCAAATCACAAAATGGATAGTTTCACTTAGTGGTTGGAGAGCATGCTGTCTCCTCATAGGGTTGCCACATCAGGATTACCCCAAGCCCTTTGACCAAACCCAAAGACACAGTAATGGCCTCTTGTAAGATGACAGGATATGGTCCCTAGTGATATTAAAAGGATGACGTTACAAGGGGAGACCCTTGGTGCTGTCATTAAGCATGGCACACTAAGCACCACCCACAGTTATCAAAGGTCTGAGCAATTAAGGCCCCATACAGACAGGCCAAAATAAAGCTGCTTCGGGTCACTTTGGAGGTATTCTGTTTAAATGATGCATGCGTACTAAGAATCCAGAAGCCGCGCCAAAGGCTCGATCCAGTACTAAGGACTGGAGTACAGCTTTGGTGCAACTTCTGGACTCTTAGGATGCATGCATCATTTAAACAGCATACCTCCAAAGTGACCTGAAGCAGCTTTATTTTGGCCTGTCTGTATGGGGCCTGAGTATATTATTCAAAATAAATAGAGTACAGGTATTCCTCAGTTAAAATGGCAAAACCAATCCTACATAACACAAAAAAGAACAGTTCAACATGCTAAAGCAAATCTTTTCTTTGTAACTAAACAAAAGCACATATGTAATGAAACAATGAGGTCAGGTAGGCCTTGCTGAAGTAAACAAAAACATTTGGAACTTTCTAGAGACTACCTGAAAGTTTATTCAAAAATGTATCTAGAGATCCTTTTGCTTTTGCCTCCACTTTTCTTATGATTTCCATTTTGGTGGACTATCTATACATGACTTATATGTCTATACTTTTAAAATCTGGAGTTACATATGTGGAGCCATGACCACTAGGACTTTCTAGGACAAATATTCTCTTGGGCAGCTATATTTGGTAGTTCTCTAAACAAACCAAAAATGGGGGTAGCTATGCTGCTCCATTTGAGGGAAAAGAGTCCAAAAGGAGTAGTAGGATTATTCTTTTATAAGAATCAATTTAGAAGTCACAAACCAGTGTGCTAGTTTTGAAGTTTCCCAGAACATAGTTTTCATCAGTACAATGGGAGGAAAGTCCTATGCATCACACAAAACACATACAGGTGTTTAATTTCCTGCAACAAAAAAACAAGTTCTTAGGCAACTATCTCTACTTCTGCCTTCTTTCCCAAAAATCATATGACTAGCAATAAAGTCTGACATTAAGTAGTCTTTTTTTTTTTTAAGCAGAAGGAAAACCTTCCACATTATCCTTTATCGAAGCAGTATAGAGTCTCATCTCATTGCTGCTGAGGAATAAAATGTCTGGAATCTAATACAAGACTCTAGTAATTTACACTGTGTGACACCATCTTTTTAAAATCTCAGCCAACTGATTGTTGTTCCAAGCAGTTTCATACTCCTCCAAATCCCGTTGCTGGTCCAACCAGAGTAGTCCCATTAAATGAATCAGGTTGACATGAGTGTTGTTTAATTTTCACAATTAATTCAATGGGTTTACTCTATACAGGGCTAGCAATTTGTTTTGTTTCTTTGCTCTCAAGAGATTTTATTTGCATTTTAGGTATGAGCTCTCAGGAACTGACAAGCAACAGGATTGTGGCAAGATAACAGTAGCCACAGCATGTAGAAATGGTAGAAACAAGTGTATACAATAACTGAAAATACACTTATAAACATTGGAACTACTTCTGGGCACCTTTATACCAGTGGCTCCCAAACTTTGGTCCTCCAGATGTTTTGGACTTCATTCCCCAGAAGCCCAAGCCAACTAGGGCAACAGTAAGCAACAGTGAGAGCTGAGGTCCAAGACATCTGGAGGGCCAAAGTTTGAGAACCACTGCTCTACACAATGATAGTGCTGTGATTCCACTTTAGCTGCCATGGCTGCATCCTATGGGATCCTGGGATTGTCCATTGAGGGATGGTCCTTGGAAATCCCGAGCCAGAGAATCCTTTGGTGTCTCTGACTGAACTATACAAATCCCTGGAGGATCCCATAGGATGCAGCCATGGCAGCAGAAGTGGAATCATAATGCTATAATTGTATAGTGTAAAAAGGCCCAAGTCTCAGTTAAAAGTGGTGCAAAGGAAACCATTCAAATCCAGTCTAAATGGAATAGTGGTATATAAATAAAACATATTATTATTATTATTATTATTATTATTATTATTATTATTATTATTAAATAAAACAAGTGTAATGCCAATATTTTAAAAGCCTTTTCTTTAACAGCTAGCATTCAATAGCTGAATGCCTATGGAATTAAAAGGCCTTTGCCTGCTATTGACAGGATGGATTCCATATCTCTGGGGTCTTTTGTGCATGTCAACCACTCTGAAAGATCCTCAAGAAAGGCCAAAGTGACCAAGCAGGACTGTATGAATGTAGATGGTCCTCCACATGACTTGTTACCAAGCTGTTTCAAGTCTTTAAAGATACATGGTTGTTTCCCCCTGTTCCCATTTAAACCTCCCTCCCAGCCTTCCTTTCAACATTTCCCCCATTAACAATCTTTCAAACATCTGTAAAAGTGACTCTGGCTTTGCACCTTGCTCTTAAGCTTTTATACATACAACCACACAATAGCATTCATACCTTCATGCACACAACAAAAGAGGTGGGAAAATCAAAGGAACAGAAAGAAACAATAGAAGAAAACAGGAAAGGGGGGAGTGTTAGAGAGGAAAAGAATGAAGTTGAAGAAAGGAAAGAGGGTATAAAATATAGGCTAGTACACTGTCTAATATTTTACAGATGAAAATCAGGACATGGATAACCAAACAACATCAAAGTGTGATCAAGATGGTAAAAGGTATTAGTAAGGAAGAACACACAAGTTAGGAGAGGCTGCAGCAGTTTGTTTTTGCCTGAGTCTACTGGAAAGGGCAAGACTCCATCCCCTTCTCTCCTCTCCCCTCTGCTGAGTTACTTGTAAATGCAAACTGCTTGTGCACTTTAAACACAGTTTGCACCAGCATAGGTAAGCTGAGAACAAAGGAGGAGTGTTGGAGGAGGAGAGAAAAACTGGGACATTTTTAAAGCAGTTGAAAAAGTGGGAGGACAGAAGAACGAACAAATCTACCCCAGTCAAGTCTGGGATGGCTGAAAGTCATGGAGTAGCACATGATCCTCTTTACACTGCGCTAATGGCTCCGTAGTATCTCTCCCAGTTTTGCACAGCTTAAGCTGATACACAGGGCAAACTGTATGCTTTCCTATTCCATTCCTGCTCCATAGAATGAATGAATGAATGAATGAATGAATGAATGAATGAATGAATGAATAGAACCATTTCCCTTGCTTCTGATTGTGAGGGAGTTTTTCATCTGGAAGTGGGCCTGACCCAGCTCTCAAGACTTGCCTCCTCTTCCCTAGTCCCCAGGGTGAGAAGGATGAATCTCAAAGTGAGAGCACTGCCTTGAAAAATTTGTGTCTATATATTTCCCCCATTTATTAGACTTGGTTGGGTTGTTTGAAAATTTGAATGACACACATAGTACAACTGTGGTTGACATTTCATGTATTATGTTTAATGACATGACCAGGCACTGGCCTTTGTAACACACCCTCGTAATGTTATTAGGCTCCTCCCTTTATGACATCACAAGAATTTGTCCATAGGTCTCATGTTTTATACCTGAAATTTCAGGGCCTGGGATAGTTGTGACCTGGCAAATCCTTCTGCAAGAGCATTCAAAGAAGCAGTCGTCTAGTCTAAGTGTAACATTGAAGTTTATCGCTTGGGGGAAAAAAGTCCCCTGATGTGTTCTAACGAGCACAAGCGTGGGCGTGCACGGAGTATGATGGGAACCCGATGGGTCCCAGAACGCTAGTTTACCACACGGCGGAA
>NC_056522.1:166337458-166354434 GCF_019175285.1 Sceloporus undulatus | reverse complement strand
GAAATCTGTGTAGTGTGTGTGTGTGTATAAATAGATAGATATAGATACTTGTGTGACCCTTGGTTGGGAGGAAGTGATTTGCATGTTAATCTGTGTGTTCGTCTGTTGTTGAATGGCAAGGCCTTAGGGTAGGAGGATTTGCGAGGTGGATGTGTGTCTATTTAATTAGTAATCCCTTGTCTGTGGGGAAACTCCCTGACCCTGGGTGGTGTTCATTTGCATGAACTGAGTCTTGATTTTGGTGTTCTTTAGGATTGGTAGCCAAACTAAACTTTGGTGCAGTACAGATCGCCCCAAAGGGGCGGCCTGCACCTGCCCCTTTTCTCGCGGGATTGGGGCTAGGGAAGCCTCACTGGCAGCCCTGCGGCCCCAATCCACTGTTTTTCCGGTGTGGAAAAGGGGTGTCCTAGGGGCTTCATACTCCCAGACACCCTGGGCAGCCCCTTTATCCTCAGGATCATTCCTGCGACCATGTCATTGCTGCGGGAATGATCTGCTCCCAAAAAGGAGCTTTGTTTCAGAGCTCCTTTCTGCGCTGCTCGAAAGGCATGATAAGTGCCCTCCAACGGCGTGGAGACGTCACACACGTGCCAGACAATTTGTACATGGCACATGCATGACATCATCATCACGTGCTCCACGTGGACGATGCTACATAACGATGGCGCTATCTACACGAACTAGGGTTAGGGAGTGTGCGATTGGTGCGCACTCCCTAACCCTAGAATTGGCACTGGTAGGCCACTTTATGGCGGTCTGTGCCACACCTTTGTTTACTTTCAGTGTTTCTTCTTTCCTTTTGAGGCTGTCCAAGTGTTTGTGGGTTTTAATGGCCTCCCTGAGCATTCTGACTTGGTAGTTGGTGGCGTGGTGCAGAATTTCAGTGTTTTCAAATAGCATTCTATGTCCAGGTTGGTTTATGACAGTGGTTCTCAACCTTCCTAATGCCGTTACCCTTTAATACAGTTCCTCGTGTTGTGGTGACCCCCAACCAATGGTCTCAGTTCCTAAGACCATTGGAAAAATGTGTTTTCTGATGGTCTTAGGCAATCCTATGAAAGGGCCGTTCGACCTCCAAAAGGGGTATGACCCACAGTTGGAGAACTGCTGGTTTATGATGTGTTCTGCTACTACTGATTTTTCTGGCTGGCTCAGTCTGCAGTGTCTCTTGTGTTCTTTGATTCATGCACAAAGACTGTGTTTGGTGCTCCCTATGTAGACTTGTCCACAGCTGTATAGTATGTGGTAAACCCCTCTGGCCATGAGTGGTTTTCTCTTGTCCTTCATTGAGCACAACATTTGCTGGATTTTCTTGGTAGGTCTGCAGATCATTTGGAGGTTGTGTTTCCTCATCAGGTTCTCTATTTTTTCCGTGACTCCTTTGATGTATGGTAAAAATACCTTCCCTTTGGGTAGTTGTTTGTTTTCACTCCTGGGGTTTTTTTTCTGGGTCTGGTAGCACTTCTCATGTCTGAGCTGGAGTAACCATTAGCCTGTAGAGCCCGGTTTAGATGTTTCATTTAATCTTCCAGGAAATGGGGTTTGCATATCCTTTTTGCACTGTCTACCAGTATTTTTATAGTGCTCCTTTTTTGTCCTGGGTGATGGTTGGAGTTCTTGTGTAGGTATCTGTCCATGTGTGTAAATATTCTGTATACTGTGTGACCCAATCATTGGTTCAGTTTGCGGATGACTAGGACATCCAAGAATGGTAATGTTCCTTCCTTTTGTATTTCCGTCATGAATTGGATGTTGGGGCAGATGTTGTTCAGATGGTTCAAAAACAAATATGTTTTTAGTTGTTGTAAGTTGCCTTGAACCCCAATCTGGAAAAATTAACAGAGGGAAAGAAGAAGAAGAAGAAGAAGAAGAAGAGCTGTTTTGTAAATCCAGATTTTTCTGCTGAATATGAATTCATATGCAGTGAAAAGAAATCAAATTATTGATTATACCTGTAGTTCCCTTTAAGAAGAATAAGGAAATTAGTGATAATAAATCAGCAGTGCACAGATTCTTTCTTTTGTTGGGACATGGACATATAGGCCCAAGGATGCTTGCATCCAGTACTATGGGGTCCACATGATCTTTTAAAGTCCAGACAGGAAGATAAAGACTCAGCGGCTGTACAGACCGGCAATTTGTGCCGGCCTGTATGCGCGATGAGGGCTGAGCGACTGCATGCTCAAAGCCTTTACTGCACCACCCGGGTGCCATTTTGTGTGCGCCTGTCCATACAGCATGCACCATGATGATGCATGCCCGGCGCAGCACCCAAATGATGCAGCACAGAAGGGGTGTCATGATGGCGCACCGGTGTACCTGTGGTGCCCCTTCAGGGATGCCCCCTTTTGGGGGCTTCTTTTTTCCTCCTTCCAGAGGCCATAATGTGGTGTCTTGCCGCCCGTATGTAGAGCCCCTCAGTCCAGCCTGTTCTTTCCTCCCTCTGTGAACAGCTGATCATGAGACTCATTGTTTTGTTGCTGCTATATGCCCTCAAATCACCTCTGACTTATGGTGATCCAACCATGGGTTGTTGGTTTTTTGTTTTGTTTTGTTTTGCAAGATTTGTTTAGGGGGGGGGGGTTTGCACTGCCTTCCGCTAAGGCTAAAGAGATGCCCAAGGTCACTGGGTGTATTTTCACGACTAAGTGAGATTTGAAGTCTGATCTCCCAGTCTACACACAAACCACTGCATGATGTTTGCTCTCTCAGTAGCCCCAGCTCTAGGAAATACAAAGGAAATTCAATGAAGTATTTATTGTACAACAGAGCTATGTTTGAAAAGTAAGCTCACTTGTGATACCTTATATTTACTGAATTCCATATACATCAAATTCAGAACAAGTGGAGTTTGTGTTTGTGTTTGTCCCCTTTAGTTGCTCTGCACCAGCTAGCTGTACTTTTTGGGGTGGGAAAACAAATATCCTGAATCACCTTATGGATGATGAGTCAAGAGGCCAATGGCTTCTCAAAAACAGAGGTGACTAGCTAATTCTGAGCTAAGGGTATTTCAGCAGAAACTGATACAACTGCAATGCTTGTGATCAGGAGGGTGAACCAGTTCTGCTCAACTGGTAAAAGCATCATCTGAATACCATCTGCTGCCTCCGTCAAGAAGCTCAGGGGAAATAATAGGAGCCGAAACGAAAACTGAGTGTGATACAAAGAGCCTAGAGGCAACTTTCATCATGCTGTGCATCATAAGATGTTGAAAGTTGCCTCTGGGCTCTTCATTTCACACTCAGCAATGGGGAAGCTGGGGCTTTCTGCTTTTTGTTAAACAGCCAATCAATTTTCGAATACCTTGCAGAACTATTCCTTTAAGAAACATGTAAATATTATTTTGCAATGGTTATTGAGTCATCTTTTAGAACCTTTTGGCCTACATTCAACTTTATGGCAGTTGCTGAGGGAGTCATGCTACTGGTATTGGTTGCCAAGCCTTTTTCCATGGCAATTATGCCACAAGTGGAATTTCTTCTAACTTCATCCTGTAATTACTGTTTCTATCCCTAATGTACTGCACAGTATAGATGGTGACAGGAAATTCTCTCTAAGGGAAGACACTTGTCATTTGTCTTTTTTCCTGGTCTTTTCCATGTGAACAAAACAGTAGACAGTTACTTCCAAAGATGCATACAATCCTTCAACACACCATGAATGGACAGTAATCTGTAAGAGAAATTTATTCATTACAGCTGATGTAAATTGGTTGTTCATCTGCTTTTGTGAGATGTCCCAGAGGCGCTATGTTATATCTGCCCCCACCAACTTCATGTCCCTATGGAAAAGGCCTTTAGGATTTAGAGCCCAGTGAGCCCAGAACTGGCACCGTTTTAAAGTTCTCATTTTTATCTGAAGTTTTAATTTGGTCTCATTGGATTCAGGTCTGCTTTCCCTTATGCCTTGAAGCTTAACATACATCTCTGATTTTTCAGAAGGTGAGTCAAAGATAAAGGCATGTTCATATATGAGAGAAGTGTGTTCTATGTTTCATCAAGGGCAGCCACTGGGAGTGGATTTCTTTTGTAAGGCTATTTTTGAAGATCAGGGTCCAAGAGAAAAAATGGTTATGGGCCTATGGAAAAGGGACAGAGGCTAGAGCCACACTACTCAGTTATAGCAACATGACATCACTTTAACATTCATGATTACCTCCTCAAGAATTCTGGAACTGGTAGTTTGATAGGGGGCTTAGAGTTGTCTGCTAGAGAGCTCTAGTGTACTCCCCTGAATAAACATTTTAGTTGCTAAGGTATCCTGATATTACCTCAAGCTCGGGCTCCTGATCGCCCCTCACTTTAATATTAAAAGGGATGCTGAAGTGGGTAGCCTGAAAGGCAACCCCATTGCAGAGACCTGGCCGTACCATATTTGGAAATCCAGATGACTGTAACACGGGTAGAAGCAATAGCATCCACTACAATGAGATCATCCAAAGATGATCTTGGGAGTGTGCACTGGAGCTCTCCAGCAGTGAATTCTAAGGATCCCCCCCAAATTGCACACTCCAGAATTCCCTAAAATGGAGTCATGAGAGTTAAAGTAACATCAAACTGTTATAAATATGCAATCTGTACATACCAAAAGCTTAAACCAAGGAAAGCCTAATTCCTATTGAGGAAATAAAGGCCTGTTACAGACAGCCAAACTAAAGCTGCTTCGAGTCACAGTGGAGGTATAGTGTTTCAATGATGCATGCGTCCTAAGAGTCTAGAAGCCACACCAAAGCCATGCTCCAGTCCTTAGGGCTGGAGCGTGGCTTTGGTGCAACTTCTGGACTCTTAGGACGCATGCATCATTGAAACACCATACCTCCACTGTGACTCGAAGCAGCTTTATTTTGGCTGTCTGTAACAGGCCAAAGATGCATTGGGACTCCACCATTCCAGAGTGGGATCGTAGGATGTAATGTTCTTCTCCATTCCTCTACCCCACAAGAAGGCTTCACACAGAAAAACAGGTGCCAGGAAAAAGCATGGGGAAGTCAGACCCTTCTTCAACAATTCTTTTATCCCTGTCGGGCAATAAATATTCTCTTATCACAGACCTGGTCACTATCATCTCTCCTGAAAGGACCTGCCAGGCTGGGCTGTAGGAGTAAGCTGTAAGGCTATAGCAACTTTAAGACTATGAAAAAGAAAGGATTTTGTCAGCCTATAAAGTGACAGGAAACGAAAGGCATATCCACAGAACCCAACAGTCTAACAGTCAGTGTGTGACATTATCACTTGCCTCACTAATGGAATGTGGGCAGATGTAACACTCAAAGGTCATATAGTAAAGATTTCATTTTTATGTTTCATGATAGTTTAGATCAGCCTCATGAAAGTATGTCCCAACTCATGTGTTTGGGTATTGGTTACAGGAGCTGCTATTAAAAGCACCTGAAACAAGGATTTGGGGGTTTATCCGAGCTGGGCCCTTTGAACTAGAGAGAAACGTATGAGAGGAAAACTCAGCTGAGAACTGACTGACACATCTTGAAATATTTCATCTCTACTGATAGCAAAAACAATAAACCTGCACCCTATTTTTTGATCTCTCCTTTGATTTATGGCACCGCCGTTTCTCTTCTGAGCTGACACCTCAAAGGCTTTGAGATTTTCAGGCATTTCCCTTTTGCTTTTTCTTAGTCACTCAGGTGTAACTGCTATAAAGTGAGGAAAAACATGGAACAGAGTTGGTTTGGCAATCCAAGACATCTGCAGCTGACTTTATTGAGGGCATGGTCAAGCTACACAAGACCTTTCATGGCACATTTTCCTTCTGAGTTAGCAAAATTTTGTATTCTTTCCCCAGATTTCAAATCTCCTGTAGGAATTATGTCAGGGGCTTATTCTGATTTTGTAAATGATGCCATGCTATTTTGCATCCATGCTTATATCTATATGAGAAATGAAACTATTATTTTTCACATGCTGACTATGAGATAGGATTCACTATATGTGGTTTCTGTTTTTTCACCGAAGGATCAAGAGCAACCATTTAATAAGTTATTAATGCTTACTTAAATTAGAAAATGTGTGTGCTGGAAAATTACATGGTCCAGATGTCTGTGAAATGTTCTCTTAAACGGTTTGCTCCTTTTATCCAACGCTGTTTAAATGGTAGAGATGGCAGCTGTTTTAGAGTTGGAAATGCAAATCTGAAGGAGCCCATTGTCAAACAAATTGACCAACAAATCATAGAAAGGGAGCAAATCACCTTGTTCATTTACAGTCTCCCACTCTACAGAAACGGTAACACCATTTTTTCTGTGATTTTGCAGATTCCTTAGTTTAAATCATATCTATAATATATATATAATTTTCATAACAATTGCCACACACACACAAAGTAAACTTAGGGAGAAAAGTACGTCCTTTTGGGGAGGGACCCCCAAATTGTACTCTACTTCACTAAACAAAGGCCCAGATTAATCCTCATAGCTAGTGAAAGGGGTATTTCTTTGACAAAGGAATTGCAAAAACAAGTTCCCACAGGAAACTTTGTGAAGCATTGATTCCTCTTGTTTAGGAACGACTCAAGAGCATTACAAACTGGAATCATTATCTTATTCTCATTTTATGAATTTTGTGAACAGTATTGGCCTAGACCAGGGGTTTCCAACCTGTGCTTCAAGGAGTCCAGGTGCTCCATGGCCACTCCAGGAAAATGAAAGAAATAAAAAAATTAATGAAATTAAAGAATAAGATATATTCTTATATATACTCCTAAAAACCATTAACTTGTAAGACATAGGGTAGGCATCTTAAGGGCTCCGCCACAGAAATAAGGGCTCCACAAGTCAAAAGGTTTAGGAACCCCTAGCCTAGACTATTTTTAATGTAATGCCCCATTTTTGATCCATTTTATATATCTTTCTGGATGCAGGTGCATACATATATCTGCCAACTGAAGACAACCCCTCCTGATCTGATGAAGTGGTCTCTAGATCACAAACAATTACAGTCGGCCCTTCTTATATACTGATTTTTTATACACGGATTCAAGCATCCACAGTTTGAAAATGTTCCAAAAAAGTATAAATTTCAAATTTTAAACCTTGATTTTTCCATTTTTTATAAGGAACACCATTTTGCTATGTCATTATATTTAATGGGACTTGAACATCCACGGATTTTGTTATCCACGGGGGATCTTGGAACCAAACCCCAGCGTATAACAAGGGTCCACTGTCACAACAAATGTGTAAGTGTGTGAAATGCCAGAGGACTCTGCCCAGCTATTTTTGCTGCACAGTATGGACATGACTACAACTCTGAAATATGGTTGATAGTCCAAAACTTTCAGAAGGTTTGGTGAATGTGGGCATGGTACAGGCCTCTGTCTCTGAACCAGATTCTTGATGTTAGAGAGGAAATGCATATCTGTAAAAACCATGAAGAATGCTTATCCTATACTTACCTGGAAATAAGGTGCATTGAAATCTGTGGCATTTACTACTGCGTGGATATATACAGGATTGCTCTGTAAGGCTACAGTTCTGTCCATACTTAGATATTGTTCCCTAGTGGACATCCCCTCCAAACAAACATGCAGAGGATCAGGCTACAAGCCAGTAGCCCTATGCAGACTTCTGCTTGCTTTGGATGGAGTATGTATGATTTCATGGAGACAATTCTTCATTTCCTCTTTCTTATTCCATTAGAGTTCCTTCAGATGCATGGTGTTCCCAGCCCTATCACAACAGAAGAAACAAATTTCTTCAAGGCTAAAACTTTACTGATCTATGATTTCCATTTTCCTTTCAAGTTTAGAAAAGGAGATTAGGAGGACTCAGGAAATGGAATAAACCTAGATTTCTGAGAGATTGTTCGTTGATATAGTATAGTATAAAGAGAAAGAAGCAGGCTATGAAAGCTCATACCTTCAGTGTTTTTCTTTCAGTTAGTCTCAAAGGTGCTACTAGATCCCTTTCCATATTGTATGTGTGTGTATATGAGTCGCTTTAGAAAATAAATATTTAGGAAGAAGAAAACAGAAGAAGTGAAGAGTGTTTAACAATTAGTAATTAATTGAAAGAGGGTTTAAGAAAGTAGAAGAGGGTGGGTGAATTTAAGTATGGAAAGTTTTTTAAGGAAGGCTGTAGGGATGAGAATCATAGAATCATAGAATCATAGAGTTGGAAGAGATCGCAAGGACCATTCAGTCCAACCCCCTGCCATGCCAGAAATCCAAATCAAAGCATCCCCGACAGATGGCCATCCAGCCTCTGTTTGAAGACCTCCAAGGAGGGAGACTCCACTATGAGGAAGGAATTTGTTCCACTGTCGAACAGCCCTTACTGTCAGGAAGTTCCTCCTAATGTTGAGGTGGAATCTCTTTTCCTGCAATTTGCATCCATTGCTCTGGGTCCTAGTCTCTGGAGCAGCAGAAAACAAGCTTGCTCCCTCCTCAATCTGACATCCCTTCAAATATTTAAACAGGGCTATCAATATCCACCTCTTAACCTTCTTTTCTCCAGGCTAAACATCCCCAGCTCCCTGAATAGTTCCTCATAAGGCATGGTTTCCAGACCCTTCACCATTTTAGTCGCCCTCCTTTGGACACGCTCCAGTTTCTCAATGTCCTTTTTGAATTGTGGCACCCAGAACTGGTCACAATATTCCAGGTGGGGCCTGACCAAAGCAGAATACAGTGGCACTATTACTTCTCTTGATCTAGACACTATACTTTTATTGATGCAGCCTAAAATCGCATTGGCCTTGTTAGCTGCCTCATCGCACTGTTGACTCATGTTCAACTTGTGGTCTACTTGGACTCCTAGATCCCTTTCACATGTAGTTTCATTCAGCCAGGTGTCCCTCATCCTATATCTGTGCATTGAAGGAAAAGAAAGTTGAGAAGAGGATGGGGTAAAGAAGTAAGGTTAGGTTAGAGTGGATGACTGGAGAGAAGAGAAGGACTTTGGAAGAGAAATTTTGAGGATGGAAGGTATAGAGAGAGCATAAGGTGTGAAAGAAAAAATAGGAATACGGAATGTATCCAATTACATTATTAAGAACGTTAAAGCTGGAATGTTCTAATTTAAGAAATTCACGAATATGCCATCCGGTACTTGACCTCACCCTTGCTATATTTGTATGTTATTGTTGTACAAATGCAGATATATTCTTGATTTTATTTTCCTGTTTTGTGGAAATTATGACATTGTAATTGATGTAGTATTGCAGTAGGGAGTGTATGGATGTATATTTTAAAATTTGATGTATTTAATAAAAAATATTATAAAAATTTAAAAAAAGAAAATAAATATTTAGGCTATGTGTATCTTCTGTTGCCTACAATTAAATAAACAGCATCTAAAAACTTGTGATCCTTGAGCTGCCGTGATCGAAATATTCCTTAGCAAAGATGGTGAGAATGATAAGTAACATGATACGGATAAAGAACATGGCTGCTTAAAGGGCCAACAATGCAAGGTGGTAGCCCCATTAAGGTTTCTGGGCCTCAAGGTTTGTTGTGAAGTGCTGCTTTCTTAGGTTCTCCAACAGAAGGAATAAATTATCAGGCCTGGCTGAGAAGATCAAGTCAAAAGAGTGTGTTTGTGGGATTAGGAGAAGATGATTTTCTGCTCGATGTAATGGAAATAAAATGTCGTTCATTCCACCCATGTGGTCACCAGGCTCAAATCCTGAGGTAGTAAGGACAGCCAAGCACTTTCCCTGACAAGCCAGGATCTAGGATCTCGCAACAGTTGACCCCACTAGGTCTCATTGCAACCAAACCAGTCCAGGTTCTGCCCCAATAAACCAAGCAACCTCTTTTCGTTTTAGGCCTCACCCTTTCATAGTCACATTCAGAAGCCAAGGCAGCTCTATGGACACTATAATCCATGTGCACATCTTTTCTCAACCAACTGCCCTTGTTTTATAAGAAGTCAGAGAAGAGAGAGAGAGAATGACATTTTACACATTTTTCTTTCAAGGTGCCGATTCTAGTAACATGGCATTTTTGAATGAGACCATAGGGGGCATTTTTTTTTCTTTGAACAATAGGAAAATGCATTAAAGGGCACATCTGAAAAACATGGGGCCATGCTTTTTGGTGATGTAAATCAACATTTATTTCACTAGTCATTCTGACACTCCCTAGCTGAGGAGGTACCCCAAAATGTTTCCTGTACTCTGCGGTTATGCTTTATGTTTTAAACAGTTTTCAGCTGGAGTTTATAGGGAAGAAATAATTAAATGCAGCCCATCGCAGTAAGAGTCCATTTCCGTCACTCTTGAAGTCAGAATATATATATATGGTACTTTTGTGCTTTTGTTTATTTCTATGATACCACCTGGGTGATTTCGACTGAATTAATTAACATTTCTGTCAGGACTTTAGATGTGGAAAAGGGTGGGGAAGGAAAAGAAAAGGAAGAGCCTCCTTGTCTTGTTAGAGTCTGTTTGCTATAATGATGTCTAGAGCTGGAGGCCAATATGCCAACTGCTGCAATACTCTCCCTGGGAATGGAACCTTTCCTTGCCATAACCAGGAAAAAAGAATGCTGCCTGTGCCAGAGAAGCTGGCATGACAGCAAAGCTTAAGACCAAGCTGGAAAATGGTGTCTCTGTGTCCAACTCATCTTCGGGTATGTCTTGGTACTCATCTTTATGGAGGAAATGGATTTTATTTTTCTTGACTCTAGGCTAGAAGTTATTATTATTATTATTATTATTATTATTATTATTATTACCCTGCTCTTTCCCCAAAACTGGGACCCAAAACCGCTCACAACATTAAAAGAACAATATAATTAAAAACATGGAAAAATGATACATTAAAACGGAATTAAATTGTTACAATATTAAAATAGATTGCTTATTAAAAGCATAAAAATACAGTTTAAATTGTTTAAACCACTTAAAATGATACAACATCCCTATCCGGTCCTTTAAAAACATTTGGTTTTATAAGCCTGCCTGCATAAGAAAGTTTTAACTTGCCAGTGGAAAGACAAGGAAGAGGCCATTGTGATCTCCCTTGGAAGGGAGTATTGTCATTTAGAATATGTATATATGACTCCATGAATTTCATACGTTTTCTTAGGCAAGGAATATTCAGAGGTGGTTGGTCATTTTCTTCCTCTGAAATAAAGCCTTGCAGCAACTGGTATTCCTTGGCAGTCTCCCATCCATGTAGGCATCATGGGTCAGTGTTTGCTGTACAAACAGAACATCACACACCAAAACTTTATGCCAGCTAGGGCAAACATATTCAATTAGTATAAAGTAATGTATTTGTAACCATGGCGTAACGGTTTGAGTGTTGGACTATGACTTTGGAAATGAGGGCTCGATTCCCAGCTCAGTCATGAAACCCACTGGGTGACCTTGGGCAAGTCACATGCTCTCAGCCTTAGGGGAAGGTAATGACAAACCTCTCTGGACAAATCTTGCCAAGACCCCCCCCCCCCCATGATAGGGTCACCTTAGGGTTGCCATAAATCGGAAATGACTTGAAGGCACGCAGCAGCAACCTGTTCATAATGCTGAGTGATGTTAATATGTTACATATTTTCTTTTAAAGGAATGATGATGCTGTTAACAAAAATAATGATGTTTCTATGCTCTGTTTGGATGGCTATAAACCCTGCATGTGGACTTCCTTGTTCAACATTCTGAGAAGAAATTAGAAGGAAATTATTCACAGTCTGTAATATGATATGGAGAAATTCATGTACTGAACCAGGTAATTGGGAATGCTGGCAACTACACTACATTTGTCACATCCACAGATATCCTCAACATAACAAAGTATTCCTCCAAAAGTACTGCTGACACCATCAATTACGTATCTCGAGAAATTAATGCATGTTTTTAATATTTGCATTTAGTCAGAGGTGTGACCAAGATAAGTCCATATGCCCAGCCATAGAAGAAAAAGGAACAAGGGAGCTGAATTCTAAATGCAATACGGTTTCATTAATAACTAACTGGGAAGATTCCAAAGGGAATTATTTATAAAGGGATTTTAAAATATCATTTGAATAACCATAATTGGAAACATGGCCATGTTACTGGCTTACACACACAGCCTCTCTGCATTGTAAGTCTTATTGTATTGTCTGGACTAATGCATGCTTATGTCCATAAGGAATAATCCCTTCTAGAAGAGCAGTAATAATGATATAATTATATTTCTCAGTTCAGTACCTAAAGAGTAACTATGCATGCATGCACACACTCATATACCACATTTACAGACTTGTACTCTCATAAATGTAAAAGTCTGCTCAAGGTTTCAAAGTGTACACAAGTTGGAACACAAGACGCGAAAGGAATTCAGCCCTCTCAATGTATGTTTGGCATGACATATAGGCCCGTTGCAGATGGGCACCCTAGGACGGACTCAGTCCGTACTAGGGTTAGAAAGGGGCGTCTCTTCCAGATGCCCCTAACCCTAGCACAGACTGAGTCTGTAACAAATGGCGGCAGCCGTTCCACACGGTCGCTGCCATCTTGACGTAACGGATGCTCTGCGTCCGCATGTCGCACCCCGGAAGTGATGCCGCAGGTGCGCGACTAGCGCCTCGCGGCGTCTCTTCCAGGGAGCAAGAAGGAGTGCGATTTTCACTCTCCTTCTTTGCTGCGTCCGGGAACCATGCCATTTGGCTGCTGCGGTTCTCGGATGTAGCAACCGGCGGCGGCAGCAGACCACCGATTTCAGCGGTCTGTAACCCACCATAGTATCTTTTGCTTTCAGTGGGATGCACACAGGTGAAAAACATTTATATACATTAATCCATCTGTTACTGTATATTTTACCAGCTCTAAAGAATCAAGAAAACACGTCCCCAGACATGAAGCAATTTTTCAATATATATTCAGATCTCTAAACTAGTTTTTTCCCCTTCTCATTCAAATTAAGAAAAGAGATTGGATTTCTTTCTTTCATTTTATAATCTTGTTCACTTTTCTTCAAGGGCTGTTCTTGAGCTGGTGCTGCCAAATGAGAAATGTCAAAGTGCAGTCATCCGGACAGAGCACATTACAGTACTGGAAAAGCCAGTATTGGTTTTTCTGACCTGCAGGATGAAACGTAAATCATATTTTAAATTTATCCTTCTTTTCCCCCCAATGCCATCATATAGTACTGCTTAATAGACCACATTCTTTATTGTTAGATGTATTGCATCTTCCTCTGCAGATTTTGTTCAGATGGCCAAACCCAGGAAGCATTTCTCCAAAAACTAATCACTACTGTTCTGTATGTGGTAATTCAAAATATTTCATTTGTGTTCCAATAATTCCAGATTTTCCTCCTCTGTCTTCTGAAGCACATCCCTCTTTCCAATGCATTTGAACTAATGCTGAAGAGAAGTGCCTCGCTGCCTTTACTGTCCAGTTTCGATGCTATGAAAAAGGAGCTTAAAGGGAGTCAAAAAGTGTTTGAAGCACATTTGTTCCCATGGTTGACACTGGTAACCACTGCACACTATACAGTACATTTTAAGTATCTGAACATAGTTGAATTATAGTGATTATAAAGCTGGTTCAGAGTGATGGCAGGGCTTCTGGAACAAACTTTTTGCTAATGTCCCTAGTGCCAGGATTTCTTTCCTTTAAGTTTTTCTTTTAACTTCAGGGCAACGCCCTTTTTAATATTCCAGGCTTTTAAAGTATTCAAGGCATTAAAAATTCCATTGATTGCTCTGTTTTTATTTGTCTGTGGTTGTTATTTATTTGATTTATATCCTTCCCTTCTTCACAAATCATTTAAAAACATAAAACTTCCAAGCACAAATTGCAAATATTTTTTTGGGGAAAAAACAGTCAATGAAATAAAATTATGAGCAGGAAGAAAAGCGAGGAAAGAGAAAAAAAGATTTATTGCAGGATTTGATTTTTCTTGGCATTTTAATTTTGTATACTACCCTGAAACCAAATTTGATGAATGGTGGTGCATAAATCTTTTAACTGAATAACCAAACAAATGAGAAGATATTATCACCATCACCACCACCACAGTTTTTAGAGACTTGTGTTTGGTATGAAAGAAATGCCAGGACATGGGGCTGCATACATATTTCTTTTGCCTTGATAATCTGCAAAAAAATATTACACACACAAACACACACACACACACACACATGGAAAAGCCCTGCAAAATCCTTTAGTACAGAGATTAGTTTTGATGCATGTGCATGCTGCGGGCAATGGTGACACTATAATATAATATAATATAATATAATATAATATAATATAATATAATATATAATCATCAACACTCTTATTCAGTTAAGACTAACCATTTCTGGATACAGACGCTGCTAAACAGGAAAGTGGGAGCTAACTATAGGTGAGGGGAGAGGAGCAAGCGCATGTTTATACCAGGGATGGGGAACATGCAGCCCCACTCTGACCATTTTTGCAGCCCTCAGAGGCTGTCTTTGCCACTGCTACTGCCACTATCACCAATGAATTTACTGCTGTGGGACATGTGTCTCTCTAAATTTGCCACCATGCTGTCAGATCTCACTGTTACCAGACTTTGTCCCTTTGAAAATGAGACATTAAAACAAGACACCCAGAGTTTATGCATCTTGCTTTAATTCCTGTTGCACTGTTTTAAAGCAGGCGTATTCTGTTATAGTGGGTCATAATGATTTGGAGGGTTGTGTGAATCAAACCTATGAAGTATTTTTTTAGCCTGTGGTTTATAGTCATATTTGAAGACTTACTGTGTGAGAACCTGCATGGTGTAGTGATCTGAGTGTTTGACTAGGATTCCAGGACACCAAGTCTGAATACCCATTCAGCTATGAAAACCCATGACCTTAGGTAAGTGATAGCCTCAGAGGAACAAATTTTGCCTAGAAAGCCCCAGAATCAATATTGGAAAGCAAGACTAATAGACAGACTGTTGTCCAATGGACAAAGAAAATGCAAATACAAAATGCTAAAGGGCTGACTTCATTCATTTTTCCTCTGAGTACTTCTACTGGTATTAGCTGTGGTTGTTTTTTCTGAAAGACATGAACTTCTTGCAAGTCTAAAAATGATTTGTCACTGCAGACATAAATATAGGAGCTCCGGATGTATGCATCTTGGGCTCAGTCATTTAAGTTAAATATAAGATTTCAAAAATGATGACTGCAACATATTTTCACATTCTTCTTGAAAACAGTGAAGTCTTTAAATTTTTCATTAGTTTCCAAGACCCTCCAACAAGGAACTTTTGTGTCTTTTTTTTTTTAGAGTGTTATTCTTATGCTATGATCAATGACTGATTGAACATGTGTGTGCATAATGCACCCAGGCATTACTGGAGATTCTACTCCACCTGGCTTTTGCTACAGCGGCTCTTAAAGAATCTGGGATAATATTTATCTTTTTTATTTTTATTTATTTGATCAACACAGTTTGCCTGCATTTTTTAAAATATGGCTTCATGCTCCTCAGTTAATGAAATAGCCTTACATTTCTAGCAGTGCAGAGAGTGAGACACAGAAAATCATTACCACCTTGAACTCTTCCATTTGCTGTGTTTGCAGCCCCTTGGTAATTCTCCCTTCTACTTTTCTTTGGGTGCCTAAACTGTATTTCTAAAAACTGATCTGATGTTTCAAGTTATAGCAACACTAGAATTTTAGGGATTGAAAGACACTCTAATGATGGAGGGGAATTATTTAGAGAAGGCAATACTCCCATTATGTTAAAGTGAAACTATACACATGACATTCAGCTAGAACAGGAGTGCACAGTGTATGGCTTGCTGGTGCCACCAAATCTGCCAGTGAGTTGTTGAATTTGAACTGGTATGATGTTAAAACCTCTCAGAAGCACTATTCTGCTTTAAACTAAGGAACATGCTCTCCATGCATCTTGTTTTTAAAGGAAATTGCATCTTTTTTGGCACCATTAAAACTTTAAATGACACAGAAACAAATATGATGATGTAGTTGAAGCCTGATATAGTCTCCTGTGCATTGTTGGAAGGGAGGATCTAATATGGCTCCTCAGCCTGGAAACTAGAAATATGACATTTTCTACAAATGAATAGAAACAGCTGAATGCAGACACATATACACACTAGTTCTTAGGGTTTTTATAAAACGTCAGCTTTTCTTTTAAAAATAAAAAATTCTGAACAATTTTTTAAAATGGAGAAACAAGTTCATAAGTATCTGCATACATTTTAGTTAAAACAGTTTTCATATGCAATCTTATTGGACCAAAATTAGGAGAAATAGACAGCCAGTTGAATTCAAAGGGTTGGATCTAGAATGCCTGTAAATGTAATTGTAGTCATGGCAAGCTCCTGCTGGAGTGGCACATGGTTGGGATCTTCATTTATCTTGTGCCCAGAAAAAGTACTACAGAAAGCTGAAAGAGGCTCCAAAATAATGTGGGAGGAAGACATTTCTCCAGTAGTTACTTGTGTTAGATCCCAAGAAAGGGCCCCTTCTTTTTTGCAGAATGAAGACTCCGATTCCAACCTAATTTCGTAGTGTCCAGAAGAGAAGGTTGTAGATTCTAATGCATACAGTCTCGGAGAGGCTATTTTGCTTTGAGGTGGATATTCAGATCCACAATTCATATATTCCAGGGGAGACATACCAGAGTTTACATGTTATCAGATTTATTCAATATACATTTTTTTTCAGGCGCATTAATGAGAGAATGGGAAACAACTTTAAAAAGCTGTGTTTGTTGGCTAGTGTAGTATTTCTTGTGGGTTTTGGTTTGTGGGTTTGCTTGTTTATTTCTTTTTTTCTCCCCACAGAAGACCCATATTAGGCTAGGATCCTACATCAAATAGGAGGAGCATTGATACCCCACCCATGCAATTCTATGTTTTCTCCACCTGGAAGGTGTTAAGCCCTGAGAGAAACCTCTACTGCTGTTACTAGTGGGAAAAGAAAGGACAGTGGGAGCAATTCAAATGATGAAGGGGCAGCTGATCTTATTTTGGCTGGAAGAAGAAGAAAAGAGGGCACTCATAGATGGAGTGCACCCTCCTTTTTCTTCCCTTTG
>NC_056522.1:166321364-166332458 GCF_019175285.1 Sceloporus undulatus | reverse complement strand
TTGATATGTGTCCCCAGTTTCTAATCTAGACAGCTAAGAAGATGATTAAAAACTGATATAGGTTGAGTGTCCTTTATCTGGAAATCCAAAATCCTCCAGGAATCCAAAATTGTTCACATGGGTGGCTGAAATAGGGATGACTCTATTTTCTGATGGTTCAGTGTACACACAAACTTTATTTTTAAAAATATTGTGTATAAAATTATCTCCCAGGTATGTGTATAAGGTGTATATGAAATACAGGAATTTTGTGTTTAAATTTGGGTCCTATCTGCAAGATATTTCACTATGTATATGCAAATATTCGAAAAAAACCCAAACATCTGAAATCCAAAACACTCCTGGTACCCGATATTTCAGACAAAGGATACTCAACCTGTACAGATAAAAATGCCCAAAATTACACTATGAAAAGGCGCTTAAACAACTTGTATTATTCAAAACCTACTTGAATTAAACACAGTTTAAAAGAATGACAATGAAACACACCGTGCCTACCTTGGTCATCCTCTTGTTTTTCAGTGTGTATGTGTCCTGTGTGCTTATCACACTAGTCAGTTGTTTCAGGTTGCCTTCCTAGAAAACCATTTCACCTATAATCTTAAAGATTGCTGACACTTTATATCACACCCGCACCATGTTTGTGTTTTAATGACATGATAGCATAAAAGAAAATACTTTCCATAGAATAAGTTTCTCAATAATAATGCCGTCTTGGATCACATATTAGGAGAAAGGCAGGATATAAATCCAAGAAACAAACTATCCCATTTGTACCACCTTGTTTGCCCCCAACTCCTGTGTCATGATTGGTTTTATTTTAAAATATTTCTCTTTTATTTTTTTAATTGTTTTGTTTTAATTTTTAAAATTAAAACACAATTACAGCATGACACTACAGCGCTCTTACACTATTGCCTGTTTTTTAAAAAATAAAAATAAAAATGAATAATCCTTAATTTAAAACAGGTAAGTAAAAGAAAGAAATTTGGAAATCATTCTCATACAGTAAAGGCATCTGAAGAGTGCAGCAAAGAACCGTGGGACCCATAAGATCTAGGCAATAGATACATAGAAATAAGTTTTTACAGATCGCCTCAGGCTTGATATATATTTTGCCATCCCACCCATGCATTAATGATGATTGCAGCTTGGGCCAATAATAGAGTCACTCATACCCATAACAAATAATATAGCAAACAACCTACAAAACAAGAAGGAAGGAGGGAGGAATTGCATTCTGAAAAAACAAATGCAGTGTGTTCTCTGTGCTCAAAGCTCCTACACTTACTTGAAATTTGTCAGGTTTCATCACTCGGAATGAGCCATTATGTCCAAAAATGGCATAAAATTACCTAAAAATACTCCCCCCCCCCTTTTTAAAAAAGATATAGGCATGTTTAGATTTTGCCTTATTAAAAAGCCACCATATCTGATGTTTGGCAAGTTCCATTCCCTCGGAAGAGACTGAAATCAGAAATTATAGAGCTGGAAGTGGCTATAAGGGCCACCTTGTCCCACACTTGACAGTGACCTAAGCAAAGCCCAAAGGTAGGTTCCAAACCAAATCTCTTGGCGACCCATAAAATGCTCTCCACATGCATCAAGCTATGTATGTGGTGGGAATAGTGTGGCCAAGAAGCCTTGGCCATTTGATCTTTTTTAAAAAAGCAGCACCAAATTCTCATGCACTGCCAATTTTAAATATTTTCCCAAGACATAGAATCAATGGAGGATGCAGGTGGGTGACTCAGTGTTAATGGGGCAGTGAATCCACCCTGGGTTTGAGTGTCAACTCTAAATGAAGTATCCAAAATATTGAACTTTATCCACGAAATAGGCCCGGTACCTTGCATAACTATTTTATTTCATTTATTATTTTTATCCTGCCTTTCATCAAATGTTCCCACTGAGATAGAAGCCACTAACCACCACTGGATACAACGCAGTATGGATTGCTATGCGGCAACAAAGAGTAATTTTACCATTTAGAACAGCAGCTCAACCGTGCCTTGAAAGTGAGAGTCAATGAAAAGGAAGGAAAGAGGTAAAGATGGGGAGATTTCAAAAGCACACACCAACCGGTGCTGAAAAATTCTTACTATCCTAAAAAATAAAGGACATTTCAAATGCTTTTCGAGTGATGTGTTTATAAATTCAGAAATGGCATCTGGAAGTGCTTTGCTGCGGAGCAGTGCAAGGAGTGCAAGTTTTCACTTAGTTCCTCAGCCTTGCAGGGCCATCATTTCCCTCTATTGTTGTGGTGTCTGTAGATTATTTTTAGAAAATTGGAATAATCTATGCTGTCCCTGGAGGAGGAAGCCCTGTTCCTCTGATCTAGGAGAAAGCTATTGAAATAGACCGACAAAAGAGGGAGAAATTACTGTTCTGTTTCTTTTTCAGGGCAACCATTTATGTTAGGCGCTGTCATCATGAACTCTTCAAAGGGGCAGCTCCCTATTTTCTACCTGGTAGTCATCTGAATAGATTTAGTTGAAGAAAGCTTTAAAAGCACTGAACCAGCTGTTAAGAAACCAAGTGTTTGTTATACAGATCACCATTTTTATTCAGAAAGGTTGATCAAAGTTGTAAAGAAGCAAAAGTTGCTGCTGTGGTTTTAGATGTTTGGTTACTTTTTAGTGCATATAAATAACACCAACGACGACAACAACAATAATAATTCACTTATAAGTTGAGGTGGGAATCAGGTGCACTTTCAGATGGGTGGGACTTCAAATCCCAGCAGCCCTAGCCACCGTGAAGCATGCTGGCTGTTGCAGTCCAATAATGTCTGGAGAGTTGTATGATTCCCATCCTCACATTATGAACCTAAAGAGCCCTGCTACTGCAGTCCTTCCAGCACTAAAGGAATTTCTTCTTGAAATTTTAATCACTCTGACAGGGACTTAGAGGCTCGGCAGACTGCCGTTTAGAGACACTGCTGTGCCACCCCTGGAAACTCTGGGGTGGGGACACGGCAGCCGCATGCCATACCCCCAACCTGGCACAAAAAGAAGTCACAAAAAGCGGCTTCTTTTTGTGCCTTTTCTTTAGGGTGTTAGGGGAGAAGTCCTGAAACATCAGCATCTGCTCTGGATGGGGTTGCACTCCCTCTTAAATAACAGGTTTGCGGCCTGGAGCCCCAAGTAACTTCAGTGGCTCATAGTCCCATTTTCTACCTTTGGATGAGCTACCAGAAGTAGTGACTATTCCTGAACAAGGCCTGCTTGGCTGCAGTGGTCTGGGCATCCCAAGGCTAAATTATTTCAGTGCCCTCATTGCACATAACACTTTTATTTTTAATGGTTAAAGCTTAATACAGGGTTGTAGTTGGTTATCTGACAGACTGCCTTCTCCCATTTGGTCTTTGGAGAGATCCTCTTGGTAGTGCTCCTGCTCCTGAGGATCACTCAGTATTTACTTAGAGCAGATCAGGGCAATATGGTGAAACATGCTATATAAATGCTATTCCATTAGATATTCAGCTTACTTCAACTATTCTTAGTTTTGAATGCATGTTTAAAATGTACTTATCTATGCAAGCCTATCCTATCTAATCTAATGGCAGTTGAATGGACCACATAAAATTGTATGTATATGTGTGCATTTTGTATCTAGGGAGCTTATCCCATGGCTTACTAAATTGATTTACCTCCATCCATCTTAAATCTTAATTTGGGCAGCAACCTGATGTTATAAGAAGGTTTTTGCAACTGACTTTGTGGCCGGAATACATCCCGGGTGCATCTCCACTTCCAGGAGCATTCATCGCAGCTCTTTTTGGATCAAGAGTTTTGTGTCTTAAGAAAAATGGCTGCCGGAACGCTCCTAGAAATGAGGATGGACCTGGGATGTATTCAGGCAGCAAATTCGGTGGCAAAAATCTTCTGAGAACATCAGGATGCTGCCTGAATTAAGCTTTAAGCCAGATAAAAGTAAATCGATTTAGTAAGTCATGGGATAAGCTCCTTAAGAGTACCGTATATATTTTAT
This sequence comes from Sceloporus undulatus, assembly GCF_019175285.1. NCBI lineage: Eukaryota > Metazoa > Chordata > Lepidosauria > Squamata > Phrynosomatidae > Sceloporus > Sceloporus undulatus. The sequence continues at coordinate 166,328,465 of NC_056522.1, read as the reverse complement.
GTTTTATTGATCTGCACAGCTTTGATATTTTTCAATCTAAGTAGCAGGTACATATTTGTAAATAAATAAGCAATCTTTTATCCCTCATTTTCCAGATGTTTCAGCCATTTGTCTATGGAAGATTAGTGGTTTTTTTTGGGGGGGGGGGGCAACAAATTGGACCATGACATCGCATGGGGATTTTCAGGTCTGGACATGCCTCAATTAACCTTATAATTACAAAAATCCCTGTGATCCCATTCTCCCCTTCTTCAATGACTTTTTAAAGTCACATATTAAGGTAGTAGCCATGTTTTCCAAGAGAGCCAGTGTGTCATAGTGGCTTGAGTGTTGGACTATGATTCTGGAGACCAGGGTTCAAATTCCACTTTGGCCATGAAGCCCACTGGGTGTCCTTGTGCAGTTCACACTCTGTCAGCCTCAGGGGAAAACAATGGCAAACCTCCTCTGAATAAATCTTGCCAAGAAAACTCCATGATGGGTTCACCTTAGAGTCGCCATAAGTCAGAAGTGACTTGAAAGCGCACAACAGACACACATCCTCGACTTTATTAAGAAGGCATGTGGTAAAGTCCTCAAGATAGTTAATTTTGGTATAATTAATAGTGCTTTCCTCTAGCCCCTCACTGGCTGTTATCTTTATGCTAGCTAATTTCCTGGAGAAGCGGAGTAGTTTTGCATTCTAGTTGCAATGAGGCAGATCAGTCATTAATATACTCCAGAGGGTCCTCTTTAGATATCCATGCTGAATTTCCTCATTTGTGAAGCAGACTACTAACAGTTCTACTCTTTCTGCTCCACCCTTTCCTGTTTTATTCCTGGTGCTTTAGAGGGAGAGAAGAGAGAAAGGTTATTTTTAAAGGAAGTACTCTGGGTATTTGGAATTTTAATTTCGGGGGGGGGGGAGTAATACCATCATGATTGCAGGAATAAAATGGAATTTGCTTCTGCTTCCTTGCTAGAACACATTCATTTAGAAATGAACATCACTTTTTTTGATAAAGATAATATTTTTAAGTAAAAATAATAATAAACCAAATACAGTATTTGGAACTTCCTGCAACACCCACTCACCCACTCTCTTTCTCATTACACACACTCACACACACACACACATATATATAAAGAATGGAATGAACCTGCAGTGATGCCTTGATAGATCTCAGCATGCCCATACCAGTCTATGCAATGTCCTTATGCCACTCTATGGAAGTTATTGGGTCTACACATAGGCCTGAGGTTCATCCCTGACTCTACCAGTGTCAGTTTGTCCAGTATTTGCTCAGTTCAAGCCGGGGCAAAATAGGGGCCACTTGCCGACCCAAGCCCCTATTTGTGGGTACTCACCAGTTCTCCCTAAACGTTTTCTTTGAAAGAAACTGACATCAAGGATTGCTTCTGCAATTTGATGGATGACACTAAGTGCATTATAGTCAATGGGGAAAGGTGCTGCATTTTCAATGGCATAGTCAATATCATATTCAGTGTCATATTTCCTACTCAGTATCATTGTGTGAGATCCTCATCAATGTCAGCAAAATGTGGAGATCCAGAATGACAGTAGTTCGTGGTGGCTGATCCAGGTGCTGTCCTAGTTGATGGTGGGGACAGCCGAGCTGTTCAAACCAGCTCTTAAACCAGATAGGTTATACTGCAGAGCAAAGGAGTAACTAACTATTTAAGGGAGTAATGGATAGGGGATATCCTTACACAAGCATGTAAAAAGGCAGTGTAACCTGGAGTTACCCCATTGTGATGGGCCAAGAAGTTCCAGCCATAATCCATGTCATATTTCTTAGTCATTAGTCTCTAGCCAGAAGCATAGTCAATATCATATCCAAATAATAAATTAAATGCAAAGTCATATAAATAAATAATAATTTAAAGGTAAAATGTAATAAATTTTAGACTAATTTTAAATGATTGTTTTCTTTTGTAATACTAAGTCATTTCATTATAGACAGACAGCATGGGGTTGAGCATTGGACTACAATGCTGGGGTACTGAGGTTCAAATCACCATTCAGCCATGGAAACTTACTGTGTGACCTTTGGGCAAGTAACACTCTCTCGGTCACAGAGAAACACAGCGGCAAACCTCAGGATAGGATTGCCATGAAGTTGGAGTCGACAGGAAGACACAGAACTATGACAAATTTCAATCCAATAATTAAATTAAACAAATTTCAATTTAATAACTAAATTAAATTAAAGTGTATTTGAGGTTGATTTTCTTTTTGAATATTAATAATGAATTTAATCATGTGCAATTAAATAAAAATAACACAGGGACTTTTGTAATAATATGGTTGAATGAGACATGCCCAGATCCAAACCTGAGAAGCCTAGACATAGAAGGAAAATACAGAACATATGAGAGAGTGGAAGGCTTTTATGGCTGGCATCCATAATTTTTGTGGGTTGTTCAGGCTATGTGGCCATGTTCTGGAAGAGTTTATTCCTGACATATCACCAGCATCTGTGGCTGGCATTCTCTGAGAATGCTGGCATGGGAGTGAGTGGTGTGTGTGTGTGTGTGTGTGTGTGTGTGTGTGTGTGTATATATATATTGTGTGACCCTTGGTTGAAAGGATGTGATTTATATGTTAATCTATGTGTTGGTCTGTTGGTGAATGGCAAGGCTTCAGGGAGCTTTCCAACATTGAAAAATAGCTGCCCAAGTGACTTCAGGGACTAGCATTGGGGCTGGGCTGTGACCGGATGGTGATGACACCAGGATGCAGACCAAATGAAACTTGAATTCAGGAGCAGTAAGACACTTTTTGCAGTGGTGTTATAATCTCCTTTGTTTACTTTAAGGGTTTCTTCTTTACTGTAGAAGTTGTCTAGGTGTTTGTGGATTTCAGTGGTTTCCCAGTGCTTGGTCAATACATTGGCCATTACTGTATTTTATTGTATTCTATCTATGAACTGGCTGAATGCTGTAATAAATTTGTTGTATAGTAATAAATAAATAAATAAATAAATAAATAAATAAATAAATAAATAAAAATTTCCCCAGTGCATTCTGACCTGATAGTTGTTGGCATAGTCCAGAATTTCATTGTTTTCAAATAGCATTTTATGCCCAGGTTGGTTTATAACATGTTCTGCTATTGCTGATTTTTCTGGCCCAGTCTGCAGTGTCTCTCATGTTCTTTGTTTCATGTTTGAACACTGCGTTTGGTGGTCCCTATGTAGACTTGCCAGCAGCTGCACAGTATGCGGTAAAGTCCTGCGACCATGAGAGAGTCTCTCCTGTCCTTGGCTGAGTAAAGCATTTGGTGGATTTTCTTGGTTGGTTTTTCAATTGTTTGGAGGTTTTGATTCCTCACCACTTTCCCTATTCTGTCTGTGACTCCTTTGATGTATGGTAAAAATACCTTCCCTATGGTTGCTTGTCTTCACTCCTCTGGGTTTTTCTACATCTCTCAGCCCTTCTGATGTCTGAGCTGGAGCAACCATTAGCCTGTAAAGCCCAGTCTAGGGGCTTCAATTCATCTTCCAGGAAGTGGGGTGCACAGATCCTTTTTGTCTGGTCTACCAGGGTTTTTATCGTGCTTCTTTTTGGTCCTGGATGATGTTTGGAGTTCTTGTGTAGGTATCTGTCCATGTGTGTAGGTTTTCTGTATACTGTGTGGCCCAAACGTTGGTTCAAAAGGAAAGAAGAAACCCTTAAAGTAAACAAAGATTTGTTACCAGTTCTGAAAAACAGCAAAATCAAGACCCAGCAAGTGCAAATGAAAACCACCCAGGGTCAGCGGGGTTTCCCAGCAGACAATGGATCACTAATCAATTAGACACCCTGAGGCCTAAACACAGAGATTAACATGTAAATCACTTCCTCTCAGCCACGGGTCACATAGTATATATATGCTACTCACTTCCATGCCAGCATTCTCTGAAGATGCCAGCCACAGCTGCTGGCAAAACATCAGGAATAAACTCTTCCAGAACACGGCCACATAGCCCCCCAAAAAAAACCTATAAAAATTATACGGGTGTTGGGACATTTTGGGTATCTTACTTTGTTTATACTCAGAAATTTAATAAACAGATTTTTATAAAAACGTTAAAAGTGAATATTTCCACTGTGCTAGATCAGCCTAATTCCTTCTGGAAACAAACTGTTTTTGAAAGCTTTTTTAAAAAAAGCACAGCACTTGGCCAACCTGGAAAGTAGACCCCAGCTCCACATCCCGATCCCTGGTGTAGTGAGTTACTTTCAGGACATCTTGTTATACATCCAGTGGGACTCTGTGAAAGACACAGGACAAAAGTACCTGGTATGGAAGCTTCTATTTTGAGCATGTGAATTTTCAGCAGAACATCAGGGTGGGAAGCCAAAAGTTTCTAAGCCTCAAGCCCATTCATCAGTCTGCATGGAACAGAGCAGAGACTATGTGGCGCGCACAGCAGACACATGCCAAGTGGCATCCATCCAGCCCACCCATGCGTGTCATCATGAACCATGAACCATGACATATGCAGAACACATGTTCAGTGATGTAGGCCATGATCGTGATGGGATGAATAAATCAAAAATCACATTCACGATGTGTCAAAAGTGGTTTATGGGAGGGTTTTTTTCCACATTAGAAACGGAAGAGCAGATTGGCTCACTGGGTCACAAAGGCAAGGGCACCATTTATGGAGGGCAGAAAGAGCCATCCCTCCTTCTGTTTCCTCACGTTTCAGACCACATGAAAGTTATTCCTCTAAGCACCTACATTTGGCCAACTCACAATGAGTGACTGTTGTTGGAAACAATTAAATAGATCTGTGTAGTAGGTAAACAAATGAGGTAAGTGTAAACAAAGAATGTAGGCCTGAAGTATGAAATCCCCATGCCTGCACTTCAAGATGTCCTTTAAAATGGGCCAAAATCATTCATGGGAGACATAGGATGCCATAGCCATGATCAATCTCTTCATTTAACCCCCCAAAACTCAGCTTAAAAGCCATGTGGCCATACCAGTTGAAGACATCTGCAGTGCTGGCAAGTGGGGCTCTGAAGGTTGACATGCCCAGCCCTCTCTCACCAGTGAGCCACAGAGTGATAAGGACCTATGCTTATCAAACCGCTACTCACTGGCAGGATAGATCTGGATATCTCATCCTTCAGTACCCCACTCACTAGTGCTGCAGAGTTTCTCCGTTGGTGGCCCTGCCTGGCTTCCAGGTGGGCTATAGGGAGATATGTGAACATGGCAATGGTGCCACGATTGTAAATGTGAATGCAAACATTTACAAAGCTGTAGTTCTACCTTATAACTTTGTAAATACTGAACAATATGCCATTTATCTACTGCATAAGATGCCATAGACTATGATCATATTTGCCAGGATAATCACATCATTGGTGGCAGTGAAGGGAGCACAGACAATGTCATGGTGACAGAGGAAATCCTTTCAAAGATTTTGGCCTGCTATTAATCATGTGTTTTAGGTGTGACTCTTCAGGCTGCAGATGGGAGATTACATGAGGGCAAAAGAGGGAGGAAGTGTGGGAGAATAGAGCACCATACTAAAAGCAGATGCTTCGTATGCAGAAGGTCCTAGGTTGTGGATGAGACAGCTTCTTTTCCTGAGACTGTGGAGAGTTGCTACCGCCATGGTAGAAAGTAGACAGGAATAAACAGACCAATAGTGTAACTCAGTGCAAAATAGCTTTCTGTGGAACACTTCTTGATTCACTCCATATAGAAAAGGACTATGCATGGAAGCTAGGCTAGTAGCCTCTCACATTGTTGTTGTTGTGCACCTTCAAGTCATTTCTGATTTATGGTGACACATAATAGATTATCCCATCACCAAAAAAAAGTGTCATACCTCTGCTGTTTCCAAGTCGATTACAGTCAGGTATTATCACAGGGGGACACCTCCCAACTGCATCCCGCCTAAAACCTGACTACAAGCCATACTCAGCTGGCTGATTTGCAAAGTCGGCGGTATCAGTGGCATTTTCCCTGCAATAATACCCAATTGCATCCTGTAATTGACTTGAAACCGGTAGGGGTAAATCGCTTTTTTTGTAATGAGATAATCTCCTAAGAGAACCTGTCATGGGAGTTTCTTGCCAATGTTTGTTCAGAGCCAATTCCCATTGCCTCCCTCTAAGGCTGAGAGAGTGTGACTTGCTCAAGGTCCCCCAGTGGGTTTCCGTGGTGGAGTGAAGATTCAAACCCTGGTCTCCAGAGTTGCAGTCCAGTGCTCACACCAGTACAATACAGTGGTGCCTCGGGTTACGAAATTAATTCGTAACGCGGCCGCTTTCGTAACCCGAAAAGCCTTCGTAAGCCGAATTGCCATAGGCGCTAATGGGGAAAAGCCGCGATTCCGTGCGAAAAAGCCGAAAAAAGCACCAAAAGTTTTTTCGTAACCCGAAAAAACATTCATAACCCGGAACAATGATTCCCTATGGGATTTTTTCGTATCCCGAAAATTTCGTAACCTGGGTATTTCGTATCCCGAGGTACCACTGTACACTGGATCTTCCCTCTTGCATTACTGTTCTAGAATTCTATGTGCAGGATTCCTTATCTTCTAACCCACCAAACAAAGGTCTTCCACCAAAATCAAAAATGGTCCTTTGTTTCTCTCTTACCACATTTGGATCTTAAAATTATTCTGTGCCCTACAATCATTTATCTGCTTTGATATGCATTTTTTCAGGCTGACCTACAAGAAGATCTCCCCAACTCAGCTTTCCCTCCATCTTTGCAGTGTCTCTCTCAACTGCACTTAGGGGACATTTATTTATGATTTCTCCTTTTGGGCTGAATGCAGTACAATGCCATACTGACATTTCAATTTCTTAAGTTTCCACTTCTTTCAGGGTTCCAGAGGTGGTAGTAATATGAAACAAGAACAGGGATAGGTTCCTACACCACAAAAAAGAAAAAGAAAAAGAGACAGCAGTTAAACATGTTTCAGCAAACGTTTTATTCAAAATAACACGTCTATGATAGAGGCAGTTTCTGCTGGACTTAATTCCCTCCTGCACTGCCATTCCCTTTCCTTGTGTGTCATGTCTTTAGATTGTAAACCAGAGGGCAGGGAACTGTTTTTTCTTGTTTGTTTTTTTTAGTAAAGCACCATG
>NC_056522.1:166281386-166321354 GCF_019175285.1 Sceloporus undulatus | reverse complement strand
GATGATGATGATGATGATGATGATGATGATGATGATGATGATGATGATGACGACGACGATGATGATGATGATGGAACAACCAGGTCAGGTAAGCCATGCATAAGTAAACAAAAACATTTTGAATTTTTTTAGAGACCACTTGGAAGCTTCTTCTAAAATGCATCCGGAGATTATTATTATTGTTTCAACAGCATGTGCTTTCTTATGATTTCCATTCTGGGTGAAACTTATACACCTGCACTGTTTAAACAGACCAGGATAACTGTGAGGCAGGTTAATCTGCTCTCCACTTTTCTTTTTGTTTCTTCACACATGGTCAGGGAGTGGTTCTGAAGGCAGGTGTTTACCTTGCCAGTTGTGCCTCCTGTCGGATGACTTTGATTTGAGTCCATTCTTTCCCAGGTCAAGCTTTACTGAATTGTGTATTGCAGACACTCTGCTGCAACACAACACTGAAAGTCTGTCTCTCTCTGTCCCTCCTTCGCCACCCTTCCAGTGCTAATGCTGCCAAAAAAAGTTCCAGCTAGACAGAAGACAAGAAAAGAGGCAAACGGCTAAGATCCTACCAAAAGACATTGTTGTCTCATCGACAAGGTCATCATGAGTCTGAGTCGACTTGAAGGCAGTTAACAACAACAACCACAAAAAGGAGCTTCCTTTTCAGTGGCTTTGTTAAATGAGGAATGACTGCATTCTATAGTATTGTTCTTTTATTAATAAGACTTTTAAAAATTGTTTTCCCAAACTGCTCTTAGAGGTTATAAACACAACTGTGTGACAGGAATGCTATAAATGCCATGCACTGAGGCTTCAGCTGACCAACATTCCTAGATTTCAAGATAAAGAGGAAGCTGGGAGGAAAAGAACACCTCTGAGAAGTGCAAGAATTTTTAAAGCAGATTGTAAAGATCCTGGTACAAATTAGGAGTTCTCCTTTCTCCAGATGTGCTTCAGCCTTATTATGACACCTCTTACCTAGTTTCAGGCATGGCTTTACACTGGTTTTGAAGAGGTTCACAAGTTGTCTTCCCCCCCTCCACCCGCCGCCATGCTATTGTTCAGGGGAGAAAGGCGAAGAAACAAACATCTGGAGAGCAGAGCTGCCAAGTGTGTGCTTTTTCCACTGTTTTCAGCTTTCCAATTCTTTGTTTTTTTGCATTTGATAAACGTTAGAAAGCGCTGCAGGGCAAAGATTGCAATCAACAGAAAGCGTGATTCACTACTTTATTATTCTGACTCTACACAAGTTAAAGCCCACTCATGTTAAGTGCCTCGTTCGCAGAGGCGCTCTGTTCTTTTGTCCAATGCTGAGGTAATTGTGAGCATTGGCACTCACTTTGCTGGGAAGCGGACGGGGTCCGAAGTTTGTTAGCCGCGTTGCTCATGTCACGGACATCTGCCAAACCTTGTAATTCTGGTTTTTAATAAAGTGCAGTGGTTGGAAAACAACTTTATAGATGCACGGCTCAGCATATTGAAGAACCATATGGGGGTCACACCAAGAAAGAGTAGATGAAAGTGTTAGTCATGACACGTTAAGAAAGGAAGAGCCAGAGAGCTTGGTGGATAGACTAGGAACACTGTCTTCATTTACTTTTATTACAACAAACAACCAGAAAGAGAGAGAGAGAGGATGCCTTAGTGGATATATTTGGCATCTGACAGAACAAAGAAAATGTCAAGAAGATGATATAAGGAAACTTGGGAATGAAGAGGAAAAAATATTGTGAAGGGAAGAATGTAAAAAAAGCCATGCCCAACAGCTGATGCATGAGGCCACGCTTTTGCACAGTCCATTAAATTGTCTAATTAAAAAGACTGTATTTACAGTGCTGTGTAAATTTACATGCTTTATAAATAAAGGTTAATAATAATAATAATAATTAAATAATTTAAAATTCCTCTGGTTCATGCTGGTCAACCTGAAGATTTATGGGACGTTATACTCTTTATTTCAGATGAGGAAAAGGCCAGACAACTGATCTGCACACTTTTTTTATTCCCGTTGGATTAGGAGCTCCAGCGAGCAAACTCCAAATTCATAGATTCATAGAATCATAAGAGTGGGAAGAGACCACAAGGGCCATCCATGCCAACCCCTTTCTGCCACACAGCAATACACACTCAAAGTACCCCCGACAGATGGCCATCCAGCCTCTGTTTAAAAACCTCTAGCGAAGGAGAGTCCGCCACTCTCCAAAGCAGTGTCTTCCATTGCCAAACAATAATTTGGACAAGGGAAGGATCTGCTTCAGTTAGAACACAAGGAAACTGCCACTGTAGAAAATATAAAAGGAACAGTTCAGCAGTGTCAGAAACTGTCAAGATAAAAAAGAGGAGTGATTCCAAAATTCTGACCTTCCAAATGTTTTTGGACTTTGGCTCCCAGAATCCCAAATCATTGGCTGAGGCTTCTGGGAACTAAAGTGAAAAACACCTGGAGAACCAGAGTTTGGGAATCACTAAATGATAACCGAGGAAATGTGCGGAAAACTGTGGTTTCTCCCATTCCTGGTTCAAAGAATTGGCACAAAACCTACTCCACTGTTGTCACTGTAGGTTAAAAAGACAAAAACCTTCAGTTGTTTTATACCCTTTCTAGGGAATAGCATTAAACTGGAGGAGGACACACAGGAGAACACAAAAGCCCTGATCAGAGCATCCTCACCCTACCTGGCTTCTCTTAGAGTTCAATGCACTCACATAGGCATCCATTATTGGAAACTCTGGCTTATTCCTGACATGGCTTCCTGACCCCTATCCTCTTATCGCCTGTTCCCTGCCCCACACCACATGCGCTCATGACTAGCACTGGATGGCTATTACTACATGTGGTGTGAAGAGAATGGGTCTTATTGGAACAGGTGATTGTGTTAAGCTGTAACTGCCACTGATGCTGGCTCTTTGGATACCTCTTGTCCCCCCATGCCCACATTTCAGCTACCAGTCAGGGATCACGGTACTGCATGATAACTGCTCATCACTTGGATAATGATATGCTGGCTGCCTTCCCCTACATTTTGGGTTCATCTACATTGTAGAAATAATTAGATACCACTTTAACTGCTATGGATCCATCCTACAGAAGCCTGGAATTTGTAGTTTTGTGAGGCATCAGCACTCTTAGGCAAGGAAGGCTAAAGATTTTGTAAAACTACAAACCCAGGATTCCACAGGATGGAGCTACAGCAGTTCCAAGCTGCCTTTATTTGTATAGATGCACTCTTGAATAGCACTGCAGAAAGGGTCACACTCCAACATGGTATGAGCTGTTTTAGAAGAATTATTAGAAGAGGATGATCATAATTAGAAGCGTCAAGTCAAGAAGAGTTCATTCATCACTAGCCTGGACTAATGCCTGGAACCCTTTTGAATTACACGATTACAATGTTATGGTCTCCCTTGAACTGCCCTGGCTGATTTCCTATGGGATCCTGAGCTTATAAATTGAGGATAATCCAATTGCCTATTGGTTTCCAGGCCCAGTACAAGGTGTTGGTTATTACCTTTAAAGCCCTAAATGGCTTGTGTCCAAGCTATCTCAGAGACCGCCTCTTCCCATACAATCCTCCCCATGCTCTCCAGTCCTCTGGGAGGAACTTGTTGCAGCCTCAAAAATCGAGGCTTGCGGCGACCTCCTGGAGGGCTTTCTCTGTTGTCGCCCCCAGGCTCTGGAATGGCCTGCCGGATGAGATCCATCAATTAACATCTTTGGACAGCTTCAAAAAGGCTGTCAAGACGGATCTCTTCAGGCAGGCCTTCCCAGACTGAAATATCCCGGCCTCAGGATCTCCCCCCTCCTCAGTAATGTCTCCAAAGCCCCCTTTTCTTTAGAACTGAAGTTGCAGTGGTTTGTTGGTTGGTATTATTTTGTTTAATTTATTGTTATTTTAACTAGTTATTGCAGTTTTAAATTAGATATGTTGTTTAATAACTTTTTAAGGGGGGAGGGAAATATATTGTTTTTATGCTGTATGTTTTTTAATGTTGTAAACCGCCCGGATTCGTTCGCCACAGGGTGGCATATAAATAAAAATTTATTATTATTATTATTATTATTATTATTACCCTCAACCAGAGAATCCTCCTCTGGGTCCTCTGACCAAACCCCAGGAAGACTCCATAGCTTGATGTTAAAGTGGAATGAGAGTGCTACAATTACATAGTATGAAACAGCTCCTAGTTCTCATAGAGGTGGTAAACTGTGATATTTCAGGCTGTGACTGAACTTCAAGAATAATATAGTTTAACCCCACTTTAACTGCCATGGCACCATCCTATGGACTTGTAGTCTGTTGTGCTACCAGAGCTCTCTGTCATGAGAAGGCTAAATATCTCACAAAACTACAAATCCCAGCATTCTATAGCATTGAGCTATGGCAATTAAAGAGGTGTCACACTGCATTATTTCTGCAGTGCAGATTCAGGCTTTGATTACAAATATCGACAATACTCCACACACAAAAATCTCTTCGAGACACATTTCCACGTGAAGATTTCTTTTTTGATTGGATGGACAAATATCCAGTCATGTGAACTCCCACCTGGAACAGTCCTCACCTTCATTTGATACACCCAGAAACAGGTATACTATCTCAGTGAGGTTACGGAAAATGAGATAACAAGCAGAAGCCATAATTCCAAAAAAAAAGCATCCAGGGAACTTTCAGTTCTGAAGCCCATCTCCTTTGCATTTTCCTCACCTTTTTTTCCTACCTTGACATTTTGGAAGCGATTGTTCCTGTTTTATAGTGTGAACATGTGCTGTACTTGTCCCATAAAGCTGCAAACAGGTGTCAGTCAAATAGATATCACCCTGTAAATCTGCTTTAACAACTCGGTTTTCAAATCTAGGGCCTAAGGGTAGGTTTATGAGGTACCTTAATAGCTGTACAGGTGCACGCTAAAGAAGAGAGTAAGGAACAAGGTCAATAGCACAGGCCATAAAGTGAAGTGTGTGTTTTGGGTTGGTTTTTTTTTTTACTCTCTGTGACTTTCATAAATTTATATTCTTTTAGACCAATATAGTAGGCTAGCACAGGAATTAGTTTACACAATTCTGAACAGCAGTTTTGCTAATTGCATTTCTTCTATTTGACCTAATCTATCTAATCCTGGCTGTGAATTCACTTCTTGGGTAATGGATCCAAAGGTTCTAACCGTTTGGCTGAAATCCTGTTGGATGCGGGCCGCGCATTAGCACTCCACCAGCACACCTATTTCAGAAGGTCCAGAAGGTCAAGAAGGTCCCTTTCTTCCCAGACATACACCAGTAGTCAGAGAATGGCAGGGCACCAACCCCAGCTCACCAGTGGAGTTGGACCCTGGCATCACCTGTTGCACAGCTAGTGGCAAGACATGGCACAATAAAGGATTGGTCCTTCTTTGCACAACAGCCAAGAAAATGCTTCTGATTTAATATGCCTCTTAAATTATTTAAAAGATTCAATCTCTTCTCTGCCAAGATGAACTATTGTATTGCTATAAAGAAATTGTCTGGATTTCCTAGCTTTTATTACGCTTGTGTTTGTCAGACTGAAAGACCTCACTCCGTGTCACTTAGGCTTTTTGTTTGAATTTGGAAATACCTTTGAAGTGTGATGCAGTCCCACACAATACTGATTTGTGATCCATGGGCACAGCCTTTTTTTTAAATCACAGTAACTCAAGTCTCAGTACAGTACATTCTGACTTTTAGAACATAGAAACACATTTGACGCATTCACATGTACAGACATAGCCAGTGTTTGCCAGAGACATGGTGGAACGGAGGAGATGTCTGTGGAGTTCATTGAGTGCCTGCTGGACTCAAGATTTATTAGCAATAAATGTTACCTTATGCTTGTAGAGGACTATGCATAAGTCATTTCTTCTTTCCCGACACAGTGTTTCATCTTCATACCCAACATTTATGGATAAAAAGCCGCCCTGATCTTTTGGAAGGGCGGGATATAAATAAAATTTCATTTCATTTCATTTCATTTCATTGTCAGCTGAAGTTAGTGATAACTGAACCAAGGTTAATCATTCCTTTTTGCTGTGCTTACATCCTGCCGTTAGTGTTTGCTAATACAAAGTTGCCTTCCTTTTAAATGACCATTGTAACTCATTGTTATACAGTTACAGTATATAGGGCAGCACAACGCCTAAAATGGCTGTATGGCCTAAAACACTGTGAACATGTTCCTAGGATATTCTGATGCGGGATCAGATATGAACCCTCTACGTGATGGGTACCTGTTAACTTCTCTTCCCAGCCTGTATACTGATAGCAATATTAACCACCCCATATAACTGTTGTGTGAGTGAATGAAACCAGGATAAATCATTGCCTGGCCTGAAGCTTAAAGACAGTCCAAGCTATCATTTAAATATAGAGAGATGATGCTAACAAGAAGTCTATAAATATGTAAGTAGGCCTGCCTCCAATGTTGCATGTACAGATTTCCGCTCACATAGTGGAAACTCTCTTTCCCCTCATACCCTGCCAGTCGGATTTGGGGATTAGAGGGAGCTGCAGGAGAATGGGAATGATCCCCCCATTCTGCTGATGGAAGCCTTCCATTGGCAGAGTGACAGTAATTGGATTTCACCTACTAAAACAAAGCATGTATGGTAAGTTTATATTAACATTCTCAAATGACTAAACAATCACACACTTGGTGAAAGGGACTTGATCTAGGGAGGGGTCTTGCCAAGAAAAACAAGCAATTGGTTTTCTTAAAAGGGGCTTAATACTGCTGATGGCAGCAAATCATTATACTGAGCTCAGTGAAAAAGGCACACACAACTCCCTGTGTGTCTGTGTCCAACTGGCAGGACTCCCTGCACCAGATTCATTCCTAGCAGATTCTCATGGAGGCCTTTCAGAGAGTTTTCAGGAAAGCAACTTCATTTCCCAACTTTCTGCTTAGAGAATGCTTTGCCATCTCTGACAATGAGGCTGAATCTCTTCTACTGCAATTTGGACTTGTGGCTTCTTGGACTTGTTGTATTTGCAAAGTACAGGCTTACTATTACTTTTGAATCTCAAAAAGCAACTCATTTACATTGATTGATTTTTAGTCCTTCTTTCAGAAATCATCTGGTTCTTTTTCCTTCTCAGCCACAAATTAACTAAGTATTTATTTAGACCCTCTAAGGATGGTTGTTGTTGTTGTTGTGTTCCTTCATGTCATTTCTGACTAATGGTAACCCTGTAGTCAACCTGTCACAAGGTTTTCTTGGCAACAATATAAATAATAGAGGAGAGAAACACATAGGCCTGTCACTGTGTTCACACTAGGCCCGATGTGCTAGGAGATGCACATTTTCAAAGTTAGCAAAGGTGGAATCCAATACAGTTTTTACTGTATGTGGTACGTGGTACATGGTAGTACAAAGTATTTCTGCAGGCAGTTGTGCAAAAGGTCATGCAACCCAGTTCTATAACTTCTTGCACAACAACATTACACAGCCAGTTGCATGAGGCTATTACTAAGCACAGCTTTGCTAGCAGACATCTTCACATTGCCAGCATTTAATTGAATTTAGGCCTCAGAAGCTACAATCAACAGGTTTATTTTAACAACAACAACAACAACAAAACAGAAGCATCAATAGCTTCTCAGCTAACCACTTCATCAGATTGATGCCTCTCTGAAACCATGAAGCTCCTTCTGAAGAGAATTTAATAACCATGGCACTATCTCTGTTTGAAGCTGGGTGTGTGATGATGATGAACTAAGTCAATCAATAGATTTACTTTATATGGGAAAGGAAGGGTCTGAAGATACCTCTCAGACTAGCCTTCCTTATCACAAAGATTTAAAAACAAAAACACGTAAGTAAACAATGGTTTAAACTAGAGCCGAATCCCCACTAAATGTTGAAAAACTATCACTCCCATCATCACAGTTGTGCAGCATAGAACAGGTTATGGGAAGTAGAGATTATCAACATCTGGAAAGCCTGAGGTTGTTCTGACATGCCCATCTGGCATGAGCAACTTATCATTGCCATATGCATCAATATGATATCATAATCCCATGGGGGGAGAAGGTGCATGGTGAACTGGATCATGTCAAGCAGATACTCAAGCAGATCTGCATTATTTAAAGCAAATCACAAGGGTAGACTGTTGTATAAAACACAATATTCTTATTGTTAAAAAGCCCTCTCCCACAAGGCTTCCATCACAACAATTGGTGTCCTGTTAAGTCACCTGCAACAATATAAAGTTTTATCAAAATCCCAGTTTTTATCAAGTCCTAGAGCTTTGCCGATCAAAGCTGAGCTTGAGGACCAGAAAAAGTCCTTGGGAAATGCTTGATTTTTATTAGCTACTGTCTTAAACTGATTTAAAACAAACAAACAAACAAAACCCTGATAGTTGTTTGGTCTTTTTCTTTTCTTTTTCTTTCCTTTAACCTCATCCTCTTCTTTGTGTACCCAAAAATTACAAATCAAATTAACACAAGCAGTTGAGTCACTGGATTAGAACACTTGTGTCAGTACTCCTCCATCAAACACAGATACCATTTCTGTCTACCTCTTCAATATAAATAATATTATTGTTTATTATTTATATTATTTATTGTGTACCCACCCACTCTCCCATCAATTTTGTGGAGTTGAAACATCCTTTCTGGAGACTATCCAGAGCTGTCAGCAAAACACTACAGACCTTGGTTAAAACAGACACCAGACACCACAATAGGCTCACAGACCTACAGTGCAAGTATACACTGTGAATTAGCTAATAAAAGACAGTCTCATATGGAAGCAGAATAGTATCCTACTATTTTACCGAAGCTCAGTGCTGGAACTCTTGAATATGATTTCCACTGTACTTGCACCTTTTAAATAAATAATAAACAAAATATTTATATTTATTTATATTAAACATTGATGGAAACAAGAAGAACCCCACACTAACAGTCCTTCCTTGCCTTTCATTTCTCCATCCCAGTATTACACTCCCCCCATAAACTTTTCCCCAATTTAAGCATCTCTTCTTCCCTTTGGATCAAATCTTTCATATTCTTAGAAACACCACTAGCGTTTCTTTTGTGCCAATAGATCCTTTCCCCAGAATCCATTCCTCCCAAGTGCCGATCCCGTGACTGTTTCTGATACTAACCCAAGTAACCTTTTCCCTCTGGGCAGAATGGAAAGGCTGACCTGAGAGACTGAAATGGCTCCCAATAATAATAGTAATAGTAATAATAGTAATAATAATAATAATAATAATAATAATAATAATAATAATAATAATAATAATACTTGGAATCTGGGCAGCTTACAACAGAGGGGATAATACAAGGCAATAACAATAAACATGAATTAAAAAAACAAATGTAACATGGCAATGCATTAAACAATAGCAATAAAATAAGATAGCGATTAACAATAGCAATAAATAACAAAAAATAGAATCATAGAATCATAGAATCGTAAGTTGGAAGAGACCACAAGGGCCATCCAGTCCAACCCCATTCTGCCATGCAAGAAATCTAAATCAAAGCATCCCAGACAGATGTCCATCCAGCCTCTGTTTAAAGACCTCTAAGGAAGGATGCATAGCAATTACAGCAACAAAAACACATAGTAATTATAGCAACAATAAAATTAACTAAGCAAAATGCATAACAATTAACAGAGCAAAAATACATAGCAATTATAGCAACAAAAATACATAGTAATTATAGCAACAATATAATTAACAAAGCAAAATACATAATAATTAACAGAGCAAAACAAGTAAAATGATTTTGTATGCAAAATAAGATTTGCCATTTCCAGACCACTTATTCTGAAGTGCAGTGGGCCCTTGGTATCCACTGGGATTTGGTTCCAGGACCAGCATCCCACAGTGGATACCAAAATGCATGGGTGGTCAAATCCCATTATATACAATGGCATAGTAAAAAGGTGCCCCTTATATAAAATGACAAAATCAAGTCTTGCTTTTTGGTGTGTGTGTGTATATATATATAATATTTTCAAACCATAGATGGTTGAATCCATGGTTGAATAATGAATGGTTGGATAAGGAATCCATAGATACGGAGAGCTAATTGTGGTTCCACATAAACTGAGCAATGAAAACCACTATCTTTCAAGACCCTACACACAGGCTGCTTTGTAGGAGAATGAGCAAGTGGCTTGAAGGCAATCAGATATAACATCAGTATTAATAGCATCATAGATTTTAACACTGACACAATGTGGCCTTAGGAAATTGCTGGAGTTGGTGATAGTGAATGACATAAAAATGTCAAGTTCAAGTAATGTTGTTGGTAGAAAACTGATCTCACATTATGGGTTGACATTAGGGGAATGTGTATCTCCTATGTTAACCTGTTTCCCTCCCACAATGGGAGTTTCTCAGAAATATACACCTCAACATTCAGATTTGCAAATTAACACTATGTTTACCTTCCAGACCTATTACAAAACCAAGCACAGTAAACGGATGATAAGTAGGTGAGGAAAATCAAATGCTATGTCAAACAAGTTTCTTTCACTACTGGAGAGAGCACATCTGCAATAAAAAGGGTAAATAATATATAGTACCCAAGGAAAGACATCTGCAAAAATTGCAATAAAACCCCACCCAATTCTGGTGTGTGAGATTGTGAGCCTTCTGCCGTCAGCAACTGTGCAGCAGAAACAAATTCTAGAATGGGGTATTAGATCACCAGTTATCTTACTGGGACCTTAAAGTTTGAGCAGATAAAACCAATTGGTCAGGATAGGGGTTTCTTCATGCATGCAAGGCAGAGCAGTCAAGTGGCTACTCTCAAAAGTTTCTGTTTCTCCAGGCATTCCATAAGTCTCAAAGGATCCCCCTGAACCTTTACACCAGTGTTCCTAACAAAATTGGACAAGAAGTAAATCTCAAGTAATAGGGCATTGGTTTTGATGGAGGGAAAGATCATAAGCATTACCTAGGAATTTGAACTGAGCTCTCCCAAGGTCTTACTGCTTCTGGACCTGGTATCTGATTTTGAACTTGTTTGGGGGGTGACTGGTCTCTCCTCCTGTCCATGAATCCTTCTCAGATGGATACCTGATAATTATTCTGCCTTGTTGGGTTTGTCCTCCTTCTGCATTCACCCCCATCCTTCCTTAAGCAGCTGCTTTACCAGAGCTGCTTTCAATTGGAAATTTAACCTTCTTCTCAATTCCTTGGTCAGGAAAGTTTCCCTCCACATCTATATATCATAGAATCAAAGAGTTGGAAGAGACCACAAGGGCCATCCAGTCCAACCCCATTCTGTCATGCAGGAACTCTCAGTCAAAGCATACCTGACTGATGACAATCCTCCCACTGGGGGACTGGTCACTGATTTGTGGGGTCTCAAGACCATCTAAATATGCCTCTGTTTGGTTCTTCTACTCTTTCAGTTTTACCTAGAACCCAGTTAACGAAATATCTTTTGACTTCTTTGGATTTTAAGTTTCGCTGGTGTACAAACCATACTGCAGAAATAATTCAGTTTGAGACCACTTTAACTTCCCTGGCTCAGTGCTAGGGAATACTGGAAATTGTAGTTCGTTGTGGCACCAGAGCTCTCTGACAGAGAACGCTAAATGTCTCACTGAGGCCTGTTACAGACTGCTCAAATAAAGCTGCTTCGGGTCTCTTTGGAGGTATGCTGTTTAAATGACGCGTGCATCCTAAGAATCCGAAAGCTGCACCAAAGCTGCACTCCAGTGCTTAGGAATGGAGTGTGGCTTTGGCGCGACCTCCGGACTCGTAGGACCCATGCATCATTTAAATAGCATACCTCCAAAGAGACTCGAAGCAGCTTTATTTGGGCAGTCTGTAACAGGCCAAAGCTACACTTTCCAGAATTCCTTAGCATTAAGCCAGGGCAGATAAAGCGGTTTCAGACTGGCTTATTTATGCAGTGTGTTTTGGACCTGAGTTCCATATAAACCAGATCTTAAGAAAAGCCTCTGTATTAATCTGCCCTGATTTTGTACTGCATATGATAGATCAGTTAATTTTCAGAAACTCTATTAGTTCAGTTCAGAATTTTAGACCTACAGGAAAAAAAAAAACAGTTTCAGCTCTTTTGACATAATACAATATTGGATTCACTAAGTTTTAGCAGATAGCAGTTCAGTTCAAGATAGCAGATTTGCATTGATTGCTCTCCTATTCCACTCATCCCTTATTTTTTAAAATAATAATAATAACAATAATGCAGAGAACCCAAGTAGCCTTGCTGCATCAAAGGCAAAGTATCATATGTTTCTGACACCATTATAATGGGATAAATTCCTATTGTTGAGTTTTTAATTCATTTGGCTGCATATCATTCTGTTAACAGTACTAAAGGGATAAAAAGAAGCACTTTATACTCTTTTCTGTTCCTACAAAAACAAAATCTGTGAGATCTATTCTATAAAGAGAAGGCAAAGAGTCAAGCAAATGAACTTGTGAGCAAACTTGGTAGTGACATCAATGGGGTTTTCAATCTGGACCTCAATAGAAAATAAATTATTTGTTATCCCATGATAGCCAAGAGATAATTGAACAAGAGCAACCTCTTAGGAAGGTTCCCAAGTATTTAAAGCTTCAAATCCTCCCAGTTTTGCCACCTGGAGTAAAATCCAGCGCTGTAACAAACTGAATTCAAAACATTCGGTTTTGTGTTAGATCATCAGACTACTTTTCTAAGGTATTTTAAAAAGAAATCTGTGGGTTAAGTTTCAGTTGGTATAGCAACATTTCAAGGGCTAAGAGAATGGAGTTGTCCTTTTTCAATTGCGAAGAAGATTCAACATCAGATTGCCCGTTCTGGTTCAATGAGGATTCCAGTGACCAACTCTCCTCTCAGCCAGACAATTTTGTACATGACTGCATTCCTCTTACAGGTGAAGGGTCTCCTTGGATGTCCTTATTTCCTGATGTGCAAATACCACTCCTAGACTTAGGTGGGCAGATCCAGCAGTTTGAGGGTAGTGCTGAATTGGACAGCTCCTTGTTGGTTCAATCCGATGATAGTGATCTGCCGCATAAACATGACAGATTCACTCCTGCTCACCCTTATGGGACACAGAGACATGCTGCCAACATTAGGGAAAGAAAAAGGATGCTCAGTATCAACTCTGCCTTTGATGAACTCAGAGGCCATATACCAACTTTCCCTTACGAAAAGCGCCTCTCCAAAATAGACACCCTCCGACTGGCCATCGCATACATTGCACTGCTTAGCGATATCTTGACATCAGGATCTGACCCCAAATCCTATGTGCAGAAATGTATGAAAAACGGATATAAGGGTAATCAGGATGCAATCTGGAACACAAGTGGTAAGTCTGTTAAATATATATTTTAAAGCTCTGTCTTCAGATTTGGCTTTCATCAAGACAGATGAAAATCAAAGCAGAAGGGAGGCGAAAACAGTCTCAGCAGAATATTCTCCCTCATGATAACAGAGCAAATATCTGAAAATATCATTAGCAGTTCTGCATAGTATAATATTTTTGTAATGTGAAACTATCCGGTTTTATGTATCGTTTAGCATGTCACTGTGTGTTTAGACAATTGGAAAATCTTGCATGGCATAATTAGTTCAGGTTCCAGTTTTTTGTAAGTACTGTTTTGGGCTTTTCTCATACAAGCACTTAGTTTTATTTTGGAGTAAACATTAAGACACTGAGTTACTTTCGCTGTTTTCTAGCCATAGAAGCTTACAAATCATCATCATCATCATCATCATCATCATCATCATCATCATTATCTAAGGTCATCTATAACTAGAAAACCATTTAAGCAAGAGAGGAAATCATACAAAAATGCAAAATGTTAAATGAATGATAAGTAACTGCCTCAATTTGTCTAGTACTCTAAAAGAGACAATGAAGTGCAACTGTACATTCCCACTTCCTTGCAATTTGTTTACATTATATAAAAATGTGAAACACAAATATAGCAGTTTTGGAAGGGAATCCAAAATATTATAGATATGGATGTCCTCCAAAGTTTACTCTAACATGCAAGTTGACATTTTATTTTATTTTATTGGTGCAGGGGAACTAAATTTCTCCAGATCTGGTCATATGTTTCCAATGGCCAGATTATTTATTGAACAGAAATGTATTTGGGTGAGAATGTTTTTAAAAAGTAGAAGATAAAGATAAGAACAATGGCCAGCATCCTGTTAGGAACTTATGTAAGTGGGTTTAAATCTGCAGGAGATAGAATTGCACAGTTCCATAACATCCATATCCAGTAAAGAGCTGTTGTTACGTTACTATGTAGGGAGCCAGCAAAGTGACCAAAGCACATTAGGACTGATGTAGAGCCTGATGCGCATTGCCAGTGCCCTGATATGCCTATTCGGAATTCACTAACAGGGTTTCTTAGTGCATTTCTTATATGGCTAAGTACAATTGGCCCTCCGTATCCAAGGATCCTTTATCCATGGATTCAAGCATCCATGCTTGAAAATACTTAACAAATAAATAAATTCCAAAAAACAAACCTTAATTTGAGCATTTTATATAGGGGGGTGTCACCATTTTACTGTCCATTGTTTTTAATGGGACTTGAACATCTGCAGATATTGGTATTCATGGGGGCTCCTAAAACCAAAACCCAGCAGATATTGAGGGCCCACTGCATACATCTCTCCCATAAGAATCTCTTATTGTTTTCAAGGTATCTTCATCTATGTTCCTTCCTCTCCAAACTGTAGGTTCTTTCTGATCCCCCTACTTTTCTGTCCATCTGTCCTTCTTTTAGGAAATACTGAGTTGGTTGCTTATGGGGTGGACAGGGGCAGGAGGGCAGGAAGCATGAATTAAACCCCCAAGTTCCCAGTTCAGATTTTATCTCTGCCATGGATTGTGGCAGCTGGATGTACAAATACAGTTCAAATGTCCAACCTTGGCATAAATCAAAATATAAACTCCTGGCTTAATTGTCACTAATAGAACGAGATAAACCAGTTCCTTAATTAAAAGGAAAGGGTGTCATATGTTAATTAATTCCTTTCATCATTTTCTTCCTTATTAGTTTCATCAAACATAATGTAACAGATGGAGAAAGCGATTGGGAGTTTGCAATTTAGCGTGCTCCCATCTTTCTAAATTAAAATGCGGTGCTTCTCCAGACATGTGTGCTTTTGTTGAGCTTTTAGTCATCCTTTTTTGCTGAAGAGGAGTGTGAATAATGAAATGTCTTCTTCAGAAGAAATGAGAGTTTGGTTCTTCTGCGGCACATGGGAGAGATTGTGGGGGTTCTTCGCCTTTGTTTGGTTTATTACTTCTCTCTCTTCTCTCTCTCTCTCTCTCTTTCTCTCTCAATCTTCCAGATCTGACAGCCCGTTTATCCTGGGTGAAATGGGATTGAGAGATGCCCTGTGTTGAAGAGGGAAAAAAGAATCGTTTTTCAAAGGACCTGGCTGCTTGACACCATCTGTTGAATTATCATCATCCAGAAGAGAGATATTCCACAGAAGTGCAACAATACATTCACACTACTGATTGACTGATACAATTTTGTTTAGCAGCAGACATGAACCACTTATAGATGCTTTCAAAAATAAAACCCCATTAAAAATGCAAATATTGTTATACCAGAGCCCTATACAGAATAGAAGTAATTTAAATCTGTAGAAATGTGGCTTTTAGCATCATGCTTAAAAACTAGAATGATCTCAGTTGAATTAGCCTCATAATTGCAGGAAATCCAGAAGAATTTGTGTGTGTGTTTTAAATGTTTTGAAACTGAAACCCAAGATTTGAATACTAATACAAAGTTTGTGCCTCAAAGACTGATATTATAGGCCAGAAGCCGGCATCTTGATAGAGCTCTGGTGTAGCTTCAGTGGGTAGTATGTCTTTTCTCTGATCCAAGTCCAGTCACAAAGTCTTTTGCTTTCAATTGACCCATTTGCATATACTTACACCACTGTGTGATTTCCAACTTTTCTAGCCTGTGGGCTTTATTATTGTCATATTATTAATGTTATTATATTGAGGTTCTAGTGGAACCAATGCTGTGCAGTGTTAGAGCCACAAGCCTACATTTTGTCAAAAATGCTGCAGTTCTAAGTTAAGATGGCATGGATGGTATCCATGCAGGCAGAAGCCATTCCTTTTGCCATGTGGGAGACAAAGTCAAAAAGTAAGCAGATAAAACTCAGTAGCTGAAACAGGATTCTGGCCAACGAGTCTATCTGATAAGAAGAAATGCGACACTTTGTCTTAGCCAAATTGCCAAGAGTCAATGTATTTCTAATATTTTATGTTATGACATGGAGTTACATTATATCTATTTATTTACTTACATACAAATAAGGAATAGAAATATGTGGCATACACATTTTTACACAATTTCAATTAGACGCCAAAGTAAAATTGAAACAAATTGTCATAGCTAGTGTGCCCCTCAAGAGAGAATTCCAGAGGACAGGAGCCACTACTGAGAATGCCCATATTAGCCAGCCTTTCAAATTCAGAGGACAGGCCAGTGAGTAGGATCATAATATTTATTTATTTATTTATTTATTTATTTATTTATATTTGCCCACCTCTCCCAGATATAAATATATTTATTTATATTTGCCCACCTCTCCCAGATGGATCCACTAAAATACATACAGGCCACTAAAATGCATACATCAATACATAAGATACATATAAAAACACATCAATAAAATTATAAAGATCTTAAGACATGTTAGGTTCAATAGGATAAGGAGTAGAAAAACCAGGCTACACTGGATGTACTTTCTGGATACACCTCTAAACACACACATGCTCCCATTTTGCCCATCAAGGTTTCACTCCTTGTATCTCAAGGAGGTGGATTGGCTCCCCAAATGATTATGCTGAAATAAAGGTATTAAAAGGAGCCATAATACTCCTTTTTTTCCATACTGGAACAAGCTGACATGAATATCTCTTTGAAAACCTCTACTATGAAACGTAGTACAACATGGTATTAATTGCACATAAAACAACATTGTACTGTGAAACCTAGGGCAACACGGGAGGAGTGGCATTCTTTTCATCTGTACAGTATGGGTTACAGGAAGGTGTGCACAGAAAGTAGATTAGCAGCAGTTGCACTCTTAAATAATGCAGATGAACACTTTGCATCACTGGGAGCCCTTTCCTGCTGTTGTTGCAGCTGCTACAGCATCTGCTACTGGTATTATCTGTCTTGAATGTTGAAGGAGGGAAACAGCTTCCTCCTTTAACAGTCAATACAGTCAAGAGTAGATTTGAATCCAAGGGGGAAATCCTTATATGTTTGAAAATTGGATAATAAAATTAAATGGTTTAATGGCAATGGACAAACTAACAATGATGGTCGTTGTAAACCGCTCAGACACTGTTAGTTCAGTATGAAGCGGTATATAAATGAAGCTGTTTGATTTCTTTTGTTTTTTGTCAATGGCAGAACAACAATTTCAAAGGAAATGGGGGGAAATCAATAAATTTTGGGCCTTCAGCTAATATGGGAAAGGAACCCTCCAAAGACAAAGACATCATTAGGAGGAAGCTTGTTAATGTTATAAAAGTCAATAGATTTACATAACAATCCATGTATCACCCTGTGTTAAAGTGTAAGAAGAATACATTAATCTCTAAAAGAGATCAAGATGAATGTAAGCAGAAAGTGCAAAAGGTGGGGAAGCTATGTGTTGAAAGGTGAAATCAACCTCCTTTGACAAATCTACTTATGCTTTATTTTTAAATGTGGCATGAATTTTGCTTTTGCTCTCCTCTGGCAAGTGCCTTTGTAAGATGTTTGAGTACTCAGTGATAAAAAGAGGAGAAAAATTCTGAGTATTATAAGAATGATGTATTTTTTAAAAAGAGTAGGTTTGAATCCATACCTATTTCATTATGAGGGAAGCAGATGAAACATTTCTCACAAGTTTCATTTGAACTGCACATGAAGTATCATTTATTTGGGAGCATGTGGCAAAGGACGTGCAAGGTGTTATCGGTCGGTGTTGGCATGCATCCTCTACAGTGCAGCAAATGAAGCTCTTCTGTATGGAGGAAGAAGGAATTAACACAATGAAAACGGCAGTTTTGATCTTAGGAAATATGTTGAATATGCTAAGGGCAGCCAAAAGGTATCCTTCACAGTTGGGCAGCCAGATATTCAAAGACTGTAGGAAATGGATGGATAACATGATAGAAATAATCCTGTTTTATTAAACAATGTATATAGTGGTAATAAGTGGGCACTTTTTTTAACTTGCAGAGGTATGATCAATCCATTAGAGACGTGTTACGATTAGACACATTTGTGCGTATGTGTATTGCATTTAGTCTGTATTTAATTGTATATTTTTGTCTCACAATAAAGAAATGTTAAAATTCTTCAAATATTTTTTTGAAGTGACTTTATTTCAAGTGACTAAAAACACTATTATAGCAATAGATTCTGACACTACTGGATAATGCTGCTGGATGAGAGGCAAGATCTCAGTTCTGTTCCCAATGGTACATCAAAAAGAGGTATTTTTTTAACCCAATATATACTAATTCTCAAACGCTGTTGTTGTTGTTATTTAATTTTTCGCCTATCCCACTGCAATTGGTATTTAGTAGCATACAACTTATGAGCATGGGTGTTTCCAGAGCTTGGAAAACTTACTTTGCTGGACTGCAACTCCCAGAATTACGAAATTATCATGGACAGTGACTCGGTTGGCTGGAAAATCTGGGGAGACAGATGTAGTTTGCTAAAAGGTTTCCAAGCACCTGATGTTGTTGTTAACATATTGTTGGACCACTTTGGAATTTTTAGCAATATCCCTTTGTCAAAGCGATGCTTGACACAATCCAATAATCCACCATGCAGTTTGTTTAGTTTACTTCTCTGTGAAACAGCCTTTCTCAAAATAAAAACAGATCAAGAGTCAGAAATCAAACAACGCATTCAGTTGTCTATATGCAAATCTAGCTGCTTAGCATTGCCCTCTGGCGGTCGATCATGGAAGCATTTTCATTGGGATGGGAAAAACAATTTAGAAGAGACCCTTCGGAGGGATTATCCCACAATTCCCACTAAGAGAATTCCAAGGATGGTTTCCCAGACGTTCTCCGAAGGCTAATAAACTATGTGCCCCTTCAAGAATAACACAGAGTGAGGCCAGAGGTTTCTTCTGGCAAAAGAAGCATTTGAAAGATAGGATGATCAGAATACAGTACTTCCCTTGGCACAAAAAAGTGTGAAAATAAATTTAAACCAGAAGTGTTGTTGTTGTTGTTGTTGTTGTTGTTGTTGTTAAATATGATGGATGAATCCTTAGAAAAAAACATGTTAGAATTTTTTATTACATGTCTGCCACTGGAACGGTTGTGGAAATCTGAATCAATACCATCCTTAGAAGATTGGCTTGTAAAATTACTCGATGTCATGGAAATTGATAAGTTGACAAGATATCTTGAAAATCAATATACAAACAAATTTATAGAAGATTGGGGAAAGGTAAATAATTATCTAACTCAGGAATGGGGGAATATAATTATACCTGATGTAATTTCGTGACATAAAGGTGTAAATAATAATAAAGATGTAGATAATAAAAGTAGAAAACCAAGTACTACACAAACTTGATAAAAGTTACTTTGGAGATACAGTCGGCCCTTCTTATACACGGATTTTTTATACACGGATTCAAGCATACACGGTTTAAAAATGTTCCCAAAAAGTATAAATTTATCTTGATGTTCCATTTTTTATTAGGGACACCATTTTGCTATGTCATTATACTTAATGGGACTTGAGCATACACGGATTTTGTTATACACGGGGGATCTTGGAACCAAACCCCAGCGTATAACAAGGATCCACTGTAGTGTTCAAATTGGAAATGCAATAATAATAATAATAATAATAATAATAATAATAATAATAATAATACGTGATATATTACGTATGACATATTACATTATAAAATAATTTTTCTTTGAAATCTACCAGATTGAAGACTGTGGATGAGGAAGCAGTGAGTGGTTTATGGATGAAATACAATGTCATAGTTAGGTTATAATATAATTGTGTTTCAATTGTTTTTGTGAGTTAACTATATAAAGAAATAGATGCCTGGAATATTAAAGGAAGCTGAATGTTTATGGAAACTGAGTGTATTTTACATGGGTTTGTCTTTTATTTTTGGAAAACTAATACAGTCGACCCTTCTTATACATGGATTTTTTTATACACAGATTCAAGCATCCACAGTTTGAAAATGTTCAAAAAAAGTATAAATTTCAAATATCAAAACTTGATTTTCCATTTTTTTTATAAGGGACACCATTTTGCTATGTCATTATATTTAATGGGACTTAAACATCCACAGATTTTGTTATCCACGGGGGATCTTGGAACCAAACCCCAGCGTATAACAAGGGTCTACTGTAATATATAATATATATATATATATATATATATATATATATATATATATATATATAAAATTGTTGTGTAGCTCTTTCAGTACATACTAAAGTGAGTTGTTTTTTAATGTATGTATGAATACAGAAGAATTCTTTGAACATGTATTTCTTTTTTTAATTGAAGGGGTTTTGTGATGAAATTCAGATATAACTATGTTGACTCTAATCCAGAGATGTTTTCACAAATCGCAGATGGTGGGCCAGCTAGAGCACAAAAGGATCCAGCATTTCCATCCCTATCAGCAGATGGGGACAACTGGATATAAAATTCAAATGCCGCAGTCCCAGATCATGCAGCTTTCCTTTCACAGTTTGGTCCATAAGAAGAGAATGTGGACCGCTCTATATGGTCCATATGCTGTGTCTCAACTATCAAGATGAGTTAAAACTGACAGATGAGTTTGTCAGATCTGTTTTCATTTGGATGCTGTAGTTGATATAGGTCCATTGGGTGCATCTTTGGCCCCTGCTTCTCCAAGGACAATCAATACTTTTCAATGCTTGCCTTTCATGGTTCATAAAGCCAACTGGGGAGGCTGACTGGGTAAGGGCAGAGGTGGACTCCTATTTGTTAAATGTCATGGTTCCATCATGCCTCATTGAGATGGTGTTGGTGAAATATCTGCTGTAACAAGTCCTCCCTGAATCCCATTCAAGTAGACTGAAGTCTAGGAAAGCTCATGCTGCCAAATTCTTTCTTTCAGTTAGTCTCAAAGGTGCTACAAGATCTCTCTATATACTGAATCCCACTGTTGTGGATAATTTCCCACCAGCATTCCTTGCTTGGGTAAGTTGATGAAGTGTACAGTGGTGTCTCATCTCCAGGAGTTTCCCTTGCCTCCATGCAATTTAAAGCATACACAAGAAACACTGGCCTCAATTCTTAATTGTGCCACAATGGGCTTTTAGGTGCTGTTTTGTGTTTCACTGATGTCCTTTAAATTACATTTTAAATTTTTATGCTGAAATTGTTTTACATTTCACTTGTATTTGCTTTACTCAGCTTTACTGCAAGCTGTACATTTGGGAATTAATTAATTGATCGATTTTAGAGGTGTTTTTCCCCCCAGCTGGCCATGTTGTGAATGTGCAGATATGGAGAATTTTGATCATCACATAGCAATGGTTGTGGCCCTATAGTAAGGCTAAGCCAGATTTATTGCTTCCTAGCATTGTAACTGGAAATTGGTGGGAGGAAGTGCTCTGATTTATATTCAGAAAACAGCCCATCTTGAGAATGGTATAGATATTTTCAGATCTCTTAAGGTTGTTATAAGTGTAAAAAGTTTCAGAACTTTAGATTGAAATTGTCATGATCATAATGCCAAAGACATGGTCCAATACCTGTGTAATCCATGTCTTAAATCCAATTGCTAGTCCCAACTAGACCAGCCCCATTTACTTACTTGTAATTTTATGTAATTTATTATTTTATTGAATTTATCATTCAATAATCAATTCAGTGAGAGCAATGGTAAATTCAATGTTGATTTAGGGAGAGCAAGTGTGGTGTAGGGGTTTGAACAGTCAGAAGACATTTTTGAAGATTGGAGAAATAATTAACCAAATAAACTGAAATATTTAAATATAGTTTTGTTTTTTTAAAATGAGGAAAGAATGGGGATTTTAATAAAAAGAAAGAAATGTGGCAGTATTTCTTTAAGACTGGTTTTTTATTTTTGCATGGGCTTTCATGAATAGTAACCCACTTTTTCAGTTGCAGTACTGGGTGGTATAAGATATAAAGTATATTTATACAGCTGCGGGAGTGGTCCAGAAAGATGCAAATCATATTCTTTGCCCTCAGTTTTCAAAGGGCTGCCTAAGGTAATACAGAACTTTACAATGGATGAATAGTGTTGGTGTGTGAAAGTAATATGTCTGCTTACCAAAAGTCTATTTTCTTGGATTGAAAATTCCCTCTGAGAAGATTCCTTTTGTTATATGTGTTTACAAACTAAATATGATTACAAACAAAATAGAAATTTATGCAACTTCTAATTTCTACTTTTTACTTAATTTTAACCTAATTTAAATTGTATTTATTTGTTTTAATTTAAATTCATATTGTGACTCTTCATAAAGAATACATTGCATTTCAAATGATTAATATATACATTGACTCACATTCAGTTGTACTTGGTATATCTGATGGATAGAATCATAGAATCATAGAGTTGGAAGAGACCACAAGGGCCATCCAGTCCAACCCCCTGCCATGCAGGAAATCACAATCAAAGCATCCCCGACAGATGGCCATCCAGCCTCTGTTTAAAGACCTCCAAGGAAGGAGACTCCATTACACTTCGAGGGAGTTTGTTCCACTTTCGAACCGCCCTTACTATCAGGAAGTTCCTCCTAATGTTGAGGTGGAATCTCATTAAACTACTTTATTATTAATCATAACATCATATTCATTCACATTTGTCCTCAGAGGTAAGTCCAATTTAGTTCAGTAAGGTTTATTCGTTTTAGATTTAACCTGTAGTCTTATAAATTGACTGTAATCTTAACCTGAATTCTTCAGTTATATTATTTTCTGTGCACTAAAACTAGTCATTTCCATAAAAATTCTAATATTCTAATAAAAGCTTATACTCTAGTATGCTACGGGTCCAGTATTATTTTTTAATAATAGACTATTGCCTCATCGAGCCCTTTGTCTCTTCATGAAATCTTACCAGATGTTTATATACACGTTATCTGAAAATTTGCTATTTTATTCTGAAAGAAAGGATATGCATGGTTATGCCTGGATACATAAGTGCTTGCTAAAGAATGTAAATCTGTTTATTGTTCAGCTTATGTTTTAAAAATGTTCTGGCCACTAGTAATTACAAAATTGAATGGCCAGTATTAACAACTATACGCCAAGTATTGAAAAAATCAATAAGACCTGAGATTTTAAGATATAACATATAAAATGTTGGATTTTTCAAGGAAGAAAAATCAGCTAGGCTGATGGTGGATGGATATAGGTGCCAGCCCCCTCCACCCCAGAAACACACTGAGTTATATATACTCAAAAATGCACACACAGCCTTCTCATCTCCATTGACATATACACTCTCCCATAACGTAGTGCAATGGTTAAATGCCAGTACTGCAGCCACAATGTTGTGAGTTCAACTCCAGGGCTCCAAGGTTGACTCAGCCTTCCATCATTTCATAGGTCAGTAAAATGAATACCCGGCTTGTTGGGGTCAATTGGCTTACAGATTGTAAACTGTGAAGTTGAAGGCTTTCATGGCCAGCATCCATAGTTCTTTGTGGGTTTTTCGGGCTATGTGGCCATGTTCTAGAAGAGTTTATTCCTGACGTTTTGCTGGCATCTGAAGATGCCAGCCACAGATGCTGGTGAAACGTCAGGAATAAACTCTTCTAGAACATGGCCACATAGCCCAAAAGACCCACCAAAAAACCCTATAGATTGTAAACTAAAGTGCTGAGTTCACTGATAAGAGGTATAGAAATGTACATGCTACTGCTGTTGCTATTGCTATCACAATCACTATTGCTATTGCTATAAAGAGCATCCCTACACAGGCTTACATTTACATAGGCCAAATGGATGCTCCATTACGCCTGTCATCCATGAGTCTGCCACTTATTTGCAGATCATGAGCTCCAAAGGTCCTCATAAATATTACTCACTCAATAAACAGATAAATAAATAGGGATGGCTCCTTCTTCCTCTTGTTCCCTTTGGCCTTATGTCCTTTGCATTCTCTTATTCTGTCAAGTTCAGTATTTCACCCCACCCCAACATCAATAGATAGACTCTCATGATATTTGCAGGTTAAAGAGCTTGTTGCTGCAGCTTCTTCTCTGTAGCTTTAAGTGAGCAACTGCAGTTGGAAAGAGGGAAAATAATACGAAACACTTGCTAACAATATGCAAGATCGCAGTGCGGAAAACCACTGTCCTATTGGTTCACAGATGTTGCACTGCAAACGAAGAAACGCATTGCTGTTTCTGTACTTAATTAAATCTTAATTGTGCCACCAACAAGGTTCAAAACATTTATTTTAGATGACTTACAGGAATACTGCTCTGCTATTGGCTGCAGGGACTTTGAACCTACATAATTATCTTCACGCACATACATACACACAGAGCCTATTATGGTATAGCCTACAATTAAAAATAAATCCATATAAAATAAATCAGGGAAAGAACTTGGGGAGGACTTTGAGCTATTAAATCAAAACATATTCTTTAGATTAAATGTGTGCCTATTTGAACCCATTCAGTGCCTCTCCGCAGAGATCAAGGAGTTTTGGTTTGGACCCTCATAAAGCTGCATTTTCCTCTTCTGGCACAGAACTGAAATGGAATCATAATATGATCAAGCTGTTCTAATTCAATTCTTCCGCCAGCAGTGCACCAAGCTGATCCCGAGAATCAGGCGTAAAGGGATGTCATAAATTGGGTTGCCTTTCTCCAGCGAGACCACTCTCTCCTGGAACACTTTTCCTGATGCCCCACGTTTCCCCTCAGTGTTTTTTTCCTTTTCTCAGAGGGTGGCTTTGGGTGGTCTTGGGAACACTGTCTTAGTAAACTTGTGATGAGTTTACTAAGAGGTGGCCTTTTCCATTTTTTCCCCCTTAGTGAAAATGTTCTATCAAAGAAGGATGTAATTCTTTGCTAATTTCATTCTGAAAGGAAGCAAGAAAAACCTTTTAGCAATTTTTCTCTCCCTGTGAGAAAGTATTTGAAAACTGCTATATGCAGTTCTGGACTCATTCTGCACAATGCAGTAAACATCATTTTCTGCACATAAAATAATATTTGTTTGCAGGAACATTATCTTCAGGACAGGCAATGCTATAAACAGCTGTTTTTCAGCACATGAAATAATATTTCATGGGGGGGGGCAATGCTATTTTCTGCAAAGAGAAAAAAAAACGTGTGCAAGTTTTGCACAGAATAAGTCCTGAACTGCAAAGATTTTTGTCAGTCCAGGATTCTTCTCATCGGGGTTTTCTGAACTCAAGAAACATGTCTTTTCCACCATTTTTGGGAAATATTTTTGAATATTGTTTTCACTCCTACTTTCCACCTCAAGGAAATTACTGCTATGGTAAATCGTACATTTGCATGTCACATAGCAGTCCAGTAGATAACACTTTAAAGTATACCAGTATGTGCATGATGGTAACAATCCTAAGACTTTGATTTATAGTTAACACTCCAGATACCCAAATCTCTCTCCTTTGATTTCCGAACCTAGCGTAGATACTTGCCAGTCGTCAGGCTTGCCAGAATCCCTTTCCTTGATCTACAAGGCAATACACTTCTCTCTTTCGGGTTTTCCAACAAGTGAGTTTTAGAGGTCCCAGCAAAACTTTTTTAGATGCAATATAACTGAGTGTTTGTAGAACATGCAAAGTAACTTATTTCACAATAATACCCCAAATAGCTGGGAACACCTTTTTACATTTCATTAAAGAATAGTAATTTGTCAATCATGTAAAGCACATTAAACTGAGAAATGGTGGAAGAGGAGTGGAAGAGAGAAGTAATCTTATGTCTCATATGTGCATCTTCAGCCATTGACAGTGTGGAGCGCAAACTGTTTTATCACTTTTATTTTACAAAGAATTTTGGCATATGAAATTTTGGAGAGTGGTCTCTTTGTTGTTGTTGTTATTCCTTCCTAGATCAAAAGAACTCCTATTACCTTTATTGCTTTTTCAGGCATGCTATACTAAAATTATGATCTTCCTTACTACAAATATAAATATAGGCAAGCCACTCATGCTTGTAACTATTTCAGCAAGTTCTCCCATATATTTTCTCTGGGAGTTTTTTTCTTTTAAGCAAGCAAGAAATGAAAGTTGATTTTGTTCATGTGAAATGCAACATTAGTCAACAGAAGGTAGAGTCTCCATTCGGAAATGGTGCAAAACCTTATTTATCTCTTTGTTTAAAATCTTAAATATCATTGAACTAGCTCCCTTGTGGTCAGGTAACTCTTATGTCAGCCACTAAAATAAAAACAGAACAAAGCACCATTAAAACCACACATTCTATTTCACAAAGAGGAAAATTGGTATTTTGTGTACTTCTAGAAATGTAAGTGGAACTCATAGAATCATAGAATCATAGAGTTGGAAGAGACCACAAGGGCCATCCAGTCCAACCCCCTGCCATGCAGGAAATCCCAATCAAAGCATCCCTGACAGATGGCCATCCAGCCTCTGCTTAAAGACCTCCAAGGAAGGAGACTCCACTACACTCCGAGGGAGTTTGTTTCACTGTCGAACAGCCCTTAGTGCCAGGAAGTTCCTCCTAATGTTGAGCTGGAATCTCTTTTCCTGTAGCTTGCATCCATTGCTTCAGGTCCTAGTCTCTGGAGCAGCAGAAAACAAGCTTGCTCCCTCCTCAATATGACATCCCTTCAAATATTTAAACAGGGCTATCATATCACCTCTTAACCTTCTCTTCTCCAGGCTAAACATCCCCAGCTCCCTGAGTCGTTCCTCATAAGGCAAGGTTTCCAGACCTTTCACCAGTTTAGTCGCCCTCCTCTGGACACACTCCAGTTTCTCAATGTCCTTTTTGAATTGTGGTGCCCAGAACTGAACACAATATTCCAAGTGGGGCCTGATCAGAGCAGAATATAGTGGCACTCCCCACTAAATAAATGGAAAATGCAACAGGCTTTTGAAAAGCTGAGGTAGAATCAACCACATAGGTCTCCTTAGGGAGGGAGATCCCGAATAAGAATGGTGGAAGACCACTAGCAAAGATCTAGAAGATTTTATTTCCATTCTCCACTAGATGCTTTCAGCAAGGAGTGCCCACAAACATCTTTGGAAGACAGGGAGAGGAGGAGGATTTTACTTACAAAATCTTCATGTGCAACAAGACTTGCATTGGGTCCATGCGGTTTACATGGAACTATAGTGACAGACCTCCTGGATTATGGTTCACACAGTCAAAAAAAATAGAGCAAGAATTAAACAGAAGTTCAATTTCTTGGGAGAAGTGAGGCAAGTCTGTGGGCCTTTTCCAAGCTGTTTGTAATACTGGTTGATTTGAAATCTTTTATGCATGGAATTAGACCATCTATCAGGCTTTAAAAACCATAATTTACAACAATCTGCATTTGTAGTCTTTTGAATTTTGTAGCCTAAAAATTGTAATACCTCATTGTACAAAACATTGTACATAAGGGACTGACAAAAAGCAAGAATACGTTTTCAAAAATCCAAGAGAACTAGGCTTTGGGTGAAGAACCATCTGGAAAATATTAAATTATTTTCAGCATGGGCTTTCACTTAACTAATGATTAACAAATAACAAATAACTGGAATAGTGGTGAAATTGGTGAGAACATAGTAGCCCTATTAACTACAAGTTTGGTTTGGGACCCAGCTCTAATAGGGCTCTATATCCTGAATAATTAAATAATTGAATCCTAGCTGCAGGTCAAAATGAATATTACTCTCCAGTATTTCTATCTGTTGTTGTAATTGTATCATTTTATGTTGTAAACCGCTATGATCTATATAGGAATAGCAGTATATAAATAAGTTTTCATTCATTTTCATTCATATCTGTATTCAAACATCCCAAAACATGGCCGAGAAATTATTCTGCAGAGAAAAACACATGCAAACATGTACAATTTTTTCTGTGCAGTTTTCTGCACTGGCAACTTATTTTCTGTGCACAAAACATGGGGGTTGCTCTCACACACAAAAACCCCAAGTGTTTTTCTCCACAGAATAATTCCTCCACACCATTTCTTGCTATCAAATACCAGGAGAAAATATTACAAAATTCTTGCTGATCAATTATTCTTCCCAATGAGTCTTTCCAACTGTTGTGGAAACTATTTTTTGAACTGGGACCAAATAATCACAGATATTCTTTACATCAAGGTAGTGGCTTTGACCTTTAAACTGATGCACAGTTTGAGTCTCCAAAATGAACAAATTAAAAACACAGACAACAGCAGCGGCAATAAGAACCACAACATGATGCTTACCCTTCAGCTGAGATAGTAGCTTTCCTCTCCTTATGCTGGGGACAGTTTTTCACTGGAAAGCCCCTATGCGAAGGCAGTTCAGGTAATCCTAAATCGAGTTTTCCTCTGCCAAATCTTTTATGTCAGAAAGACGGTTAATTTGTTCCTGTTTTTGAGCCCTGATCTTTATTTTGAAATCTTTTAGCCATTCTGAATTGTAAGGAGAAGAACTATGAACAAACAGTGTGTATTGGGGTGTAATTCAGCCGTGAAAAGTTACCTTGGCACTTATCCTAAGTGAAAATTTGGAAGACTTCTTCCTTGTAGGTCTATGCCGTACTGTACTTATTGTGGTATTTCCTTCTTTATGCTTGCCAATATGAAGGAGAGCCCTCACTGTGTGAGAAGTCCTTCCAACATGCCTACCGTAGGCCAAGAAGCAGCAGGAGTCACAGTAACCTCAATTACTTGCTTTATTCATGGACAACAGAAACCAAGCAACATGTGAATGGCTTGGGCTTGCTCTCCAGGCCAAGAAGAGGGAGATACATCACCCGATCCTGAATTGGGACCACCTACAGGCTGGAATGGGTCCAAGAGTCCCCTATCCTGTCCTAGACAGATTGTAGCGAAAAACACACCAATCCCAAAAGGAAGAGGAGGTGAGTGGTCATTTATACAACACCGGAAAAGATGAAGTGTTTCATGGGGGGGGGGGGGGGGACAAAAGTGGACAGATTTGACTTTGTGAATTTGTGCATGGATAGTTGTAAATTTAGCATAATTTAAATAGAAAAATAGTACGAGTCCATCTACACTGTAGAAATAATGCAGTTTGACACCATTTTAGCTGCCTTGGCTCCATCCTACAGAATCCTGGCCCTTGAACTTTTCTGAGGCATAAGCACTCTTTGGCAGACAAGACTAAAGACCTTCTAAAACTACAGATCCCACAGGATAGAGCTACAGCACTTAAAGTGGTGTCAAGGTTAGAGTGTCTAGAAGCCCTCCTTTTTCAGGACAGGTCCTGCATTTCAGCCTCCTGTCCCGGAGGAATTCTAAAATGTCCTTTGTTTTGAGCATGGCAAAAAAGCATGGATTTATATTTGTGTTTTTAGCATGTATTGGGTCATGTCCTACATTTTTCTGGACAGTCCTACCTTTTATGGTGCTTTGGTCTGCTTTGCAGTTATGACATCTGGTCACCTTGTATCAAGCTTCATTATTTCCAAAGTGTGGGTGCACCCTATATCTCCCTATACTGGGGGTGACTCTTTGTGGCCAGTATAAAAAGAGGACTCTAGCCCATTTCTTCAGACTGTTTTTAGTACTGTGACAGGGGATTCTCAGTGACTAGGAGACCATCATGCCTGCTGAGCCTGTTGTCTAAGTGCCGGCTGTTGATGAGCACCTCCAAGGCTCATTCCCCTTCTTGTCTAACTGATGGTTCTTTTGGGGGCTGGATGACATTTCACATTCCTTGACATCCTTTCAAACAGGCTGCCTTTGACCAGCAGGTCACACAACTGCACTAAGTGAAGGCCCGGTTACAATCCAGGCCTCTCTCTGAAAAAGACAGCTCTCGCACACTACACCTACCATTCAAGAACTACAGTACATGGTATACAGTAATTAGTATATGGTAAATGGTAACTGCAGTACATACAGCATTAGCAATAGCATTTACATTCCTATACCACTTATCAGTGAACTCAGCACTCTCTAAGCGGTTTACAATCTGTAAGCCAATTGCCCCCAACAAACTGGGCATTCATTTTACTGACCTACAAAATGATGGAAAGCTGACTCAACCTTGGAGGCCTGGGATCAAACTCACAATGTTGTGGCTGCATTTAACCACTTAGGCACTAGGGGTCCTACATATGAAAAATTCCTGAAACATTTCTTTCCTATTACCCTCTTAGAGAGTGTGAAAGGGATCTAGGAGTCCAAGGGGACCACAAGTTAAACATGAGTCAAAAGTGTGATGCGGCAGCTAAAAAGGTCAATGCAATTCTAGGCTGCATCAATAAAAGTATAGTGTCTAACTCAACGGAAGTAAGTAAGCCACTCTATTCTGCTTTGGTCAGGCCCTGGAATATTGTGTCCAGTTCTGGGCACCACAATTCAAAAAGGATGTGGAGAAACTGGAGCATGTCCAAAGGAGGACAACTAAAATGGTGAAGGGTCTGTAAACCATGCCCTATGAGAAATGACTGAGGGAGCTTGGGATGTTAAGCCTGGAAAAGAGAAGGTTAAGAGGTGATATAATAGCCCTGTTTAAGTATTTGAAAGGGTGCCATATTGGGGCTAGAGCAAGCTTATTTTCTGGTGCTCCAGAGACTAGGACCCGGAACAATGGATGAAAGCTACAGGAAAAGAGATTCCACCTCAACATTAGGAGGAAATTCTTGACAGTAAGAAGTTTATCACACCGGGGTTAAAACGTTCCCCGATGCGTTCTAACGTGCATGAGCTGGGCCGTGCACGGAGCATGATGGGAACCCGATGGGGCCCAGAACACGACTTTACCTCACAGGGAACGCCGCCACCACCGCCGCCACCAAGCATTCCCATTGAGTTCCAATCGGGTTCCCATCGGGTTCCCATCGGGTTCCAGGGGACGCCATTTCTGGAAATGCTTTGAAACAGTTCCCAGAAATGGTGCCCTCTGGAACCCAATGGGAACCCGATGGGAACGCTCAGCGGTGGCGGCGGTGTTCCCTGTGCAGTAAAGTCATGTTCTGGGCCCCATCGGGTTCCCATCATGCTCCGTGCGTGGCCCCGCTCGTGCATGTTAGAACGCATCGGGGAACGTTTTAACCCCGGTGTGATAAAGTGCAAAGAGTTGTTTGACAGAGAGTGGTGGAGTCTCCTTCTTTGGATAGCCATCTGTTGGGGATGCTTTGATTGTGAGTCCCTGCATGGCAGGGGGGTTGACTGGATGTCCCTTATGGTCTCTTCCAACTTTAGGATTCTATGATTCTAGATGAATCACACTTCTCCTATTGCTGGCATTTGTCCTCTGATGGCTTTATCTGGTGTCTCGTGAATTTGTTTTTTTGTTTAATCATTTCCTAAATGGAAGGTATAATAGAAGAATGTGGTATGCCTGCTGCCATGCTTTTGTACAGATTTCTGTTTTGAACCAATATAATACACTTGGCACAATGGGAACTAGTGTGCTCCCAAGTGGGACTCATATTGTGCAATGGCCCTGCCTTTAATTTTTATTTCCCAAAAACAAAAGTAAAATGAAGAAACAGAAAATGACAAGGGAGAAAGCATAAAATAACATGACATTCAGAAAGTTGAACTCTGATTATTGACAGAGGGTAGTATTTGTGATTGTATGTCTCCAAGTATATTCCTCCCTCCCCTCCCCCTTTTATTCCACAATGACAAATATCAAATAAATCCATTAATGGCTTCGAAATTTTCCATTTCAACCTTTCATGTTACAATTTTATTTTCCATAGTCTGGAGAATGACTTTGATAGATGTCACCTTTCTGATCTGTATATAAAATAAAACCCTGCCATAGTCTTGAAAATTAAATTAATTTAGCTTTGTGTGAATATGTGCCTTCAAGTCATCTGCTGACTTATGGCAGGAATTTCTTAGGATTTTCTTAAGCAAGGAAAACTCAAAGTTGATTTTGCCAGCTCCTTCTTCTGAAATGTAGCCTACAGAATCTGGTATTCATTGGCAGTCTCCCATCCAAGTACTATCCAGGGCTGGCCCTGCTCACTTTCCAAGATCAGACAGGATCTGATGTCTTCAGAGTATTTAGGCAACTTAATTTAACTTTACCTTTAACTAATCTAATTCTCACCTAATCTTACCAAGTATTTTCAAATTGATTATTACTCGGTTTTTATGCCTTATCTGTTCACCACTGCTCTCTATATTATTAATTTAATGTAAAAAAATCAGCATTTTCCAGCAAGCTGCTGTCAGTATGCAAGCACTCTTCTTTAAATATATAACTTAACAAGGAGTCTCTTCGACTGAATCCTGTGTTTTCACTATATTTCCACTATCTTTTTTCTTATGGAACACCTTTGAGACTAACAGAAAGAAGTTGGCAGCATCAGCTTTCATAAACTTCAATGTACTTCCTCAGCTCATGATGCCTACGACTTTTTTTCAGTTCATTTCAAAGGTGCCACAAGATCTCTCTACATATTGATTCTACAGACTAACATGGTTATATCTTTGAATTCTATCTTTTTTATTATCACACAGCTAAGGAGAAAAAGATGAATTGGCTGTGTGATCCCTCCTAGTTGCTGAAAGCTTCCGGTCTGGACCCACTGTGAGCTCTGTACCAGATACTAGGAAGCTGTGCTCCCTCTTGGCCTGATGGTCTTAGGAAAGCCACTGTCTGAACCTCACTTCCTCACACATGTCTATAATAAAAGTAACCTATCATAAATAGAAGTCTTTAGGGGTCTTGAAATAATGAATCTGAAAGGCTTTCAACACTCTAAAATACTACAAAAATGCTAAGAATACAAAAGAATGACTGACACCCATGTGACAGCTTGCCCATCAGTATACAGAAAGCCCTAGGTACCTGCTAGGGTTTGCTTCCAGCACCCCACATTGATAACAAAATCTGTGGATGTTCAAGTTTCAAGCAAAATCCTTGGTGGAGAATATATATGCTGTGTGACCCTGGGAATATATATACCCAACTTTTTCCAGGCAAGCATTCTCTGAAGATGCCAGCTGGCAAAACATCAGGAAGAAAACGTTCTAGAACATGGCCACATAGCCCAAAAAACCCACAAAAAACAATGGATGCTGGTCATGAAAGCCTTCGACTTCACAATAATACTAATACTTGGTAATTCCAAGACTAGAACCTGAACCTACATGAAAAACCCAAACTATTAGAACTATGTTAAATTTAAACGTAATTTATTCAATTGTATGTACCAAAACAACTGGATCGTAATTCTGTTGATTTTAAGTGAGGGAGATGAAGTATGGATGAACAACCTCTGGTTCCCTACAGAGATGAGAGCTTCGTTGTTATGGTGCATCTCAGATGTCAATAACTTTGAGGTGGCCAGGAAAGGGACCCATTCTGCAGACTGTTTTTCCAGGTCTCCCCATGCCCCACTTAAATCCTGTACTTCAGTTTTCTACCATCTGAAGCTTTATTCTGTTGACTGTTAACAACAGCCTCAGCAACCTTGCAGGCATGCTGACAAACAGACACATACCTACTGGTGTGCTTGATTTTGAGGGCTTGGCATAGTCACAAATATGTATGCGCTGAACTGGGGCTAGGAGGGGAAAGTTGTAGTTGTGCCTTATTGTAGGTGCATGTCCAAGGTTTTTGTTAACTGTAACATAAAACTGTAAAACGTTAGCTGGGGAAACTGCTTTCCTCCCACTGGCCTGCTGCTCCAATCAGAGAGCAGCCCTGCATCTCCCTCATTTCTGACAACTATTTAGCAACTGAGCTCAGCTAAAGTTTCCAAAAAAGTTAGAATAACTTCCTCTCTCCAAGACCTCAATTTTTTTGCACAGCCCGGTCCTTGAAATAAGATCCCTTCAAGAGACCTGGAAAACGTTTGCTCAGCAAAACCCTTTCTGTTTTTCCAAAGGCTGTGTCTCTGGAATTTTAAAACACAGAGAGAGAGAGACACCCACCATTTAAGGAGGGGGGAGAATTCTTTTTTTCCCCTCCCACCCCTCCTTAGAGAAAGAATGGAAGAAAGTTCTAGTTCTCCTGTTTCTCCTGTGGATAGCTTGGGGACTAGCGAAGAGGAGCTGGAGAGGCAGCCAAAGAGATTTGGGAGGAAGAGGAGAAACAGTAAGAAGTCCAGCGAAGATGGAAGCCCAACGCCAGGCAAAAGAGGAAAGAAGTCCAGCCCGGGTGCCCAGTCTTACGAGGAGCTCCAAAGCCAACGGATTCTTGCTAATGTCCGAGAGAGGCAGAGGACTCAGTCTCTCAATGAAGCTTTTGCTGCCTTAAGGAAAATCATCCCTACACTGCCTTCTGACAAACTCAGTAAAATCCAGACTCTCAAGCTGGCTTCCAGGTACATAGACTTCCTTTACCAGGTGCTCCAGAGCGATGAGATGGACAATAAGATGACCAGCTGCAGCTATGTGGCTCACGAGAGGCTCAGTTATGCCTTTTCGGTGTGGCGGATGGAAGGAGCTTGGTCAATGTCTGCCTCACACTAGTCAGCGGCATCAGGGTAAAACCAGCGCGACTATCAACATGGTAGGTATTGGAGTCTTATTACAG
Source organism: Sceloporus undulatus (assembly GCF_019175285.1). Lineage (NCBI taxonomy): Eukaryota > Metazoa > Chordata > Lepidosauria > Squamata > Phrynosomatidae > Sceloporus > Sceloporus undulatus. The sequence goes on along the minus strand of NC_056522.1, from coordinate 166,286,675 downwards.
TGATAAATGGGGCCAAAGACGCAATGTCGTGAGGTTGCGAGAAACTGTGGAGTCAAAATCTCAGCACCATAATGGGCTTATTTGGCAGTTGTTCCGATTTGCACAGCCTCAGTTCCCTTTCTGGAAAACTGAAATCACAGGAGTAGATTCATACAGAATCCTTCCTGTTATCATGCAGGCTAGGAATCTAGATTTTATTTTAGTGAAGCAAAGGTCAAGATGAAAAATTCACTGTCACTAGCCTTTTCTTTCCTTTCCTTTCGTTTCCTTTCCTTTCTTTTTAAACCCCAAAAGGACCTAAATAAAATTCCCTTTACCAGTATTTTTAGGAAAAATCTTCAGAATCTAGGCCTTGTGACATTAGTAACAAATCTTTGTAACAAATGCAGGCATCTTCTATGGGAAAATGGTTTTATTGACCACACGACGTATAAATGTCTAGGCACAGAGCGAGGGAGAAGGAATACAGCTGTCACTGCAAACATTTCATACCACAAAGGGAATGGCAAGACGGAATGATCCTTCTTCCGATGTTGGAAAGTCTGCATTTGTCACAATGAATTTTAAAAGGGGAAAGAAGACAAGAAATTGACAAGCAAGATCAGAAGTAATGGCTAGTAGAGGACTGAAGGGTAGTTCGCTTTTAGGGGTTTGGTAATAGATGAAGAAAGCAGGCATTCTGCATTTTTACAGTGTTGTCCTTTTGGGGTGAGTGTGAGGGGTCAGCCCTTCTTTAAACAGCCAGCTCCATTCTGGTCTTAGTGAGAGTTTGTAGGTTAAACAGATGTTCAGTATTTGTTTTGTTTGAGCTTTGCCCCTCCCATGTTGCATATGAAAGGTAAACACAGAGCCAACATTTTTAGTCACTTCTGGTTTGATTTGTTTCCACTGAACACCAAGTAATATCATTCATGCAAAGATTTAGATCTTACACTAACTTGATGTCTTGTGTCCCTCTGTTTTTCTTGTCTATTACAGGACAAAATTTAACTCTCTTATTACATGTTTGTTTGAAAAGGGTGTTTCAAAAACAAATTCATTTTTGGAATATATTTCACACTTTGCATTTGTTCAGACGAATATGGAAACAACACAGCATTTTTTTCCTCTGTGACATAAATTATATTACTATTTCATATATACCTATGGAAGCATCAAATATGTTCCATATTTCCTGTGTTTGGGCATCTGCAGAAATACAATGAGACAACAATAGGGAAAATATTATTATGATATAAATGTGGGTATCTAGACTAAAGGGTGTATTTTGCCATGTGAACTGTACTGGAGGGGGGGATATGTTCCCAATTTGGATACAAAATTAAATTGGCAGGAGGATTTGCAAACAGGATGTTGAGGAACCCGACAAAAATACAATTTGCAAACCTTTTTAGTACACTTTGAATACTTGTCTTTAATTTGGATTTTGTAAAAAAAAAAATGTTTGTTAAAATTAATTTGTTCTTTAAATATAGGTGTGGATGCAAGTCAGTAAAATTAAAAAAGGGGCTCTATCTCACAACCTTTGTTGACTCACTTCATAAACATTTTTAATAATAATGTATACTTTTGTATGTCTTTCACTTTGGTATCAGTTGAAAAGAAGCATGTATGTATATGTTTATGTATATTCAAATAAAATATCTTATATAAATGTGATTTCTAGAGTTTAAAGGGGGGGGGGGGGAATAGAAGAAGTGAAAGGTTCTCTTTGTGAGAATCCACTTCTCTCTCTGCCCCAAACAGATGTAAAATACCACAGACACATACTTTGCTAAAAGTTTAGATTGCACTTTTATTATTCATTCAGAGAAACAATAAATGCATCTTGTCTGCTTTGGTTTAACAAGGCTTTGGCTATAATCCAGATTTTTTTACTCTGAGGAAGTCCCATGAAATTGAACTGAACTGGTTCACAGCAAGTTAATGATAAGATTGCAGCCTATTTTATTATCTTCTCTTTGGGAGTCCTTTAAAACTGTACATTTAGAAACAGGCTAGGGCTAATAGCTAGTAGTTTTTATTTTCTGTATTTTAGATTGCTTTTAGTTCACAGAAGTGGGGAAACTTTTCCCATGTGTGGAGATACCAAACTTGAACACTGTAAAATCTTTTCTGAATAAAGTAAAATACTGCTTTGACACCTCTAAACGTATCACATCATGCCTAAATATAGAGCTGAAAGTTATTATCAGCCAAATGTAAGTGTCAAACACACCTTTGTGTGTACTAATGTACTGTAGACTCTTGGATACTAGCATATAGTCCACTGAGCGTCTGTTTGAATCCTGTTTAGTGTTGGAAATAGTTCTGTTTTTATGTTTTTTCATTCCTCATATTAGTACTTAATGCCTTTAACTTTGCTCACCTAATGTGTTGTTCCCATCTAGATTACCAAATGAGTAAACAGTTAATGGTGTCAGTCCTGTTAGATAAAGATATAGAGGGGAAAAACCCTCAAACAGCGAAGAATTAGGGATGTACAGATTGATAATTTTAACAACGTGGTCTATGTGATTTAATATAATATCTGGGAACATCACAAAAGCTAACAAGGCTGAAATAGTATAATACTGCAGATGGAGATTGCAATCTGGAGCATCTTTGTTCACAGTCGTTTTCACTGAAGAAAGTGAGCTTATTTCTAAGGAGATCCATTTTCTGGGCTTGTGCATCATGGAACCTAAGGTTTGCATGCTGGTCACATCATTGTCTATGTTCTCCTAGTTTACTTTTGGTCGTTGGCATTCCTAGTAGCTATAGTAAGGAACATTTGAACATTTGAGTGCCACAAAGATATAACTTGTAACCTAAACAAATAAAACTTCCAATAAATATCAAAACAAACAAGGTTAAGCTAGAATACAGTCTGCTAACAGTAGCATCAATGAATTGCCATGTAGATAGGATTATAGTTCACCACTGCATCAGTGCCACCACCAGATTGTCTGTAGCTCATCCTCATTCTCTGAATCCCATGTTCACATAATGTGAATTAGGCATACGCATTTAGTTGCATGAGTTGCATGCTGAAGTTGTGTATTTGACTCTGTGTCTTCAGACATGGGATACAGGGTATATGTTCCTTCAATGAATGGGGGGAAATTGAAAAGAAAATATTGAACTTTGAAGCAGCTACTACAAAGAGAAAACTGGGCAAACTCTGATAGAGTGCCCAATACTGGCAGATGCCAAGTAAGATGAGTGGTCTATGCAGAGCTTCAAATTAGAAAGCAAAGTCATTTTTCCTTGCAGTCGAGCCCTTGAAAAAATATACTTAAATAATTTTACAGGCTGATCTAGATTGGGTTTCTTAGCAGAATAAACCACTATGCTACTATGTTAACTTTTCAGTAGACCTCACTTTTCCAGAACTAGACTGTAAATGAAGACTAAGGTTTCCTCTACTCAGTTCAAAAGGCTGATTACAGCAAATGTACTCAATTGTCAGATGTTTCCCTATACTCTTTTCTGCCTGTAAAGGAATCATTGTGGGCATATCCACACTGACCGAAAAGTCCCAGATATTGTTCCTTTTCTTTCTGATTTTATACTCTGTTAAAATAAGCCAACCTGAGGAACTGGTGTAAAAAGTCTCTGATCATCCAGAGAGCTGACAGAAAATATTTTGAGATAAACCAAACATGCATAGACCTCCGCAATAAAATTGGAAAGAACAGGAACAAAATCTGGGACTTTCTGGTCTTTTTCATCACTTGGGAGGAACCGTAAAAGAAACAGGGCAGCCTGAGAATGTGAGGCAGTTAAAACTGTGTCCAAGGGCTGATCTTTGTAAATATCCCTTTATCCCTTTCTGTCTTTTGGCTATGAAAGTGGATCAACAATATTTCACGGTCAGAAGATGTTTTAGGATAGATAGAAAAAGAGTGAGGTAGGAAGATAGCAACGAAATATGGTAACAGAGCACATTCCATACAAACAGATCTCTTGATCAAGGAGAAGCACTTACCAAACTTCGTTCCTTTAAGATCAAGGTTTTTCAATTTTATATATATTCATTTGGAAATAGGTCCCACCAAACTCAGTGGAATTACTTCTAAACTAATCTGTATAGGAACACACTGTGCAAGCCCTTAAATTTGACAGATTCAGGTTCCTTTTTGGTAACTCTAGATGCCATTAAAATGAAGACCAGTTAACTAATATCTTTAGTCTATTGATTAGTTAACTGGTCTTCATTTTAATGGCATCTAGAGTTAACATAATAGTGTTATTCATATGACAAATTAACTACTGCTATGAAGGTTTCCTTATTTTTCAGCACATGCATTTAATTTGAAATCCATGTGAAAAATTCTGTGGGGCTATTTAGTATAATTCAGTGGGTACTCATCATAAATTGGTGATGATAAGAGTTCAGTTATGATAATGTTCTAAGGCTTTTAATTATTTTAATATGCATTGAGCAAGAATGTTTCATTGTTACACTACTGGGTGACCTTTGGCAAGTCACCCATACTCACCCTTGTGATAAGTTCGCCTTAGTATCACCTAAGTCGGAAATAACTTGAAGACACACAGTAACAACAAACTCAGTCTCCATGTCATTTAACCAGTGGAACACCTTGGAAATATGGAGTGTATGTGCGTTGTGTCTTAAGAAACAAGACGAAACAAAACAAAACTCTGTTGTGTCATGCTTGTCTTATTTTTTTAGCAAAGCTTGTATAAATCTGAGAGTTTAGTTCATGCCGTTATATATTTAAAACATTCATGCATCAGTATAATTACAGTCAGCCCTTCTTATACACGAATTTTTTTATACACGGATTCCAGCATCCACGGTTTGAAAATGTTCAAAAAAGTGTACATTTCAAATATCAAACCTTGATTTTCCATTTTTTATAAGGGACACCATTTTGCTATGTCATTATATTTAATGGGACTTGAGCATCTAGAGATTTTGTTATCCATGGGGGATCTTGGAACCAAACCCCAGCGTATAACAAGGGTCCACTGTATTTTGTTCATTTAATTATTTGAAAACATCCATAAAACGTCAGCATAGTTAATACAATTATATTTTTAAAATTCTTTAAGCTTTTTTCATAAATTAAATTCAATATGCATCACATACCTATATGTCTAAAACCGAGAAACCATGATTTCTAAACACACTTAGATAGTGTTTACTTCAGCCTTTCATAGCATGTGTATGCCATATTAAAAAAACCCACCATCCCTGAGTATTGGCCATACTACTGGTGGCTAATAGAATCATAGAATGGGTATTGTAATATTAAAAAAACCATTATATTGTGGTTTATC
>NC_056522.1:166222480-166281376 GCF_019175285.1 Sceloporus undulatus | reverse complement strand
ACATTGAGGAAGACTATCCTCCCAGATTGGGTAGATTAAAAAAAAAAAAAAGAAAACTTCTTATGACAACTTAAAGAAGAGGAAGTCTATTGTGGCATATGTTTTCATGGATTCGTCTCCAGTTCATCAAGTGCCAATCTGGTCCACCAAGGCTTATGCTGTACTAAATGATTAGGTCTTTTTCATATTACACAGTTACAGTCCTGTGATTCCTATTGTATAACTACCAGGCCTACATCTTCCTGGAGCTTATATAATGTGGACAGAAGTACCAGAGGAGGATTCTCTGGCTGTAGATTCTCAGTGCCTCTCCCTAACCTGCCAACCCCATTACCTTGGCACAGGGACGTAGCCAAGGGGGAGATCTTGGGGTCCGTACCCCCCCTTCCATTAGAAAAATGAATGGTGTGTGCTGCTGCGCCGCTGCACCCAAGCCCCATTATAATGGTGGCACTTAGTCTGGACCCCCTCCCTTCCTAAAATCCTGGCTACGTCCCTGCTTGGCAGCTAAAGCAGGATCGTACTACCATAATGGAGACCTCTGGTTTCGTTTTTTCTGGAAGACACTGACAGACTCTGGAAATCATATAACATATGAAGTCTTGTTTCTTCCAATATAAGCTAACTTTGATCATGTACAGTACAATCTTATCGAAGTTAAGTATTTCACCTAAATAGAATTGATAGCTCCAGCTAGATTAGACCTATTAAATAAATTGTTGCTGTTTGTTGTCGTGTGCCCCCAAGTCACTACCGACTTACAGGGAACCTATCACAGGGTTTTCTTGGCAAGATTTGTTCAGCCTTTGCTGAGCAATAAGTTCTAGTTTATAGAAATCCTGTAAACAATTAGCAAATCTGTACTCCCGTTGAATTTGCTCATCTTTAACTTGCTAGAAGAGATTTAAGCCCATTGTTAATCATGTTCTGTTGAAATGAATGAGACATAAATGCATTTAGCATTCAGGTTGGATTGTACTGGAATTCAAAAGGAACATATACATGAAAATCCCTCGAGGAGGCAATGCCAAGTTTGTTGTTTTCTTTGTAGCAGTATTCATGGGCCGCCACTAAAAAAAGACATGCCACTTCTTAAACCAAAGGATTACTAACTGTTTTCAAGACTGTTCAGATGAGTTGAGTGGTTTCACTGGCAGAAATATTGTTCTGATGATCAAGCATGAATGTTTTATCAATGAAGAAGCTTTCACTTTTGTGTCTCTTTCGTTGTCTTTTTTGCCAACAATAACAGCAAAAAATTCTGCATTTAACTAATGCATATAAAATGGTCTGTTAGACTAATTTGGCATCTTTTTTTAATGCCAAATTATTTAGCAGATTCCTAAATAATTTAATCTGAGTGCAAGTGAACATCAAATAAAAATGTATGAAGAGAGGAATGTCTTCTTTTGAAACATTTAAAATGATTTTCATTGATTTTGAACTTTTAAGCAAAACACCAAAGCAAAACTCTGTTTGTGTATTAGCAATGCAATCTCCCCTGCAGCCCGGTTTATGTGATCATGTTAAAGTCTCATTGAGTTCAAAGAAAGAGTTAAGGGTCTCTCACATTAAAATCAGTGTGACTTCAAAGTGCTTACTTCTGCTTGGAACCTGTCCTTGTAACGCATGTTACTGGTGACATTTCAACTCATTTATGAAGAGCATGTTAAATTATTTAATTTAAAAATTAAGATGTCTATTGTTGAAAACTCAGTTGAAGGCAAACTAACCTCATTTACTGAGAAACAACCACAACACCCAGATCTCTGTGAATGCACTAAGTTTCTCGGCCTATTTAGTTATTTATTTACTGTATTTATATCCCGCTCTTCAGAAATGTTCTCAGAGTGGCTTACAAATTAGTAAACAGGCTTACAATCTAAATAATTTACAACTGCATGGCATTTAACCAGTGGTATTCTCTATCCCTAAAATACAAACGGTTACAGTGCAACGTGTTGCTTGCAGCACCCATATCAAACTGCAAAACATAATGTGATGTTTCCATTTCAAAGGTGTCTTGGTATTTCACCAGATATGTCAACAGAGATATTTCAAGCTGGTATGTCAAAGTAATTTTTTTTCTCTTTCAAGTGTATTCGACTGCCCACCTTCCATGTTATTTCAGGGTTCAACAATCACAAAACCATGAAAATTCACTATCTGTTCGCCTGTCATGAAAATTTACTACATAATCACTATACAGCAAAGTAAGAACTATTCTCACTTCCACATGATTTTCTTCCTGCATCACTCTACCGCAAATTTATTATCACCTTCATAATTTGAAATATTATATAGTACATCCTGTATGCCATAGAGATCATTTAAAAAACCTGATTATGCCCCCTGTTCACAGGCTCATGATCTTTTTTTAAAAAGGAGATAAAGAAAAGGAGAGTTGGGGGAAAGTGGAAGCTTATTAAATCGGTCGATGCATCGTATTATTCATTTTCCCCCTAAGAAGTCTTATCCCATGACTGAATAACAACAAAACGTTGCTCAATAACACTAAAAGTCTTGCATCTGAGTCATCAACTTATCTTATTGGAATCCAAAACTGCAGTCATTTGTTAAAGAAAACAAAAAGCCTCCCCCTGTTATCTAACATTATGTTGTTTTTCATTATTTTCTGTTTTTTTGTCCCTATTCCCAGGTTTCCCATAGGTGTAAAAACCACTTCCTAGCCTGAATGTGGAGGTCCAAGAGATCTGATAAGAACATTAGACCTCCATCCCAACCACTCACAGACGCTTCTCTTTTCTTTCTGGTTTCTGTGTGTTTGTGTATGTCCCTCTCATTCCTTTGGGTGAGAAGAACAGAACTGCTAGGTTTAGGAAGACTAGCACAGTCTTCTTCTTCACATTTGACAAACATCAAGAGTTTATGACATCATCTACTTCATGCAGCAATGCTTCTTAAACCACATAATTTATTTCCCCAAGTGATTTCAATTCCCACAGCACTTAATCAACAACTCCCAGCTCCTCAAAGTCATATGCTAGCAAAACCGAAGAGATAAATCTCATGGTTTTGTAGAAGACATCCACTTAGGCCAATAATGGGAGGTCAAGATCTTGATTTTGCTCCAAATGGCAACAATTCATCTTTGTAATATGTGAGTGTCTGAAGTCTGCAGTCCCAAATATTAGAATTAATGCAGTGCAGCGCTATGCAGGATCTGATTCTGGAGCAAAGGCAGCAGTGGCTCAGACAACAAATAAGGAGTTTATCACACAGGGGAAATCCTGTGCAAAAAAGGTAGGGAAAAGGTAGAAATTTTCACACATGTCATTGTTAAACGTGTCTTAACCCGGATGGAAAGTAAACAAAAGACGCCCTTTTGTACTTTCGGGATTTTCCGAAAGTAAAAAGCAGCAGCTTTTATCTGTGTTCCCTCCACTTTCTGTTCCGGTTAACATTAGTTTAACAATGACGTCATGTGAAAATCAACCCGCTTTTGTAGGGGTTTTTCCAATTTAAACCCCCGTTTTTGCACGGGATTTCCCCCATGTGATAAACTTGTCTTTAATGCATGGATTCCATTATAAGATCAGAAAGTAATGAGGGAGCTGTTCTAATCTCACTGCATCTTTAGCATGGTCTTAGAGAAGAGTGAGAGGTGAGAAGAGGAGTGGAAATAACCCAAGAATATCACTTTACATCATAGAGGGGTCACGATAGATAGACAGAGAGGGAGGGCATTGTGGATCATTCAAACTATCTAACCCTACTAAGAGGCCAGAAACCATGCCAAAACCACACTAAAGTCCTAAGGACTGGAGCACAGCTTTGGTGCAGCTTCTGGGCTCTTGAGATGCACATGTCATTTAAACAGCATACCTCCAAAGTGACCCGAAGCAGCTTTATTTTGGCATGTCTCTTTGGACCCTGAGTAGGACAATACAGACTGAATATGTTTTACATTTGAGCTCCAAGGTGTTTTTCTGTCAGAAACAAGAGTAAGTATTGACGTGTAAGTTTTTCAACACAAACACTAGACAGGTCTTATGGAATGTGTATATTTTCATAGGTGAAATGTTGGAGGCAACATATTACAAACAGCCCTCCATATTCATGGTTTCTCTGTCTACAGATTCAGTCACCCGTAGCTTGAAAATATATATTTTTTAAAAATCCCAAAAACTATCGTGACTAATAGCAATTGTGAATACAGGACAATTACAGATTAGTAAATCTGGGTATCTGATCTGTATTTGAATTGATAGTAGTGCCTCGATCTTAACAGATTTCCGGGCCATTTCCCTCCAACTGTTTTTTGTTGAAAGAAAAAAAATGTTCACCGTAAATACCTGAAATTTGGAGACATGGTTTATCATTGTGCAGGTGACAATGTTGCAGGATGCCTACATTGTAGATCTACTTCTCTATGAATTCTATACTAAAATGCAACTCTGAAGGACTGAAAGATGTCCTTGATAGTGCAAGAGATTTAAAGGCCTTTTCTTTAAAAACAACAACAACAGAACTTCAGGATATTGCATGTAGAAAATTGTAGTGTCTCTGGAAATGGCAGTTCTGTTTAGTTTTTATGGCTACAAGTGTTTGACTCCCATGATTTCCTATGTTAAGATCATTCTTTCTCACTCATGAATTTTCATTCATCCGTTCTGCTTTTGATTTGTCCATCTATGGACTCTGTGGCAGTCATCATGCATATGCATATTGACCCAGACAGGCCAAATACAGGGGAAGTGAGGAAGTAGAAGCTTCAGCTCTACGGAAGCAAAGACATTTCTCATACTGGCATCAGCCCATCTGTAGGCTACTATAACTACTATCTGGTAGCCTGATCAGGTCAAGCTAAGCTTCAGCCCTGTGATGTTGGAAAGATAGGATGTGTTAACAAGTAAAATCTTCCATATGTGAATGCCTCCTGATTAAAAACAGCTGGGGCAGTTGAGCTTTCCTTGTAATTTGGAGTTTAATACTGCCACTATGGAGATTATCACACTGCTTCTCCCTCCCCCGATCTGGACAGGGGCTGAGACCAGGCTATGACTATCTGTTATCACACATCTCAGATCAGAGGCATCCCGAACCCAATCGAGACTTTTCCATTACTTTGCTAAGAATGGAAAAGTCCCATTTTTAGCAAAGTGTGGGAGAAGTCTCAATCTGGTATGGAATGCCTCCAATCTGGGCACGGAGCTGTGCGATAAAACACAATCTCAGCCCATGCCCAGATCAGGAAAAAAACAGCCAATGTGATAATCTCCCAAGTCTCTGATCCTACCAAAAAGACAGAGGTGAGTGTCTGTGTATGAAGTAAGAATATGCCCCCCCCAAAAAAGTATTCAGATTGAACCCAAATCACTTCACATCCTGGGCTGTTAATGCTGAATCTCTTTGCAGCACTGTTAAAACGGAAAGGATCCATTTGGCTTAGCAGCAGCTGATACAGCTCCAAATTCCTCTATCAAAAGGGCAGGGCACTCTAGAAATCTTAAAAGAACAATCAGCTATGCCTTTTCAAACTGCTTTAATTAGAGAATGGTCGTTCTTTTCAACCCATTCTTTGCCCTTATTCCCGCTATATTTCTGAGAGTAACTCTTTCCACTAGTTGTCATCCAAGAGCAATTTTCAGTCCAAAATAACAGGAGTGTCAGCCTCAGGCACAACAGGGAAAAACAGGCACACCCAACAGAGACAGCATCCAGACCTGAACTTCTGGGACAGTGGTGTAATCCCAGGACAGCAATAATCAGAGACAAACACAAGGTTTGCCACAAGAGAAAGTGTATGATCCAGGTTATTTCATTTGCATGGCCTTACTGTTAATCAACTGAATGCTCTGGTCAGCTAATCTTACTGCTTTGGCATAAGTCCTAATGCCTCAACAGACCCCTTTTGTTTTGCTGATTTCTCTTATTACCCTTGGATATTCTGAGCCCAAACAGACAGGCCAAAATAAAGCTGCTTTGGATCACTTTGGAGGTATGCTGTTTAAATGATACACGAATCTTAAGAGGCCAGTAGCTGCGCCAAAGCTGTGTTCCAGTCCTTAGGACCGGAGTGTGGCTTTGGTGTAGCTTCCAGACTCTTAGGAGACATGCATGATTTAAACAGCATACCTCCAAAATGACTCAAAGCAACTTTATTTTGGCCTGTCTGTTTGGGCTCTCAGATAATGTTTCATCAGTAGCAGGTAACTGACAGGAGATGGCTCACCAGATGGAGAATCTTTCTTTTCTGTTTTCAAGTGAATCATCCATCTTGGCTTAAAAGTGGTTACATCTCTCATGACGGGTGGAGAGTGGGGAAAATAGCAGGTGCAAAATTTCAGGACACTGAAAGAGTCTAGCTGGGGTTACCCAGAACCGGGGTGCAGCCTTGGAATTGGTTTCAGGAAAGGAGGCTGAACGAGTTGCTCTGAAGAATATGCTACCCGAGTGCATGTTTGTTGTTGGAATACTTGTTTGTTTCCTCTGTTATCCTGTCAATAAAGGAAATGTTCCTCAGTCACCCTAACACTACCATCCTATCTATGTTTATTTGGGGTAAACTGCACTGTCTATGATGAATATAGAGAAACTGTGCTGTCATTCCTCGGTGCTGTTCAAATGAAACGGCACATATACAGCACTGTCTTGGAACTTTGCTACATTTAGAAGTGGTAGTGGCTGAAATAGTAACACCTCTGCTTTCTGATGGTTCAGTGTATGTTATGTATAAAAGTACTTTCATACTATGTATATAAGTACAGTAGTATAAATGAATTTCATGTTCAGAATTAGGTCCCATCTCCTAGCTATCACATTATGTATATGCAAATATTCAAAATCTGAAAAGAAAAAAAATCCAAAGCACCTACAGTCCCACGCATTTTGGATTAGGAAGACTCAGCCTATATTACCTAATTTCCGGGTGTTAGTCAATTACCCAATAGGCCAAGCATGTATTGAGGGCTTCTAAAATGAACAGACTTTATACCACACCAAACAGGTGATGCTTTAGTATGTCATACTAAAGCAACCAGAATATTCTGGCATTATATGGGTAAACAGACAATTCAAGGAATCTCATATGCCTTTTTTTGCATAGAGATTGTGACAGGCTGTCACAGTTATATCACAACAGGCAGGAAGAATTGCAAAAGGCTATCAAAGGTGCTTTACAGACCACCCAAAAAGGGTGGTTTGCCGGCGCCTCCATTTCCGCCATCGGGAAGCCTCAGCCTCCAGACGGCAAGGCTTCCCAGCGGCCGAAAAAGAAGCCCCAAAAAGGGGATTCTTTTTGCGCCGTGGAAATGGTGCTGCAAGGTGCCAATGGCACACTCGCATCGTCATTTCCGTGGCGTGGCCTGTGGACGCTAAGCGTCCACTACATCAAAATGGTGGCGCCCATGTAGAATGGGTGCTGCCATTTTGTACATGCTCGGCGCGTACTAGGGTTAGGGGCGTCCGGAAAAGACGCCCCTTTCTAACCCTAGTACGTGCCATGCACATACTTTCCGCCCATGCAGAACAGGCCATTGACACAAAGCGCTTTGTATCCAGGTCAGGTCTGTTTATTATAGATGTTGGTCACACGGTCTATTTCTCCAGTACCTGAACTGCTTTAGGCTCTCCTGGATGACACACTTTCCAGGGATAACCTGAAGACGTGCCACATCTATTCCTACAATTGCAACAGATGGGAAGATTACAGTAACAATTGTGGAAATAGCTGCTGGTTGCCTTTGCATACAACCCAGACCACATTATTTCCCCACAGTATTATGGCAGCTGTGTGTTTGTGTGTGTGTGTGTGTGTGTATGTGTGTGTGTGTGTTTCAAATAGTCTCTTGTGTTTTTTCTCAATTATTTTTACCATTTGTTTTATTTAAAACTATTATTCATTCCTTGATACTAAGTATACAAAGGCCTGTTACAGACAGCCAAAATAAAGCTGCTTCGAGTCACAGTGGAGGTATGGTGTTTCAATGATGCATGCATCCTAAGACTCCAGAAGCCACACCAAAGCAATGCTCCAGTCCTTAGGGCTGGAGCGTGGCTTTGGTGCAACTTCTGGACTCTTAGGACGCATGCATCATTGAAACATCATACCTCCACTGTGACTCAAAGCAGCTTTATTTTGGCTGTCTGTAACAGGCCAAAGGTAGAACAGAATTCATTGACACTGTCATCTCGGCTTTTCCTGTTCAGGGGAGTTCTTTGAACCAGCCCACAAAATACTACTGTGTTTTGGTGTACTTTATGGAGTTCTAAAAATGTGTTAGGCAATTAGAGCATATTGAATGTTTTTCATCCAGAGACATGTTGCATTTTACACTGCAAGTTGCCTAGAGAATTCTTGTTATTGGTTCACTGATAAACTGAATGAATGGATAAAAGTATTCTGTAGTGCTGCAAGTGTAGTAGTATTAATAGGCTTTTCCAAAAGGCTTCACCTGTAGAAATCCAAGCAAGAAAGTAGAGAACATCAAACGCACACATTGCAACAGGTAACAGGGGAAGGAGAGTCATGCATTGTTCTTTGGAGACAAATCAACTGGGAGACAAACAACACAAGCACTACCTCTCCAAAAAAAACAAAACAAAACAAAACAAAACAAAACAAAAACACCATGGAAGAATGAAAACAAAGAGGAAAGAATAAAACAAATTCTGCAATTTTAAAATTGTGGCTTTTACCTTGCCTTCCCACCATCAAATCTATATCAAATTTTAGGTGTACCTCTATAGTTAGAATCCTGGTGGTGAGTTGTGTTAGCATAATCTCTAGTTATTTTTTATTCTATTATCATTTTTTATTTTTTAAAAATCTATCCCACCCTATATCGCAAAATCCCAGAGCATTTACAATAGCATTAGTAATCATGTCTTTTTATTTAAAAAATCCTGGCTTTTTTGGTTTATACCATTATTTTTGTTTAAAGCAATGTTTTGTTTTTTGCATTGTTTTAATTTTAAAAATGAACTCCTGCTAATTATATTAATACTGCAAAATATTATTTTATGCATTAGAAAGCCAGCTAAACCATGTTTTAATGCCTTCCAACATTAAGAATCCAAAGTGATTAGGCTTTGATCTGGTCTACATTTTTCAATAAAACACAATTTTACTGCTTATTATTCCCATTCGACCTGAATATATGTAGACTATACTTAATAAAACACACCAAGGACTCTCAGAGTTATTTTGTTTGAACTTATATTGATTGAAGGGTTTGTTTCTGAATGGCATTTCTTGCACAATAAAACAAAGTGAATAAAAAGAAGCAACTGACAATGAAAATCTTTAAACTAAACCGTTATTATTGTTCCAGGCTGTATCCACTCTGCAGAAATGATCTAGTTTGAAGCCAATTTAAATGCTATGGCTCAATGTTATGGAATTTTGGGAACTGTTTTGGCCCCAGAGCTCTCTGACAGAGAAGGCTAAATGTCTCATGAAACTACAATTCCCAGAATTCCATAGTATTGAGCCATGACATTTAAAATAATGTCAACCTGGATTATTTCTGAAGTGTGGATAAAGTGCCAGTAAGAGGGGTGGGACATAGTAAACTGTTTAATTGTTTTTTAAACTTGGACTGTTTGAAATTTTGTTAGCTACCTTGAGTCCATGTACTGGGAAGAAGGTGGGATGATGATGATGATGATGATGATGATGATGATGATGATGATGATGATGATGATAATAATAAATTGCAAACATACAGTGGCTAATGGAGCACACCAAGGAATTTCGAAAGAAAATCAGCATGTGCTTTATAGACAATAACAAAGCTTTTGACTGCATAGATTATGAGAGGCTATGGAATGCCTTTAAATACATGGCAATGCCAACACATCTGATAGTCCTGATGAGGAATCTGTACTCAGGACAAGAGTCTACTGTCAGAACAGAACATGGAGAAACAGAATGGTTCCCAATTGACAAAGGAGTCAGAGAAGAATGTATCATTAGTTTTTTGTGTCCTTTCACCTATCAGTTCAACTTGTATGCAGAACATATTGTAAGGAAAGCAGGCTTGGACACAGAAGAAGGAGGAGTGAAAATAGGAAGAAGGAATATCAACAATCCAAGATATGCAAATGACACCCTAGTACCGGCAGAAAACCTCACAGATCTGGAAAAACTACTAAGGAAGATCAAGGAAGAAAGTGCAAAGGCAGGCTTACTGTTAAATAAAGAGAAAATAATGACCACCAAGAACTTACACATATTCAAACTAGACAATGAGGAAATAGAAATGGAAAAAGAGTTCTCATACCTGGGATCAAACACTGACAGCAAGGAAGACTGCAGCCAGGATATCAGAAGAAGATTAAGAAAGGGGAGTAAAACAATAGAGGACAGGGGATCTAGAAGATGTCTCATCCACAGGGTCACCATGAGTCAGGCCCAACTAAAGGGCAGTTAACAACAACAACCAATGTTTTACTACACCACTGTATATAATTGGACTTATTCATGGATTTTGGTATCCACAGGGGTCCTGGAACCAGATCCCAGCAGATACGAAGAGCCCACTATACACAAAGCCCTTTTTATTTCAACAGGCTTTCAGATTTTCATTGGTGGTGGTAGAAGGGTCTTTTAATGGGGAATGCTGTGGTGTTTTTTAAAATCTTTGCTATGCTTTGAATGTGTTTTAAACTGTATTAAATGTTTTAATTGAATTATCAGCTTAATTTATAAAAACGTTTTGCTGGTGTCTTGTTCAGCTGTTACAATATTGTAAGCTGGACATACGATATTGTACCTGCTGGAGATTCATGTTTACGGTCATGAATTACTGTGTGTGACCACAAAAACCTACCTTCATAGCTTGGCAGTGCCCTGACTGAAATGTTTCC
Organism: Sceloporus undulatus; assembly: GCF_019175285.1. Lineage (NCBI taxonomy): Eukaryota > Metazoa > Chordata > Lepidosauria > Squamata > Phrynosomatidae > Sceloporus > Sceloporus undulatus. The sequence continues at coordinate 166,270,543 of NC_056522.1, read as the reverse complement.
AAGATGCTGGAGTTCAGGGTGCTGGGAAATGACATCTGCAGTGGGCTCTTGGCCGTGGGGCACATTGGGACAAGGAGCTGTGGAAGGACTCCAAGGAGCTTTCTACAGCTCACTGTTCTCAAGGCACTCCCCAACCAGGAGAGCATTGTAGATGTCATTTCTCAGCATCCCAATCTCCAGTGCCTCAGAAATGCTTCAGTCAAGGCACTACCAGATTTTGAAGGTGAATTTAGGAATGCCATAACTATGATGACAGAGCTCCATCACTGTAGTTAGGGTGACAGTTATGATGACAGTTATGAGATATATATGTGTGTGCATATGTGTGTGTGTGTAAATATATGTAGGAGAAATATATTTAAAAATTAAACATTTCTTTAGCTAGATTTCATTTTTAATTCATATTAAACTCCAATAATTTTAAGTAAAATATATAAATAAATAAATATTATTACAGCAATAAATTTTTATTTTATTTTATGTGCTTTCTATGGTGTGTGTGTGTGTGTATTATTCATCACCTTGGGTCTCATATTGGGATAACAGCAGTATATAAATTAAATACGTAAAAAAAAAGACCTCAGATTTGGGAGATCCCAATTCAAACATAGGAGATGAAACATGCAGACACAAAGAATGTAAAGCAAAGTCAAGATAATTTTTAAGATCTCCTATTAAAGGTTTTTTGTGGGTTTTTCGGGCTATGTGGCCATGTTCTAGAAGAGTTTATTCCTGACGTTTCACCAGCCACAAATGCTGGCCATGAAAGGCTTTGGTTCCTATTAAAACTTTTTTGGTTCTATGCTGAGTAATAATTTTCAGGCAGAGAAAAGATCTGAGACTGGTGTAGGGGGAAGTGAGCATCATACATATGTGGAGGTTAATAAAAGGACTAAGTTGCATTTTTAGCACCTGGTACATTTGGCTCTAGTAGTTATAGGAAGGAAATGGAAACGAAGCAACAGTCCAGTGAGGAAACAGTGGTGGCGAACTGCAACTGATTCTCACTTCTTTTCAGACTTCTACAGGATGAGATTTAGCTTCTTCAAAGCACTACTTTTGGTTTGAAAACAAAAATGTGTAAATATTGGATAGTTCTAATTATGAGAATGGAGGGACAGGGACCTCTCCATCTGGGTCATTTTGTCCATAAAAGATTATGATCGAGCCTAGGAGAATGCCTTGTTTAACAGTGGGATTTTTATTTCTGAGTAGGCAGGTATAAGATTGCACCTGAAGTTAAATTCATTTCACTGTGAAAGTTAAACACAGGCTTACATCTTTTTCCATCAGAATAATTTCAGCTCAGACTGAGACAACCTTGACTGAATCATGCCCCATGTTCATTGACTCATTCAAAATAACGATAATGCCTTCTTTATTTTGGTGGAAGCTTTTTTCCTACCCTGTGGCCTTTCTTTCATGACCATGTCAAAACGTGGGAATAAAATGGGGAAATTGTTGTTGTTGTTTTTAAATGCACCCTTTGTCATAATTTCTGAAAAGCGAGAAGGAAGTAGATCAAACCAACATTTTGAAAAGGGATGTTTTCAGACTGCGTATGCCAACACTCGAAGGAGACAGAACACAATAAACTTCAATTGTTTTCCTCCATCAGACAGTCAGAATGCAGAAGCCAATTTTCCAGTTTGGCTTCCCTTACTTGTTTTGTCATGATACAGAGTGGCCACAATCCAGTGCAAAATTCACTGTTTACTTTCTATATTGGTAAAATTAAGGACATTCATGGAAGGAAAGCTTCCCACCCAGATTTTCCTATGTGTCTGTCTATGTGCTCCCCTCCAGCAGCAACTTGGGTTTTTGGGGGAGTCTTCTGAACAATATAGGGAAAGAGTGAGGTGGACTGTTTGAGGAAGAGGAAATCGCTCCAAACTGGACATGGATCCAGGCCCTGTCACACTGGACAGTGATTCACTATAATTCTGTTTCAACTGCCATGGCTGCATCATCTGGAATCCTGGGATTTGTAGTTCAGTCAGAGGCACAAGAGGAGCTCTCTGGCTGAGAATTATGATGGCCTCTACTGAAATGGCCAGTTGCAGGATTCCACAGGATGCTGCCATGGGAGTTAAAGTGGAATCATATTAGTATAGTGCATAGTGTGAAAGGGCCCCAAATGTAAAGACATTAATGAAAGGAAAGGTTCACACCTCTTTCTCCCCAAAGCAGCCTCCTATTCACCATCCTAGATTATTCCAAAGAGTTGCCAATCCTTTGTAGAGCTCTTTTTAAAAAGTATAGGAGGCAGCAAGGGGGGGGGGAGGCAGGAAACTTCCTTTTATAAACTCTAGTATAGAGGTTCTCAACCTATGGGTCACGACCCTTTGGGGTCGAACAGCCCTTTCACACAGGTCACCTAAGACCATCAGAAAACACATATTTCCGATGGTCTTAGAAACCGAGAAACCGCAATTTTATGGTTAGGGGTCACCACACCGTGAGGAACTGTAGTAAAGAGTTGCAGCATTAGAAAAGTTGAGAACCACTGCCCTAGTAGGACATTATTTAAGATTCAAGCCAATGGACCATGTTGACTGGAGGGGCTGGGCAGTTGTTGTACAAAACAGGTTTTGATGCCAAGCTCAACTCTAAGTTGGACTATGAGTATTGACTCTAAACTCATCTTAAGCAGATTGTACAGGTTAAGCAGGTTGCACAATATGTCCAGCTACAAGAAAATAGACTGGGCCCTTGGTATCTGTTAGGGTTTGGTTCTGGGGGCCCCAGTGGATACCACAATCCATGGATGCTAAAGTCCCATTATATACAGATGGTCTGATAAAATGGTATCCCTTATATAAATGGCAAAATCAAGGTTTGCTTATTGGATTTATTGTTGTTTATGTTGAATACAGAGGACCCGTACCTTCTGCAGGGGATCTGTTCCAGACACACACACACACACACACACACACACACACCAATGTAAGGCAAAAAACCTTGTATGCTCGAGCCTCATTGAATACAATGGGGCTTGTGCTTGCAGCGCAGCATGTGCACCACTGACACACATGCCATTCATTGTATTACAGCGCAGTTTCAGCATAAGCTGAAAGCTGCTTATGGTGCACCCGCCTATGGCATGGGTGCACTGTATTTTTAAGCCATGGATGGTTGATTCCATGAATGCAGAATCTGTGGATATGGTGGGCTGACTGTAGCTTGAAACATCCCTTTCTGATTCCACTGGTCTCTAACAACATGGAAAGGCTATGTTGTACAGACTGCACTGCTTACAAAGTGGGTTGTGGGAGAGAAGATTTTGGAGAAGAGAATTCCACCCACCACCATGACCCAAAAAGTGAGTTGTGATGGTATAAATCCCACTTATGTCATCATGATTCATGAACAGGATGCCACTAGATTAATTAATTCTTTAAAATGTAACGATTATGATAGCATATTGCCTATGTGGAGATGCTGGAACTGTAAATAATTACTTTTAAAAAGTAATTTTCCAAACTCTTCCCACCTTCTCCCCTGTGATCCACTGTGCTTTAACAATTGCTATTTCCTTGGTATAGCTAAGGCTTAATTGAGCTGTACTCCTACTTCTGAGTGTGCTTAGGAATACAATTAGTCCCTTACAAGCAACTTGTACGAATGGTGCCAACTAGAAGAGGCTCTTTCGACCACTGACAATTGTCCAGTGGTCAGTTTGTAGGACTGTCATATACTGCCCATTCCGGTATATGATGGCATCTGTTTGTTTCGGGGTAGGTGTCAATGAATAGTACTCTGAACAGAAAAATGAATTCTCTAATAAAAGCTTTTCTGGTGTTGACTGCCCCATTCCTTCCTCTAACCAAATCCAAAGTTCATGGAAACATTTGAAATTAACCTCTTAAATAGTATTCTAATTCATAGGCTATTTTGTCAGCTGCATGACCTTGGGGCTGGAATTTCTAAGTCCTCCATGTGCTGTTAACTAAAATTGCACTGTTCTTGGAAAGGATGTGATCATCTTTGATCTGCTGGCATGTGTAGGATGTCAGGGTATGTCCCCTAGGTCTGGGTGAACAGGGAAAATGAAGTGATGTGGAGTAAAAATCTGAATAGTGGAACTAAGAGTAGCATTTGTAAGGCTTAGATTCAACAATTCTAGTTCTTTCATGCTCATTATTATTCTAGCAAGTATTATCTATTGTATTATTAAGAGCAATCACCATAACTTGTTAACATTTAAAGTAGGTAACATCACGTAGTTATCACATTTTAGCTGATAGAGATCTTCCTCCAGTTTTTGAAATGTGATACCTAGTAGTCTGAGGGATGAGGGAGCAGGCAGCAAACAAAATGGAACAAGGCTAATTCTTATGCTCTGCAGCCTTAATAGGCTCCAACTGCAAGATATCAAGGGCTTCTGACACACTGCAGAATTAATTGAGTTTGACACTGCTTGAACTACTTCTCGGCTCCATCATATGGGATCCTGAGATATGTAGTTTTATTGTGGCACCAGAGTTCTCTGACAGAGATGGCTAAATATCTCACAAAACTACAAATTCCATAACACTGAGCCATGGCATTTAAATTGGTGTCAAAATGCATTAATTCTGCAGCCTAGATTGCTAAGTACATCTCACTAGAGTTAGTAGAAAGGAGGGCGCAGCCTTGAGGGGAAACCCTAAGAGACCATCTGCTTTGAGTCCTATAGGGCCCTTTCATACTACACAGTTACAGCACTACGATTCCCCTTTAACTGCCATGGCAACATCCCATGGCATCTTGGGGTTGACCACTGAGAGAGGTGCCTTTGGAAGCCTCAGCTTCTCCTCTGGTGCCTCTGACCAAACTAACAACCCAAGGAGGATTCCATAAGTTGATGCCATGACAATTAAAGTGGAATCATAATGATACAATTTCATAGTGTGGAAGGGCCACTGCTCCCTCTTCTTCTGTCTGACTCATTTTTTCCTGGCCTGGGAGGGTAAGGATCCTGAATGACTCCAGCCATAAAAAGTGCTCCTCCAAAAGCCTTTAGAGATCATCTGGGCTGGATGTTGCTTGAGGTAACATTTAGCTGAAGATAAAAATGACTAAAGTGGGTTAGGAAAACAAGGAGAGAGAACAGAGGTCAGACAGTCCATCAAAACAGTCAGTCTTCATTCATCTCCCATAGTCCATCCCTGCTTTTTCTGGGTAATATAACTACATCATCAATTGTGCTCATACTGTGACACCCCCGTCCTTTGGGTGTGACTATTGTGAGAAATGAAACAGTGCCTGGCTATGGTAATGGAATAAGCCCTTTTCAGGTGTTAGGTCTTACAAAAGTTTTGAGAATGGGTGAGCAACTGCAACTTTCACTACCCTGTGACCCATTTGGCTCCACATGAATTGTTAAACAAAACAAAAGGTGAATTTATGTTTTTGAAAAATTGGCATTTTTGTGTCAAACAATGCAACCTCCCTCCCCTCCTGCACAGAACCCACAGGTAAACCACTGCTCTGCAGGCTTCTGGAAGAGGCAATGTGTCCTTTCCTTTTGGCCCAGAAAAAGGGCTAGCTAGGGAGTATGGAGGACTACAGTGTGCATATGCAGCTCTGGAAGGACACTTTGCCCACCCATAGTTTAGAGGGAGGCAGGAACTTATGCTCCAGCCCCAGTCTCACCACTCCTAACCTCCCCATGTCAATGGGACTATAGTTTCTGAACATGTCTGCCAAGGTCCATGGGTCAGAGAACCCAGTAAACATCTCCATTTCCCTCTACACACTGATAAGACACAATACCAAGGAATGACAACTGGATAATAGCAAATGGACGTGCTGCTGGATAGATTGTTTTCAGAGTTGGAGAGAAAAGAAGGCATTTGCACTTTCCCATGGGAGTGTGGTTACAGCTTTGTTGGAGTCTCAAGTGACAAGGTGCTTTTTGCCAGCTGTGGATGGTCCTCAGTTTCAGTCACAGCTGTTGTTATTGTTGTGTGCCTTCAACTTACTTCCAATTTATGGCGACCCTAAGGCGAACCTCTCTTGGGGTTTTCTTTTCAAGATTTGTTCAGAGGAGGTTTGCCATTGCATTCCTCTGAGGCTGAGATCATGTTTACCTGCCCAAGTTCACCAAGTGGGTTGCTATGGCTGAGCAGGGAATTGAACCCTGGTACAGTAGTCTGGAGCAAAAAATGGGTGTATCCCATGGGAAAGGGAACTTGCTCAGATTGGCTTGAAAACCAACTTCACTGTGAGCCCATTCCCACTTACATTTAAACCGGTTTGCAATTCGCCTTTGCTCTGTGTAGGTAAATCAGTTCCCAAAGGTCTGTCATTCCCACTATGAAAGTGGATCTTTTCATTATCCATTTGTAATCACTTCTTTTTTTGGCATGATTGTCATCCTCATTAGTTTGCACCACTTCAAAATTCATATCAATCATCTTTATGTCATCAGTGTATATATGTGTATATAGATAGATAGATAGATAGATAGATAGATAGATAGATAATTGATAGAAGATTCGATTCAGTGGTTTTGCAACTACTTGCCTCACTTATTGCAAGTATTTGCAAAATCAATGAATCGAATCTTCTATCAATTTTATTTTATTTTTTAAAAAACCCATGTGCCCATAGGTCACACCACAAGCACAAAGGCAGCGCTGAGAGAGAGGGCATGGTGGATATACCAAAAACTAAGGAGGGATTTTAAATAACCCTCTGCCATTAGTTCCTCCCTTCCAGAATGATGAGATTCAGATCTGTCGTTCCCTGTTGTTGAACACGCTTCAGAAACTATTCTTTTCAAAAGAACCACTAGGAAACTAGTGTCTGGGAAAAAATGTTGTTGTTTTTTGCATTTGCCTCACTTTATTGTGACAGAAATCAATCAAAGTAGGATCGGAACCAGTTTCAAATGGGAATGACGGGCATGTAACCTGATCAGCAATTCACTTTAAATCATATTTGGAACAAGCCCTGTGAGTGTCATGATTTTCCTTCTCTTCTCTCTCTCTTTTATTAGCAGCAGTCCTCTCTCTCTCTCTCTTTTTTTTTTCTTTTTCTCTTTCTCTCTCTCAAGCAATCTGAATGTGTCCTTCATGTATTGTGTGAAACTGCCCATGGCATACCTGCTTTTGATACAGTTTTGTAACTGCTGTAATTTGGACCATTCTGAAATCAAAATACTGTACTTTCAGCAGCATTTTAAGAGACCCAAGGGTAAGATTTTCTGACAGAAACCTTTTAGCAGTATGCAAAGAATGCAATTATAGGCCAAGAAGTCAGTTCAAATTTCTGGGCCAATTTTCATACTGGTGCAACCAATCAATAGAATGGCAGCAGTATATTGACAGAGTGAAGCTACCTTACACCAAGAAAAGCGGTGACAACTTTTAAGAGCACTATGCCATTTTGTAAGGTATTTATCTTCCACATCCTAGCACTCTAATCCTAATGGCTTCCATAGTTGCAGATTTACCTCAGACATCAGTGCAACATGGGATATTTAGCACTGTGCTCTCTTGGTATAACTGTTGAATGTATACTTTACCTAAGCACTCATGTTAATGTAAGGCAGTGCCATACAACATAAGTGGCACCGCTTTACACTAACCAAAGAGATGATGGGGATCAACATGCTCCATTCCATGCATCCAGTTCATCTATGCATGTTAATTTGAATTCTTGTAATTGTCCTGTGTGGGCATACACATATATGCATATGTTCACACATATACACATACGTACACACACACAGCTGGGTCTATTGGAATTTCACATTATGCAACTGTGGGTTCCTCAAGATGGGGAAAAGGTGTTATGGGGTTGTTGCTACATACCCTCCGACATTTCGGAGAAGACAGTTGGGCTAGCGTGGTCAGGCAACATCAAAGTGTGGTCAGATGGCATCATGATTAACAAAGAGGAACACACAAGCTGGGAAAGGCTGCAGCAGTTTGCTTTTGTGTAAATCTACTGGGAAGGGCAAGACTCTGTCCTCTCCTCTCCCTCCTGTTAAGTGAGTGCAAGCTGTTTTTGCAGTTTATACTCAGTTTGCAACCACTGAAGTAAGGTGAGGAAAAAGGGGAAAGTGAGCGATGGAGGGGGGCAGAAACTGGGACATTTAAAAGCAGCTGGAAAAGTGGGACAACAGAAGATTAACTGAGGCAGTCTCTTCCAAATCAGGGCACATGTGTGTGTCCAAATAATGTTTCTGTTGTTCTGGACTATTTGCACTCTAATTTTATTTTGCCCATCAAACAATATGACCATCTCAGCAAACTACAACCCAATTTGGAAGACCTCTAAAGCATATCCAAGTCATTGCAACAAGCAACCCTCAGAAACAATGGAATGAGTGGATGCAGAGGGGACAACGACTGGCATACTTCAAGGAACTGTACTGCAAGAAGTCATGTAATCTAGAAGAAGCCTATAGTGCTGTGATTCCCCTTTAACTGCCATGGCTGCCTCCTCTGGAAGTCTCCTGGGATTTGTAGTTTGGTCAGAGGTACCAGAAGAGGATTCTCCAGTTGAGGGTTTCAAAGGCCCCTCCCTCAATGGACAATCCCAGGATTAGATGCCAAGGCATCTAAAGTGGAATCATAGCATTATCGTTGTGTAGTGTGGAAGGTCTAAATAGCTGAGTTCATAACTTCACAGAGAAATCCCCCCTCATATCCAGATTTACTTATGCAGAAACATTGGAAACTATGGTCAGACACTGAGTGAACATGTATGAGGGAGGGGAAATGCACATATTGCATGCATGAAGAGACTAGAATGAGGTACAAGCTGATGTTGGAGTTTATCCTCTCTTCACAAGGCTGGAGACATTTTTGATGGCAAGCAGCTAGAAGATGGCCGCACTCTCTCCGACTATAACACTTCCCCTGTTGTTCAATTTCCTTTGCAACTGCTATCCAACGTTCTCCCAATGAGCATGCACAGTCCCAAATGGATTTTGTGGGAAGAGGAGGATCACTGCAGAGATCGGAATGAGAATGTTTTTATGCAAAAAGAGAACATGAATATGAGTCTCTTCTGACAGCATTTTTTAAAAAGTCCTTCATCCTTGAGAGCCTGAAGGTCCATTCCTCACAATTGCATTATGCAGAAATGACTATGATTCCCTGCTCTAATCTAATATTTAACATTGATTGCTTTCTGATTTCACTCACATTAGAATATTTCAATTCATTGGGTGAGCTAAAACCTCTCATTTGTTGTTATTCTAATTGTCCCCTTTTATACTGTACTCTTATCATTGTTTTATCATGGGATTACTATGTATGATATTTTCATATTCTCTTTTGCAATGCTTTATTGGAAAAATGACTTAAAAACAATACATTTGAAATAAGGTTTTTAATTTCTTCAAATTGTCACAGAAAATTTAAAAAGGGGGAAGAACTGTCCACAAGTAATTCCTCCAGCCAGGTGGTTGCGAAAGATACCATGCCTGATAGTACTAAAGGCCACTGGAGCTGAATCTACAAAGGCAGTGCAATTGGGAGCTTATTGATGGGGGTTCCCCATCAATGGCAATAAAACAGGATCAATGATTTGGAGGCAATGTTGTGTGATAACACTATTATCCAGGTTTAATACTGATTTAAAAGGCTTGTGTAATAAAGTCATTGATTCCCCTCCCCACTGCCATCTCCTTTTCCTTTTATGTAATATCTTCATTAGATTGCAAGCCTGAGAGTAAGAAACTATGTGTGTGTGGGTGTTTTTTTGGAGGGGGGGTTTGTTGTTGATCTTTTACTTGTGTTTAAAGTGCCATTTACATTGATAGTGCTATATACGGAAATTGATGATGATGATGATGATGATGATGATGATGATGATGATCTCAACTGAAATTGCTGTAGATAGTATCACCCAGCAACATCTGGAGCTCGGGAACTACTACACACTAGAACAATGTACCCCAAAACAAGAGCACTGGTTGGGAATTATTCAACATGGCTAGATTCAGATTTCATAGATGCATTCTTCTTAAAATAACAACAGCAAAGGTCTCAGCAATGCTTGTGCAAGATGTCATATTACCACTCTATACCCACTTAATCGGCCAGGAAAGACAAGGTTCTAGTACACAACTGGCTGACCCTTTGTAGGGGTCCCATCCATATCCTTGGACTGCACAAATTCTTGGAACATACCATTCGTAAATTGAATAAGTAGTGGGCAGAGATAAAGTCAAAGATCCTGACAGCATAGTATTCCATTCAGAACAAATGCAGGTGACAGTATCTGCAAATTATCTTGCAAACAGTGGGCTACCAAGGGCTCACCCTCTCCATCGTAGTGCCATGATATAATGGGTCTTCAGCACTTGGAACACCTTCACTGGCAACTGTTCAAATCCCCAGTCAGCTCACTAGCAAAGAACTTGTCCAGACTAGTTATTTGTGCCAATTTATAATGTACCATTTAACGATGCTTTGTGAGATGTCTTGATATTTCTCCATCCAAACACTCTCTTGACTTTAAAAAAAAATAACAGAAAGTTAGCACACTTCAGTTCACGTATGGGTACTTGTGCTGTGGACTATGACATTAGATGAGTGTGTGTCCAACCCCCTTAAACCCCTCAGATGCATTTTCAAATTGCTGTCTCCTTCAAATGGCCTCCTTCTGGCATCCTCTCCATTTCTCCCTTTCTCCCCCTCTAGAACAATTTTGCTAAAATGGCAAACTGTAATGGTACTTTGCTTTGTTCTTTTTTCTTAGAGAGGCACTCACAGTCCCTCTGCAGACAGCCTCTTCCAATCTAATGCTTCAAGTCACACAGGAAATGACTGCTTGTGTGTACAATTTACCCTTTTGGCACTATAAATCTGGAAGGTTTTTTTTTAACAACTCTAATGCCTTAGCATAAAAGCAGGAGGCTTCTGTGCTTGGAAAGATGATCTCCTATGCAATGTCCTTCTCTCTCCATGTACAGTACCTTTCCCAGCATGCTGAAACTGACTAGGCTGTGCAAGTATTGATCTTTCCAACCATTGTGATTTTCCACTAGGGTTCCAGAGAGATTTTTTTAAAGGCATAAACAGGAGGAAAATGAGGAAAAAGATGTAAATATACAGAAAATAAGGAGGGGAGGGGAGGACTGGACAAACCAACTTCCATTGCCATAATTTGTGTAATGACCAAATGCATCTATTTGAACCAAAAAATGCCTTTGGCATAAGAACGAAAAAATTCAAATACAGTGGAAAAGAGGAGGATAAAGCTTGAAATGTTCTATGATTGGAGAAATATCTTTCTTTTAAAAAAAAAAAGAAAGATATAGAGTAACAAATGCTACCAGATACATGTGTCCCGTCTGGAAGAGCCCTTAGTCACTTGGCAGCCACAACAACCCAGTCTACTCTGGTCAGAATTTTTGAGTTGGGCATATGGCTCATGCAACCTTTCTGACTGGATTTTTGTTGCATGATATGAACCATGCTATAAGAACAATTAATGTTGGTCAAGGACAGGGTGATATGGAGAAACCCAATAGAGAAGACACCTCCTCTTCCTATATTTTACCCATCTAGAAGTCAATGGGCCTGAACAGACAGGCCAAAATAAAGCTGCTTCAGGTCACTTTGGAGGTATGCTGTTTAAATGATGCATGCATCCTAAGAGGCTGGAAGCTGTGCCAAAGCCATGCTCCAGTCCTAAGGACTGGAGCACAGCTTTGGCGCATCTTTTGACCTCTTAAGATGAATGTGTCGTTTAAACAGCATACCTCCAAAGTGACCCAAAGCAGCTTTATTTTGGCCTGTGTGTTTAGGCTCAATGTTACTAGGTGTGCCAATTGATATGCATGTGCACATTAATATATTCAACCCAAACACATGCAAGAAATTTAGAGTGGTCAGTGACTGCCACACTGAACTAGCACTCTTTTAAAGAAGGATCAACAAGCCAGAGGCAAGGATTGTCAGGCCAACAACAAGAGTGATTCATTAGAATCAAAATATAAAATTATCGAAATAAAAACCAGTGTTCATATAGTAAACATTGTGCTATAGACACAAATAATGTCTAGCAAGTTTAAGCTCAAGTGTCTTAGAAAGTCCATACACTATCTGTAATATTTAAACATACAGCCTAAGAGCACAGATCTAATGGCAGAGACCCGTTCCAGATTGGTCTAAAGACAGATGAGCCCTCACAGTGCATTTCCTTTTTTTCTAGGTATTGCAGATTATTGTTGCCTCTTCATCCACTTTTTCTCTATGAGTGGACTCTCTTCCATTTTTGGGGGGGCTGATATTTACATTGGTTTCTTGGATCTACATTAGAAGGGCTTTTTTGAACCTGGAAGTATGGTTTTTGAGGTTGGGGAATAGTTTTTGAGGTTGGTGAAATTGACTTCCTTCTGACCATTTATTTATATTATTTTTAAGGGAGTTATTTTTCTTAGAGTTGTAGAGTTTTAGCATTTCAATGCATTGTGTAGATAATTTTAAAATCTTTACAACAGGGGTGGGAATCATGTAGCCATCCAGGTGTTCTTGGACAGCAACTCGCAGCAGCCCTTGCCAGCATAACTCATGGCGAGGAAAGCTGGGAGTTGCAGTCCAGCAGCACACAATTCTCAGCCCTCCTTTACAATAATTCATTAGACTGTTGTTGTTGTTGTTGCTGTTGTTGTTGTTGTTGTTATTATTATTATTATTATTATTATTATTATTATTATCATTATTATTCCTCTGTTGTGGATGGCAGTGCTGATGCTGAGAGAAAGAAAAAGGTGTGCCCAAGGGCAGAATGAACACAGAACAAACAGGTATGGTGGGAACTGAGATCATCTTGATTTACAGATGATCTCTTAGCCACAATATATGCTATACCATTTGTTCAATAAACTGTGTTTCTGAAGCACCATTGACTATTTCAAGTGGAGAGTTTAAAGCAGAGGTTGGAGTGGTATAGCCTGTGGATCGCATTTGGGCCCTTGACTCCATTTCTGTGGCCCCTGAAGCTCTCCGCCAATCTCCCCCACCAAGCCCTCCAAATTGTGTGTGTGTGTGTGTGTGTGTATTCAGCACAATTTTCAGGCGGTTTTTGTCCCAAAATCATACAAAAAGCCCCCCCCCCCCAAAAAAAAAAAAAAAAACAAGGGAAATGCCCCCAGCTCAGCCCTATGAATAACTCGGAACACTCCACGATCCTGAAATGTATTTGCTTTCCTCTACAGTCTCTCTCAAAATGATAATAAGTGTTGTGACATCCCATTCCGTCATCATTTTGAGAGGGACCCCAGAGGAAAATGAAGGTTTTGTGCCTCTTTCTAGGAAGACTTGTGGGGTTGGTACCCATGCAGTTGCCCACCACTGGTTTATATTTTTAATAGTTGAATGTTGGTTGTTGTTGTTGTTTTTAGCTACATGCAGCCACACACCTTTTTTCAAGGAAGTCTGAGAAAGCAGAAATGAAAATTGACCACAGCTGATTTCCCATCTCCCAACGAGGGAAAAAGAGTCAGTTGTCCACACGTGCCATATCTGCATTTTGTAATTATTCTTCTCTGGGAGGGAAGAGGTATCGTCCAAACTTAGCCAAACTTTTCTTTCCTCTAATGAGAGAGTGTGGGGTGATTTATTAGTCTGTGTGCTCTGAGACAGATACTGCAAGGAGAGGACAGGATGAGATCAGGCAGCCTAGGCTCTGGCCCAGCATGCAAGACAATAGGGATTCAGAATTCCAGATAGGAAAGACAAGAGCTGCAAGACGTAGCATTTTTTTAAAAAGGAGCATGTAACAAGTATATCCCCTATTGATGCTAAGATTCTTATACAAAACAGAGTAAAAGAGATCCACCTCAACTCTAACTTGTGTGTTGACATGATTCCTTTTGAGCATGATTTTGGTAAAGAAAACAGTAGAGAAAATCTGATATTTAAGAAAAGGTTCAGTAACACGTACCCTCCCAGGTTTGTTATAATAGCAGTAATTTCTTCTGAGATCATGATGTTTCAGAGTTTTATGTATCCACCCAAATAAAGAAGGGCAGTTTTTGTTCTTTGAAAGAACCTAGCATCCAGTTATATTAGATAATAGTTTGCTTTCTTTTCTCTCTTTTAAAAAACGTTCCTCATTTAAAATTCACTAATAAAGCCCATTGGCCTATCTTTAGGCAGAGTCATGAAAGAGCAGTAACTTGCTATTTTATTGTAGTCGCTATGTGCCATGATGTTGGTTTTGGACTTAAGGTGACTGTGAATGAGAAACATCCAAGACACCCTGCTATTAACAATCTTATTGTATTTCTTTGCATTGATTATTATGGTTGTTCTCTTTGTCCCTACGTACAAATCTATGAATAGCTTCATTCAGGATACTAATGAAACTTTTGCTTTTTCAACCAGGCCGGCCTAGTAAGTCGGGCAGCCTCCTCTTTTCTTCATTACCTACTTTTGAATTCCAGTCACCAGTGATTATCAACATGTCCCATTTTGCTGTCTGATCATTTTCTTCCTGGATGCCTATATAGACTGTTTCCTTCCTCTTCTGCCTGTGTATTTGGAGTATAAATTTGGATTTTAGTTACACTGATATGTCTTTCCTGGATTCTTATTGATATTATTTGGCGAGAGTTTGTATTATACCTCCTACTTTGTTTTGCTACTTCCTCCTTCACTGTTAATGCAACCTCATTTCTCCTTAGATTGCCACTTCCTGAATGAAACGTTATGTAATTATCTGATTGTAAATGCCACGGTCCTGTTTACTGTAGCTCATTCACATCAAACATTGCAACGTTTATGCATTCTGCTTCTTGTTTTCCAGTTTCTAGCTCCCCAGATTCATGCTTCTCACATTCTATGTTAAATGCATTGCACAGCTTCAGACTATCTTTTCATATCTGGGCACATCAGCAGCTGAATGTCCTTTTGGCTCAAGTCCAGATGCATCATTAGAGATGAAGCTATTGATATTCGCCCTTCGTTCTTTCCCAGTAGTTTGTTGAGTGCCTTCCAGTCTGGGAGTCTTCTCTTCCAGCGCTGTGTCTTGCTTCCTTTTGGAATGTCTCATCATTCAGATGTAGTTTACAAGTGCCTTCGTCTGTGCAATACTAGCAGGCGTTAGGTAAAGTGCCATTGGTATTGTTTCTAGGAGATCCTCCACCAATGTCATCTCCTCCTGCTGCACCTGCCCAGTAGCTTCCCTTCTGGATCTTCTCAGCAATGGAGCTATCAGTTCTTTTCTGCAGATGCAGCCATTACACCTGAAAAGAATGGGTGCCTTTTGGTCTGGTGTCTTCACTTTGACCCTGCTGCCTTGTGGGACCCTGGTAGGAATGTTGACTCTTGATGAAGTCTGGTCTCCTGACAGTATTACTTAGATGGTGTAAATAATCACAGAAGAACATGGGTTGTATCTATGTTTTGAATTTTGAATACATCCAATTAAGTTTGGGGTTGGCAGCAAAAAAAAGCCACAAAATCTGGGATAATTGATCTCAGGTTTTTGGGGTTTTTTTGTTTTTTAGTTTTCCTGAAAGATTCACATTGTTGGCTGTGTGGATAACCGTTGCAGATAAACCCGGGATAAACCAGGATAAAGCTCTGCCTCTTGAAAGTGTTTCAACCATACCTGCATCATCAACTCCACCTTTATTTACAGTGCTGACACAAGTGAGCAACAGAACTTGCAGAGATGTCCATAGATGCGGTTATGATAAAATCATACAAGATTGTGAAGTTGAAGGCTTTCATGGCCAGCATCCATAGTTTTTTGTGGTGTTTTCAGGCTATGTGGCCATGTTCTATAAGAGTTTATTCCTGACGTTTCAGCAGCATCTGGGGCTGGCATCTGCAAAAAAAACTACATACAAGATTACTGCACTACACTCTTTTAGTGCGGCTATTCCACTTTTACTGCTCTGGCTGCCTCCTTTCACACTCGGTCCATCCAACACATTAAGGTGCGCATCTGAGCATGAGGTGTTCATTATTTAACTTGTTGATTTAGGCCAAAATCTTCTTGGTGGTATCAATTGTATGTGTAATGGTTTGTCATGGGAGTGGTTGCAATTTCACTGGGCTCCCACAGAAAAGGAGGAGGGGGCAGGAGAAAAGCCTGTGGTTTCTAAGCTGCCTGCTTCTTTGGGAGCATTGCAGTGATGTTGTGCTGTGAATAGTCATACCACTACGCAGTTCTAAATTATCCTTTTTAAAAAAAAACCAACTCATTAATACTTTACTTCCCAGAAAGCCGTACCCTCTCTTATACAACATCCCGCTGTGATTTGGATGTTTGGACAACAAATGTAAATGGGTTTTAATTTGTTCTGGTTTACTTCAGTGCTGAGACGTTTGTGCCAATAGTTGTTTTAGGGAGTCAGATTTCAACAGGATTGGAGTGATGAGAAAAGCGGGGCAGGAAAGAAACATGACATTTAGTTGGTTTCAGTGTGTATATTAGACAAATTGTATGATTGCCCGCAAATACTTACTTGCCAAATCCACATTAAATGGGCATCTAGAAAAGAGATTCACTCCTTTATTGTGAAAACATACCAAAGCCTGATTCTGCTCATCTTCCAGAAGTACTGCCTATTCTTACTTTTCCAATCAGATTTTAATGTTTAGGATAGAAAACAGTCTGTGATTTTGTTTAAACAAGTACAGTATCTGAGGTTCAACTGAGGGCTTGGGTTCTGAACCACTTTTGAATATATGAGCCACTTCCGAACAAAATCTGGATGTCTTTTAATTTGAAAACCCAATTTAGTTTCAGATGTGGAGGATTTCTTGTGCAGGGCTAGGAATGGCAGTAAGTAGGAAAAGGGTGCCAAGAGAGGCAGAGGGCTAAATTTCTTGTCTGGCTTCAAAAATAGCCAGCTGAATCTTGGATTTCAGATGGCAAAAACTGTGTGTTTTAGTTTCTACTAATGTTACATTTTGCAATGTCTTTATCTTCTTTTAAGCACTCCGCCCAAAAGTCTCAGATACCTCTGCACTGATCCATTTAAGCTTAGGGGAAAGAAGGGATTTCTGAATGCACATGATGCAGATTTGCAAAACTGATTAAAGGGTGTTGTGTGCCTTTTCTTCCCTGCAGTGCCTGTTGCAATCCTTGTATCTGCACATAAGCTGACAGGCATTGCGCTACTCAGCCTATGCCAAACTTTGAAGATCTTCAAAGTGCTCCAGGGCTGGAAGCCAAACCCTGGCTTTTCTGCAGAATGTCATTGTAATTAGATAAATAATAACTGTGGGGGTAGGGGATGCAGAGGAGGAGCAGCGGGGTAGGAGTCTAAATGGGAGCTTTCCTTTGTGGGAGGAAGCAATTATGCATATTTACAATCTGAGTTAAGTCAGTTCTGCCTCAAAAAGGAGACTTAATGTCATATCTGCAAAGCTTGTAAATTAAATTCTCCACCCAACATGGCCAATGGTGGGCCACAGACTGTGTGTATTCCCATGCAAAGTCAATGGGAAAGAAGCTTAGGATTTTGGATCAGGCAGACACATATTTTTCTGTGAGATTGATAGGCAATGCACTGTGAAGATATATGGTTAAACTAGATGCTAAGGTATTGCCTATAGATAGCCCATTTCCAGTCCTACAATAGGACTTCCTCAGAAATATGCGCTAAATGAATCAGACTTGCAAACTAAGCCCATATTTACCCTTTCTGACCAATCACAAAAAAGTACACTAGATGCAAAATAAATAAAAGGGGGAAATAATGTACTACAAAAAAAAAACACATATCTTTCAACAACTGAGGGAGCACCTCTGGAAAAATGATATATCATCTACCTTGACCCTTTGAAATCTGTGGGAGAGTAACTAGTTCAGTGTTTCCTGCACTGAGAATGAGCATGACTAGAACATGCTATAACTCCCTATTTTTTCCTACAACCAACAAGGCCAGAGAGTTGGATTTTAAATTCTCTTCCAGGAATTGCTGAGGGGTGATGGAGCAGGGCTTTCCTCTTTCTCTTTTCAGTTTGCAGCCCCTTGTTCAGCCTCTGAAACCCGTCTCCTGAAGGGAAGTCCCCCACCACATCCATGCAAATCATTTATGGATGGAGGTGTGAACAGCTTAAAATTCATGCCAACGCAAATTGTGGCAATCAGGAAAGCATTTATAAGAGCATTCAATATGTGTTACTTATACAGAGAGCAGACTCCTGCTTTTCTGGCCACAGAATTCCCAGATTGCCTTGGAGGAACAGATCTTTGGTTTCTTTTTAAAAGCATAGCTCTGGTTTTAGGGCATGCCTGAAGAACAGCACAGCCTAGTTTATCATCAGAATCAGATTCATTATTCTTCTAATGAAAAGATCTGTACAGAGAAAGTCCCTGTTGGTTGTAGTGATTCAAGCATAGTGTAATGACACAACTATGGCGTGTGTTTCCAATCATCATGCCTTTCAAAGCCTTTCAGACGTGATGAATGGGTAATAAGTTTGTACTGCATAGGGTTTATGTAGCTTCACCAAATCTCTGAAAAGGCAAGTAGAAGTCTTGCTGCTACGGATTACAAACATATAACCTGAATATAGAGAAGTCTTTAAACTTTAGCTCTACCCATTCAGAGTCCAGGGCACCTAAACTGTTGATGTTCTCTGCCTTCAAGTCAACCTGGACTCATAGTGACTCTGAATGAAACATCTCCAAGACGTCTATCCTGACCAGATCTGCTCAGATACTGCAGGTTCAGGGCCATGGCCTCAGTCTATCCATCTGGTGTATGGTATGCACCAAAACTGTGGAAACCTAAATCACATAAATTGCCATGGAGGGAATTAAATATATGATTTGTCCTCTGTGCCCAAGAAATCATTCAGACTTGGAAGTTCTGAATTTTTATTGAAGATTAGATGGCAAAAAAATAATGAATTTATATACATAATTTGCTATGGGAGGATGGATGGATGGATGGATAGATAGATAGATAGATAGATAGATTCTGATCCAGGTTGAGTCCTCCTTATCCAAAATTCCAAAAACTGAACTATTCCAAAATCCAAAATTGTTCACATGGACGGCTGAGATGGTGATACCTTTGCTTTCTGTTGATTCAGTGTACACTAACTTTATTTCATGCATCAAATTATTACAAATTAACACTATATGAAATTACCTTCAGGTATGAGTATAAGGTATATATGAAACATAACTGAAATTTATATTTATGCTTGGGCACAATCTTCAAAATATCTCATTATGTATATCCTAATATTCCAAAATCCCCCCCAAAGTCCAAAACACTTCTGATCCCAAGCATTTTGGATAAGGGAAATTCAACCTGTATGAAAATCCATTTAAATATAGTGGTACTGTATATGGTTGTCCTCTGCTTCCTTAAATAGCCTTCCTTTGGCTATCCCCTATGTTTCTAATAGCAGTGTGTGTGAGAGCAAAATAGAGACTGAGACAGTTGTGAGCCAAATATTGCCACTACCTCCCATGTCCCTTCTATGATGACACTTTTGTTAATACAGCCCTAACTACAGCCTTTTCCCATTTCCATTTTTGTTTAACATTGTGAACTGTGACCCTAGGAAAAGAAAGGAAGAATCAGAGAGCGCAGAGACTGGAATGCATCCAATATTCATCTGACTTTTTTCTTCTTTCTTTTCCCTTAGACTGTCCAGTTTTGGAGGCTGGAGTGGAGCTGAAATGTATCCATGTTTGTCGCTTGTGAAACCTTAATAACCTCAAGAGAACTGGTCTAAAGGAACCACTTGACTTCCCTCACCTTGAACTCGTGCAGAGCATTTGGAGAGAACAGTAACACAGAGTCGAAGCTAACAGGCTTGATACGTTGCAACATCTCTCCCCAAGAGACTGGACTGATGCACAAAGAGATTATTCATGTTTGTGTTTATTTTCTGGAGCTCACTTTCTCTTCCTCTGTGTATGTAAGTCTGTGTGTGTGAGAGGGAGTGTGTACATGCACGCATGTGTGTGTTTGACTTTGAAAAAGAAATCAGGAACACATTATTGAGAAATCCATGCTTTGGGTTTCATTTTATCTTTGTGGTTTTTTATGTATAGTTTAATTAAACTCATGTTGTTTATAGTAATGTAAAAAACTGGACCAAGGCTTTTCAGAAAAACAAAATTTCCAAATTCTGCACATTTTTTTTCTGCCAAGGAAGCCTGGAATATAGATTCTTCTCTTTACATCCCTAGCACCATTTTCATACTGATTTGCTTCCGCTAGTTTTTTCTCTTTTCCAAAATGACTCCTGCAGATGTATAGGTTTATGATTTGTTTTATTTATTAATATGTTTTTAAACCAAAGACTGCAACAGTTTGGATGTACACTGCTTTTCTAGCTCATAATTTTTTTAAAAAAAAAAAAAGTGATACAGACATTTGATTTATTTGTGGATTGCCATACATTAAAAGTGGTAAATATCACACACCATTTTATAAAGATTCAAGACGCTTCGTATCATTAAATGTGCTATGTGTTTTTATTGAGATTATTTTTATTTCAGATACACCGGGGGGCACTTCTGAGTCATCTTGTCTTCAGTAAAGAGGTAGTTAAGTACAAAGCTGAACAACAACAACAACAACAAAATCAGTTCAAAAGTCCCTCAGCCTAGGATTGGAAGTCTGTGGTTCTCTAGATGTAGCTAGATTCCAATAGCCATCAGCCCCAGCCAGCCTAAGCAATAATAATAAATAAATAAATAAATAAATAAATAAATAAATAAAATGGGTGACTTAGTTGTAGTTCTGCAAGATTTAGAAAGCCACAAGTTCCCTGTTGCTGGCTCAAGCCTACATTTTTTATAGCTTTTCACCGCTATTTATTTATTTATTGGATTCATTTCCCACCTTTCTTCCAAAATGGGATTCAAGGCATCTTACAATAATATTAAAAGGATACAACTAAAATATTAATTACCAGAGTATAGGGAAAAAAATACTAGTCTTAAAATATAACAGTTAAAAACACAACTTAGGCACTGGCTAGATGGGCCCTATGGGGCGCCATCGTGACGTGCGAGGGGCGTCGCTTTCAGATGCCCCTCGCACGTGACGAGGGCATCAAAATGGCAGTGCCCTGTACATATGGGCGCTGCCATTTTGAAGTGATGGACGTCTAGCGTCCGCACATCTCGGTGCCCTTGTGATGCCGCAAGTGTGCCATTGGTGCCTTGCGGCATCACAACCGCACCGCAGAAAGAACCCACATTTTGCGGGTTCTTTTTGCTGCATGAGGGAGCCGTGCGGTTTGTCCGCTGCAGCTCCCTCATGCAGCAAACCAGGGCGGCAGGAGACCACCCTTTTGGGCGGTCTGTATCCTGACATAGTTTAAATAGCAAGCAAGCAATAGCAACTACATTTTTATACCGCTTATAAGTGCACTTAAGCACTCCGTAAGCAGTTTATAATGCTTAAGCTAATTAAACCATTTCAGTTTTAAACAATAAAGACTTTCAAACATTAAGGACAGCACACCATTAAGGACATTACATAAGTAGAATTCACACTTCAAAAGGCATATCTAAATAAGAATGTCTTTAGCTGCCAGTGGAAAGAGAGCAGGAAAGGAGGCAGCCAAACCTCCTAGAGAAGGGATTTCCACAGTCTGAGAGCAGCCACAGATCAGTCTCTCTTCCAAGTCCTCACCAACTAACTGCACTTGCAAAGGTGGTAGGACTGAGAGAAAGTCCTCTCCTGCCGATCTCAGCACTTGGGTTGACTTGTATAGGGAGATACGGTACTTCAGATAGTCTGGACCCAAGCTATTTAGGGCTTTTATAATCAAAAACAGAACTTTGAGTTTTGTCTGGAAATGGACTGGTAGCCAGTGCTGTTGTTTCATTTGGTCAACAGCCTGGCCATAGCATTTTGGACCCACTGAACAGTTTCTAAAGGCAGTCTCACATAAAGCACATTATAGTAGTCCAAATGTGATATAATCGGGGCATGAAGCCAGGTCAGACATCTCGAGGAACAGGCACAGCTGGCACACTAGTTTTAACTGTACAAATGCACTCCTGGCTGAAACCTCTGCATCCAGGCTTTGATCTGTGTCCAGGAGCATATCCAATCTGCGAACCTGGGTTTACAGGGACAGTGCTACCCAATCCAGCACAGGCTGAATCCCTATTCCCTCATCTGCTTTCCAACTGACCAAGAATACTTCTGTCCTGTTTGAATTACATTTCAGTTCGTTCACCATCGTTGATTATTGACAGAAGACACTGGCTTAGTGAAGCAACAGCTACCTTGGAAATGGATGGAAAGGAGAGATAGAGTTGAGAGATTCAGGGACATAATGATGACATGGAATCCCAAAACTCCAGATAATTTCTCCTGGTGGTTTCATGTAGATATTAAACAGCATGTGGGGAAGAATCAAGCCCTATGTCATCACAGGCTACTGGCCAGGGTGTCAAACAAGTGTTCCTTCTGGGTCCACCTCTTCAAGAAAAACTGGAGCTACAGTAAAACAGTGCCCCAAGCCTCATCCTAGAGAGGCAACCTATTAAGCCATGGTTGATGGTACTGAAAGCCTTTGAGATGATCAGCAGAGCCACCAGAGGCACACTCTCCCTGTCCAGTTCCCTGCATAGATCACCCACCAAGATGACCAAAACGGTCTCTGTCCCATAGGTAGTCTTGAAGCCAGACTGCAATGGCTGTAGATAATCTGTTTCATCCAGGAACCTCTGGAACTAGGAAGCCACCTCACACTCCAATATTTCCTCAAAAAAGGGAATATCTGAGACTGGTCAATAGTTTTCCAGTGTGCTAGAATACAGGAAAGATTTTTTCAGTAGTGGCCTCATTATCTCCTCTTTTTGACAAACTGGAAACCTGCCTTGCTGTTGAGAGGAATTTACTACTCCCTTTATCCAATTGACTATCCCCCCTCAGGTTGCTTTCAACAGCCAATATGGGCATGATGTGAGTATGCATGTGGTGGATCTAACCTCTCCAAGAATCTTGTCCAGTCCTCAAATTACACAAATTGAAACATATCCAATAACAGCAGATGAGCAGAGGACAAGGTTATATCAATATGAATTTAGCAAGCTCACATTTATGTGCATTCCTTTGGTTCAATGAGTTTGCTCTGCCTGGGACTATCAGGTGGATTTAGGCCACAGAAATTTGCACATTTGAAGTGTTTGTTCCACTTTTACCAAACTGCCTTACCAATAGAGATCCAATAGCCACACAATACAAGCATACACAGCATGCAATAATCAGTATAGCAAGTGAGTCGTTCTTAGTAAAACCTACAGAAATGGCATGTAAGCATGAGATTTTTAATCACAAAAGAATTTGAATACATTATCAGTCAAATCCTTGGTTTTAAAAACTTCATGCTAACATTAGTTTCCTGTTGACACTTCATGAATCTGTATGAAGAGAATATGCTAAAGATGGGGTTAGTGAGCGCTCCTAAATCGTCTCTGATAAACAGGAAATGCTCAGAGTTCTCTTGGACAGAAAAAAAGCTAATCCAAATGCTCTGCAAAATGCCACTCCTGCACCCAAAACACCTTCCACACTTTTCCTGCAATTGCAGTAGTCCTCAAGAGACCTACGTCTGCCATAGATAAGGAGGTGATGGCAAGTGGTAGCCAGGAGGGACCAGTCGGTGGATGCAGGCTTTTGATCCAAGATGGTAAAGAATTCCAGAACTTTAAAAGCTGACCTCCTGTTTGAACCAGGGTTCGTGAGTCAGGAGAACTTGATTAACATCTGTAGGCACTATCACTTTGAAGGCCTTATGCCATTGGCGTCACTAGTATTGGTGTCACCCCAGTGCAGTAACCATGTGTTGGCACCCCCAGCCAGGCCACTCCAGATTTAAGGAGTGGGGTTGCCACCATCACATGGACCAAACTGGCTTTGTAGTATTAGGTGGCTCATTCCACTGACAGCCTTAGGAAAGAAGGCTGTTCTGCATTTCCCTGTATGTAGTCAAGCTAGGTGATTCAAAGAAATGGAGACAAGGACAAGTTTATTCCCTAGTCTGATGCATGTCTTCCAGATTTACAGAATGCCTAAGTATAAAGATCATGGTGGTAGGGATATTGTCACTCGGAATTATTATTATACTTGGCCTGCCAGAACACGGCTATTTTTAGACTCAGTGTAGTGAAGAAAATGGCTTTGCCAGGCCTTCGGTACCAGCCATGGTCTTTTTGGATGGTCTTGGACAATTCACACTCTTTCTGCGCTAGTTCTCCAATCATAAATATGTAAGACTGGGAGGCCCAGGATTGCTGCAAGGCCAACCGAAAGAATTGTTGCAATTAAATTGTGTGGTTATAGATGATGATAACAAGTTGTCTTGGGTCCCTCCAACGAGAAAGGTGGGATCTAAATGAAATAAATAAATAAATACAATAACAAGGACAAGGACAAGAACATTGGTGGTTGTTGTTATTACTGCCACTACTATTACTGTTACTATGTTTATTAGGTGGCAAATGTTAAGGGGAAAATATATTCTGGGTGGAACTCTATGTTTTAATCCCTTTCTTTTCTTAGAAGCAATAACTTACAGCCTCCCAGCCAGCCTGAGTCCCTTTGAAACAGCTGGAGAACGGTGCTGGAATGGGGGGAGGAAAAGAACGAGGAGGAGGAGGAGGAAGAGGAGGAGGAGAGCTGGCACTGGCTCAGAAATGTTTGTAAGCTTGTAACTCTTGGGGCCACCCAAGTGCGATTTCTGGAAAGGAAAGACGGCCTATATTGAGCTGCATTGTGAACACAGTGAATCAATGCTCATGCTCAGGGCATGAGTAAAACAACTTGTTTTATTCTGAGCCTTCAAAATTCAAATTACTCTAAGCCCGATGCAGGCAAAGTTAAGTTCATGTTAGTCCTACTGCAATTCTGCTAAGCAGAATTAATTCACCCTTTGCAAACTGGGTTCACAGAAGGCACATTAATTCTGTATGTTCAATTGAATGTCTGCACGGTGTACAGTACTATGCACTTTACTAACTGCAGCTTTTCTTCTGGGGGCTTAACTTGGCCTGAATGGTTCACTGCCATCCATTTTTTTTACAGCATGGATGGTCAAGCTGCAAGTGATTGGTCCAAGGGCTATCCACTACTGAGTGGAGATTTGAACATAAGTCTTTCTGGTCCTATTTTGACATTGACCTCACTAGCTCTCTCTAGACAGTGCATATATGCACAACACACGTGGTATGTTTTCCTGTGACCAAGAAGTTTTCTTTTCCAGGCTTCTCCATTACATATGGGCCTAAAATGTAGTGAAAGTGTGTGGTGTGTAAATTCCGTCCCCCAACACCTTTGCTTCCTTCTCACTCTTTAGTTCAAACACTGCAAGTCAGTACCTACTCATGACCCATGAGAGGCAGAGTTTCAAGGCCAGCTTCATACAACTCTTTCACTTTATCACGAAAAACAGCATTTTAATGGGATAAAAGGCCAGTACTTATCACACAATGTTGTGTCCATCCTGCTGCTGCCTTGCATTCCATTTCTTACTGTAGAGCACAGGCAGAACTTGTTAATGGACTCTCAGTCCTGCTGCTATTCCATTACTTAAACTAATGTGACTCTGGCAGAACAGGAGGCTGGTGTGACAAAGACCTACATAAGTATAGTACTGTAGTGGGTCATTGTTATCCACTGGGATTTGGTTCCAGAACCCCCCATGGATAACCAAATCCGGATGCTCAAGTCCCATTAAATACGATGGCATAGCAAAACGATGCCCCTTATATAAAATGGAAAATCAAGGTTTGCTATTTGGAATTTATAATTGAACATTTTCAAGCTGTGGATGGTTGAATCCATGGATAAAAAAAATCCGTAGATGAGGAGGGCCAGTTGTATAATTACACTTTAACTGCAATGGCTGCATCCTGGGGAATCCTGGCATTGTCAGCTGAGGGAGGGTCCATTGAAACCCCTGGGGCCCCTGACCAAACTACAATTCCCAAGATTCCAATGGAACCATGACAATTAAAGGGAAATGATAGTACTCTAACTGTGGAGTCTGAAAGCATCCCTGAACATCTAGAGAGGCTTCGTGGTTTGCATCTCTTATCTTGAATCCTGAAAATTAAGATTATCATTCTCAGTATGCTAATGTAATGATACTTTATATTGTTAACTGAGTCTAAAAACAATGTTCACTTTTCATTTGGTGGTTCTGCATCCCACTCTCCCTTTTTTTCTTTTTGCCCAAAGTCCAGTGGTCTTTGCAGCAATTTCTCTACAGTTATCTTATGGACAGAGTGAAATTCTCCTGGATATGGGCATGGTGAAACTAAAAACATCCTTGTCTTAACACCAGTATTTTTTAGAGCACCTGTACTAACAACTATAGCAATGACAAGGTATTATTCTTATCTAAAGGGTTTGTACCTGTGGCATGCATACCTAATACGCAAGCTCATTTAACATTGTGTTGGCAGTGGGGACAGGAAAGAGCTGGCTTCTGTCCCATGAAGACCCACCAATACTTTAACAATCACTACTAAATAAATTATTATGATTTCATTTGGGCCCATTGAACATGAGTAGTTTTAATCCTTTCTGCCCCAATCATGATCTCACCTTGGTTATTTGCTCAGAGAAAGGAGCCATATAAACTACATTTATGAATTAATAAATAAATTGGCGAATGATCCCAATGTATCACACCTCTGACTAGTAATGAGGAAACATTCATTGTAGTGCAATGAAAATCCTCCTGCCTACTATTAAATAAATAAGAAGCATGATGTAGTTCCTAATAATTCTTTCATGAGTCACTTGATGCTTTTATTTCTAGATTCTAAGACATCAGATTTGTCTTGGGGAAGATATATGATTAAACAATCTTTGGCTATCTTGGTTAATGTTTAATTTATTATTGCCATTTATATCCACTAATGAATTAAATGCAGTATGCTTAGTTCTCCTCCTGCTACTTCATCACAACTATCTTGTGAGGCATGTCAGGCTGAAACACAGAGAAGGACTAGTCTAAGATCACCTACTGAGTTTCTCGACTTAGACAACCTTTAGTTCTCTCAAGCCCCACTCCAACACTCTTAACTGTTGTACCCCACTGGCTAGTGGAGGCAGAGGAACCAGTCCAGTTAAATCAGGGGTGGGAATCATTTGGTCCTCCAAATGTTGTCGAACTGCAAATTCCAGTGATCTAAGATAGCAGAGACTGAGAAATGCTGGCAGCTGCAGCCCAACAACATCTAGGCGATACTTGATTCCTAACACTTTTACTAAACTGAATATCAGAAAGGGCTTTCTTTTCCTTTTTGGAGAATTTGCAAGAAAACCTTGGGCTCTTGAAAAGCTCAATACACTTTTTCTCAGTACACCTCCCACCGTTTATGTAGTATATGTGGTCCCAGTGTCTAGAAGCAGCCTTCTGCTTTAGCCTCATCTTGCATTTTTGTTCCCCTTTCCAAACTTGGGCTGCATCTACACTGCAAAATGCAGCTTGAGACTGTTGTGGACGAATGCTATGGTATTCTGGGATTTGTAGTTTTGTGAAATGTTGTGCCTTCTTGGTCAGAGAGCTCTGGTACCACATCAAACTACAAATCCCAGTATTCCATAGGATGGAGCCATAACAATTAAAGCAGTGTTGAATTGCATTACTTCTGCAGTGTGGCTGCAGCCTTGGAAAGTATGCGATCATATGGGAAAGAGAAGCGGAGCAGATGAAAATATGGTAGTGCTGAAGCCAAGCAGAAATTCAGTGAGGTTAGGAGAGGGGCCTGGTTTCCCATTGCTCAGGTGTTTTCAAATTAGAGGGGCATGAGTCTGAACCTTTCCATTTCTTCCCCATGTGTAATTGTATTTGTATCACGAGAAGAAAAGGAGTTGCAGTGAAAGCACATTTGGTATTCTAACTATGCTGTCATTGTGAGGGGCTTTGAATTTATGCCTCCACTGGGAGCAGCTTGGTGGGAAGAACAGCAAGGATATGTGAATGCAGGGAATCTGAGTCTTGACCATTTAAAACATATGTTGTATCTCTTGCAGTACAGTCTTATTGGGTGCACAGGGACAGGTGATGAGTCAAGTTATCTTGCAAAAGTCAACCCAGAGCAAAAGTGCTTGCCTCTACTTTGAATTTCTGAGAAAGGCTGAGTGATGGAAACAATTTTCCCCTCCTTGCAAAGGGGGAGAGGGGGAAAAAGAACAACAGTCTAGTCTAGTCTACTCTATGAAAGTGCTGCTCAGTAAGTTTGATGACTCTGGTGCGTTACAGACCGCCGCTGCTGTTTGCTTTGCGAGGGAGCCGCAGCAGCCAAACCGCGCGACTCCCTCGTGGAGCAAAAAAGAAGCTCCAAAATGGTGCTTCTTCCTGCGGTGCAGTTATGACGCTGTGAGGCGCCAGTGGTGCACTCGCAACGTCATAAGTGCTGCACGATGTGCGGACACACAGTGTCCACTACGTCAATATGGCGGTGGCCGTGTGGAACGGCCGCTGCCATTTTGTA
The DNA here is from genome assembly GCF_019175285.1 of Sceloporus undulatus. NCBI lineage: Eukaryota > Metazoa > Chordata > Lepidosauria > Squamata > Phrynosomatidae > Sceloporus > Sceloporus undulatus. The sequence continues at coordinate 166,242,133 of NC_056522.1, read as the reverse complement.
CGTATTCACTACGTACTAGGGTTAGGGGGGTGCGAAAGCACCGCCCCTTCCTAACCCTAATACGTAGTGAATACATACAAAATGGCAGGTTGTAACCTGCCTCTGGTGTTTCTCCAAAGCAATCAGGCCAAAGGTGTCATTACAATTTCACATCAGTTGACCAGAGGGCTTTTCACACTCTGCATTTATAGCACTATGATTCCACTTTAACTATTATGGCTACATCCTATGGAATCCTGGGATTTATAGTGTGGTCAGAGGCACCAGAGATGCTCCTTGGCTGAGGGTTCTAAATAATCTTCCCTCAAATGCCACAAGATGTTGCCATGGCAGTTAAAGAGGATTCAAAGTGTTATAATCCTGTAACATGAAAGTGCCCAAAGGTTCCCAGATCTCTGAGCCTACCTTGAGTCTCAAGGCTTGGTCCCTTTTGTGCAGTCCACAGACAAGGGGTGCAAGAACTGCCTTGAAAAGTGTGTATTTATTCTCCTCACTTGTTATGAATGGTATTTTTATTTGAATGACTACTGTGGTTGATACTTAATATAACATGTTTAATGACACCACCAGTGGCCAGTGCACTATGCCCTCAAATCTGACTTCACGTTTGCAACCCTAGTAGGTGACACTGAAACAAATGGAGCTTATCTCACTTCTCTCACTATGGCTGAAACTTGGAGAAAAAATGAAAACAATGACACTCTTGTCCAATTTTGATAACGAAAGTGGTGTACAGATGATGTGGGCAAAGGTCTCAACTTTCATTTTATCTCCCATTTTATTCTCTTCCCCACCCTGATGATGCTCTTCTCTTTGGCCAGACTCTGATACTGAAAAGTGCTCAGCTCAGTGGGGAGGAGGACTTGAGAAATTGAGGCAAAGCCAGATGCAGTGGAAGGAGGGGTTCTTTCCCATCTCCTGAGCCTTTCCACACCCCCTGTCTATGCCTCACCTTGGAGAGATCTAGGTCTAAACATGTAGGCTGGCTGGTCCGATAAAAAAAAAAAGAGAATTTCCTAGTTCTGATGTGAAGTCGAAGGCTTTCATGGCCGGCATCCATATTTTTTGTGGTTTTTTCGGGCTATGTGGCCATGTTCTAGAAGAGTTTATTACTGACGTTTCACCAGCCTCTGTGGCTGGCATCTTCAGAGAATGCTGGCCTAGAAGAGAGCTGGATACACACACACACAATACATACATACTGTGTGACCCTGGGTAGGGAGGAAATTCTGTGTTAATCTGTGTATTATTCTGTTTCCTAGTTCTGTTTTAAGCACACCACAGTCCCACTTTGCTTGAACCTGAAGCTGCCCAATGAAGAAAATAATTTCTCTGCAGTGTCTCAGTTCTGGTTTATGGTCCAGTCTTTCATTTGCCTGCATTATAATTTTTTATTTGATACTAGAAGTGAGTTTATGGTTGAAAGAATAGCCTAAAAGCGGATGCATTTGTATGTGCTGCGATGTCAAATTATCAGTGTTTTGCTGTAATACTGTTATATGGCACTGATGTACTTTTCATGCTGACTTGGGGGTAGCAAAGAATTACATCTGGCACCCCTGTGCTAAACATACTTTCTTCTACTAATGTCTCTTGTACTTGCTTTCAAATAAACGTGCGGATGGATGTTTACCTGCTGGCTTCTTCTTGATCATTGTTGCTGCACTTCAACCTCCAACTGTTCAGGAGCAAGTCTGATGAAAATCAATAGTCATTTCCAAAGAGGTGATTTAGGACTGAGGTACTTATTTTGGAATTATCTTGACCATGCTTATGGTAACTCAGAAACTGGAAAGGCCATGCTGTTCAGTCAGAAACTGGAAAGGCCATGCTGTTCAGTCAGGGCCTGAACAGACAGGCCAAAATAAAGTTACTTTGGGTTATTTTGGAAGTGTGCTGTTTAAATAATGCATACATCCTAAGAGGCTGGAAGCCACACCAAAGCCACGCTCCAGACCTAAGGACTGGAGCACAGCCTTGATTTAGCTTCTGGCCTTTTAAGATGCATGTGTCATTACACAGCATACCTTCAAAGTTACCTGAAGCAGCTTTATTTTGGCCTCTCTGTTCAGGCCCTCAGATGTCTATATTGCATCCTCCAAGGTAGCTTTAAATATTAAAAGTAATGTCCTGGAGGCAACCATGCAACTGAGTTCCATACATAGCTTGAATGTAGCTTATCAACACTTGGGTGCACCGCATCTACTGTTTAACTCCCCAATGGACTGATCCCACTTTCCCTTTCAGGATATTTTCCTTTGCCTTTTTATCATTGGTGTTGCTTAAGAGTCTGAGGGTCCACCAGTAAAGCAGACAGCAAAACTGTCCACCGCAGATGTCTCCTGGTGTCTCTCTCCCCTCCATTCTCTAGGGAACAGATGTGCTGGAACAACACTTTTTGAGAGTAGTCCGTACCTTATATTCTTTATAATGTTACATACTCTTGCTCTCTGAATATTTTTGCTCTGCTGGGATGATTCACAGCTGGATTTCCCCCGATATATAATGAAGCCACGTCTGAGCCAAGTGTGTTTTGTTATATAATTGGCCCTTGACTGAGAATCTGAGTGCACACTGCACAGATACTCACTTGTAGTAGAGTAATAGCATACATAAGTCTGCGCTGGCCCAGATGCAGGGATGGTTCTGATTGCCAAAGGTGAGGATCCACCTTCACATCTGTATGGCAGTTTAGATGACATGGGATATTTCTATCTATTCCCTCAAGTAGAGACGGGAATCATGTTGGACACTTTGCATCATGATGCAAGAAAAGCCTGGCTCAATTAGACCTGGGGGATTGACAAGGATTGCCATGAACTCGATGCCTCCAGGGAAGGCACTGAGCCTGAACCTGGACGTTTTATTCAGTTTTCACGGTAAATCATCATCTCCAGATGCAATCGGCATAACCGGATTTCCCAGCCAAGGAAGGGAATCTCCTTGCAGTTTCCGTGTTCTCATTTCCCTCCCTGGATTGCAGCAAAGGGAGATGTGCGCATTCCTCGCTTTCTCACTCCCTAGCCCCCTACAAACTCCCTGAGAAATTTCATGCCTAAAAATATTGGCATCTCTTGAAATTCCTTAAATGTAGCTCCTGAGGAGAAATCTCTGAATCTGCTTGAGCGAAATGTGCAAACCTCCCTCGGAGAAATTTCATTAGTCTTATTGAAACTTCTTGGCTTCCCTCAGAATTCCTCATATGTTTGGCTGAGATGCAGCTTTTAAATTTGTCTTTCGGTTCAGAAGTGATTGTGATGGCAACTCCGGGTTTCTTAGGCCCAGTGCATTTGGTAGGGATCAACCCTGGCAAAGAGAGACTCTGGAGGCGAGGAGGACAATCCTGTCATGTCAGAAACTTGAGAGTGAAGGAGATGAGGCTATTTTTTGGGGGGGGGGGGGACTAAATTGTCCTTGTGCCAGTTAATGAAGCATTTGGACAAATGAACGTTTCCCCTGCTTTGGAACATGTAAGATATCCTTGGATTAATTTTAGAAGTCTACACCAAAGCTATACTTATGTGTCCCAGTGTGCTAATTAATAAGAAGAGGTGGACAGTGAGTGACTCACACTGGAGACAATCCAGCACTGAAAAGAATAATATCAGCATTCAAGGAACTGAAAATACTCCAAGAAAAGTTGACCTTGGTGCCGGAGGTGGGGGGGAGAGTTGCGGAGATGTGGGGAGGTCAGGATTAAATAGCCAGGGCTGGGAGATGTGCAGAGAGATTTGTTAAAGAGGAATTCATTTATATTTCTGCTCCACCCTTTCTCTGAAGGATCAGGGTGGGCTATGTATGTGCGTGTGTGTACACATCCATAAACACACAGTAAACACAGACCTCATTTTAAAAAAACAACATACACCTCCTTTAGTTTTGGCTAAGTTCTAGAGGAAACTGGTTGCAAAACCTGGGAGCGGCAGTGAAGAATGGATCTATTGCTATCTTTTTATAAAGTGCATGGATGATGCTATCAAGAGGGCCCAAGGGGGGGGGGGAGGAAACCAGTGAAGAAAACGATAAATACAATGAAGTATTTGAACAAGGGGAAATATCTTTGAAGTAACAAAGGTGTGCAGAAAGCCCAATGACTATTTTCATCTGTTCAAAGTGTATAAGTTGTGCATTTCAGTTGGCCAATAAAGGTATCACTGATGGATTTTTCTTTGCATTTGTTAAATGGCCAACACGGGCCACTTTGGAGTTATGCTGTTTAAATGATGCATGCGTTCTAAGAGCCACAAGCCACACCAAAGCCACGCTCCAGTCCCAAGGACTGGAGCACGGCTTTGGCGCAGCTTCTGGCCTCATAATATGTGTATGTCATTTAAACAGCATACCTCCAAGGTGACCCAAAGTAGCTTTATTTTGGTATGTCTGTTCAGGCCCTAAACCCTTTTTATTCTGATAGACTTTTAAAACAGAAAGTTTTAAAAGAGTAGGCTAGGCAGTGCTGTATTGTTTTAAACTGAACTCTTTTAAATAGCTTTGCATTCCTTTCAACTGCATTTTATTCTTTTAGCTTGAATAGTTTAATTCTATTTTAATGTTCACTTTTTGTATGTTTTTAATTGTGTGTTTTTTTTAAAAAAAATTGAAACCATTTTGAGGGAATTTGGAGGGAAAGTGGGATACAAATAAATTTCATCATCATCATCATCATCATCATCATCATCATCACCACCACCACCACCACCACCACCACCACCACCACTCTTCTATTAATGCAATCAGAGTCAATTACTGTATATACTTGACTATAAGTCAACCTCATGTATAAGGCGAGGGCAGGTTATTGGGGCCAAAAATATGGATTTTGATGTGACTCATGGGTAAGTCGAGAGTAAAATTTTAGGGGTATGTAACAAACAAGGCAAAGGATGAAGCAAAGGAAAACAGTGCCAGAAAATGTACAAAATTCTAGCAGGCATAACTGTTTGTGCTCATACTAAAGGCTTCATGGATGAGAGAATATGAAGGGGGTGTGAGTGCTTCCAGAACAGATAACACTCTTGATTCTTTTTTTAAATAAGAATTAAAGTACAGAACAGTATTTACATTGACCGATGGATAAGTCGGCTCAGGTTTTTGAAGTCAATTTTTGACAATTTCTAGACTTATACATGAGTATACACAGTATTTGTTTTGTGCAGAACTGCTTTTCTATGGGAGCTCTACCTTCATTGTTACAGGAAGAGGCTAGTGACAAGTTCAGACACATGTTATATATGTTATGCCCAGGACTGATGAGGCCATTTCCTTTCACCTTCACCACCAACTCCTCACCTGCACTAAATACTGAATTTTTAACAGATTTCAAATTTTATCACATTATTTTGTATCCACTAGGGAGAGCTAGAGGGTCACTTGTCACTTAGTAACAAAAATAATGACCATGGAAGATCTACAAGAATTCGTTTTAAATAATGAGAAAATTGAAATAGTCAAAGAGTTCCCATATGTTGCATCAAATAATCAGAATGGAGACTTGCAGTCAAGAAATCAGAAGGCAGCTGGGATTGGGGAGGGCAGCTATGAAAGAACTGGAGAAGATCCTAAAGTGTGGAAGCTAGCCTTGCATGAGAAATTGACTTGCAAAATAAATAAAATAAAATACATGGAGACATGTGATGACAGTAACTTCATTAAGATATGGTATCCATTTATTGGTTTTGCTAATAAATACTTGTCTGTGTACAAACCTCCAGAGCAATTAAAATAAACCTTGGATCAACTTGCTCTAATTGCAATTAATAGACACTTTAGTACAGCCCATATGGAACTTTTCTCTGTTAATTGGACTAACCGTCAACAAAAATCTGTGTAAATAAGAACATTGTGTTCATATATGTTAGTGTTCCCTCTTCCAAGTAGCATCACTAGAGAAGTGCGGGGGATGCGGACCAGACACCAGGTAACACCTGAGAAGAGGGATCACACCCCATTGGACTTTTCCCCCAGTGTGTGTACAGTGTCTGCCCCTTCTCTACTGTTCTGTCTCTCTCAGCTGAGGGAGCCAAGGCAGTAGAGAAGGAGAGATGAGTGGTCATGTATCTGCCCCCCCCACACACACACACCTTTCCTGGTGCCTTGGCTAGCTTGCCTGAGCAACCCTAATAATAATAATAATAATAATAATAATAATAATAATAATAATAATAATAATAATTTATTTATTTATACCCCACTCTTCAGCCAAAAGGCTATGAGAGTGGCTTACAAATTGTTAATTAGACATTTCCCTGCCCTCAGGCTTACAATCTAAAGAGACAAGACACAAAAGGAGAAGGGAATGGCAGTGGAGAAGGGGAAAAGTCCAGCAGATCTGCTCTCCCTTGGACGCCTGGACCATGGCAGATGAACTGGAGGGAGGGCCCTTCTTCTTACTCTGCTTAGACCCTTAGATGGAGCTGGCCTGCTCTTCTCTCCCTCTGGATGATGGATGCAGGGAGGGCCTTCTTCTTTTCAGGTAAGGCCTGATGGAGCTGGCTTGCCCTTCTCTCCCTCTGGATAATGGGTGGAGGGAGAGCCTTCTTTTCAGGCAAGGCCAGATGGAGCTGACTTGCCTTTCCCTCCCTCTGGATGACGGTAGATGCAAGGAGGGCCTTCTTCTTGTCAGGCAAGGCCTGATGAAGCTGGCTTGCCTTTCTCTCCCTCTAGATGACAGTGCATGGAGGGAATAGGGAAGGAGCACACAGGCTCATGACTAGCCTGCATGGGTGGCTGTAGGGCAGGGCAGGCCACCACTGCTGCCACCACCTCCCAACAACCCCACCAGATGACACCAACACTAGGAATGCCTCTGCCCCTTCCTCCCATTTCTTCTTCTCCTTCTGATTTTATGTATGCTGTGACCATTGTATAGTTTTATATACTTGGATTGACATATTTCTTTATTCACTTTGTAGTTTACAACATTCAATAACAAAAATTAAAACTGTGATACCCATTTGCTCCCTAAAGTCCTCCGACAACCTATTTCGCAACATAGAACTGATTTCAATACGAACAGTTCTCTACTAGTCGGACATTTTGTTTGCTAACCACCACCACATAAAGGCCTGGGAAAGTTACTTTCTTTTGAACTAAAATTCTCAGAATTCCCCAGCCAGCCTAGCAATTAGCTTACACTTTGTAAACCACTTAGGGAGTGCTTAAGTGCACTGATAAGCAGTATGGAAATATACTTGATATTGCTGTTGCTATTCCTAATGTCTGTGCTAGTTACTGAGTTCTAAACTTTCTAATCCAACAATGTATTTTGTCCAAGCTCTCTGGTGCTGGCATAAAGAACAAGGAACAGCACATGAGAAACACAGTGAGGAAGGAACCCACCAACCCATAACAAGCCACAGTTTGCTGGGGTTTTGTTTTTTTTTAAAGCCTTGCTTGTTTTGTATAAGATGCAGACTGGCTTGTAGTGTTGAAGAGGCTGGTGGAGTAACAGACACCAGCATCTATGTAGGATGGGTAAGAAACTGGTTGGAGTCACATCTCATTTTGCACGTTCCAAGGCTGACTATCAAATGGAGAGTATCTTCCCTTAGAAATTGCCCATGCTGCCAATGCATTTTTGTAAAGAAAAAATGTGGACAAAGCCATGTGCACACTGGCAGAAGGCACTTGGATAAAAATGCACACAATAGGGAATGGTGTGTGTGTGTGTGTGAGTGAGAGAGCGAGAGAGAGAGAGACAGACAGACAGACAGACAGACTCACGAAAATAAACACAGATTTCCTTACAAAGTCTTGCATTTTAGTGCAAGAATCCAGAATGAGAATACTAGTGGGAAGATGTCTACTTCAGCAAGTGTGAGTGACAGAGTCACACAAGGATAGCATTTATAGGCCCAGGCTGCTGGTTTCATGCACCAAGCTAGCCCATAACGCTAAGCAGAGAAGAACAATTCCTATGGAACAAACCAGGTTTGCTGCAGATTTCTTGCCTTTGTATCCTGTGTGGAGGCTCTCAGAAACATCTGGCTAACCACTGCTGGGAATAAGATGCTGGGAATAGGATGCTGGACTGAACCAGCAGAAACCTTACTTAAGATTCTGTGGTAAATTGCTTTGTCCTTCATCACAAGAAGAAATTTTCATTCCCCGCCTTCTTTGGAAGTGGTATGATTCATGAGCATACACAGCAACCATTTGTCATTATGAGATCATTATCAGATAAGTCTTTACAAGAGCCTCCACCCACCATTTCATTCTCTTCTTGGCTTCTGACTCAGTGTTGATGTTCTTTCAGTTCCTCCTGTCTATGGCTGGAAGTATAAACACCTTGTTACAGATAGCCCAGAGAATCATCTACCTACTACCACTTTTATTTTTTAAAAAAACACAGACATTTCTCTATAACCTCAAATAAGCTGTCAAAATTGGCCCAGAATGTTTCAAATCAATGTTGGGGATGTCAAATTAAGGAGGGCTCCATTGTTCATATGTGGTTGACTTGTAAAAAGGCCAAAAAAGATTACTCGTCTAGATTTATATGTTAATCCAACATATTATAAAGATAGATTTTGTAATATTACCAAAAATGTTTTTATTAGGCATTATGGATAAAAAATTAGATAGTAAATATGGATCACTTATTCGATATATGACAACAGCAACAAGATGATGGAAGGGTGGATGTTTAAGTCACTGAGGCACGATACACACCGCCAAAAAGTGGTGTATCAGCGCCGATATTAGGGTTAGGGAGCGCCTACCATCTACACACACCCTAACCCTAATACGTACCACCAGTGGCATAATGGCGGCGCCCTGTGTATATGGCCGTGCTGCGTCCAAACAGTGCGGCACGGGTGTGACGTCTTCATGCTGTGTCAGGCCACTTGTGGCAGCCTAACAGCGGCATCGGAAGGAGCTCCGAAATGGAGCTCCTTCTTGGGGAGTGCCTCGTTCCTGCAGCCACCAAATGGCTGGGGGAACGAAGCCGGGGGGGAAGGGGCCAAGTGGCCCCTATCTCTCATGGTAGTGCCTCCCCGGGGTGTCCTGGGGCATGAAGCCCCAAGGACACACCTTTTCGGGACCAAGGTGAAGCAGCATTTTGCCGCTTCTCCCTGGTCCTGAAAAGCGCCGGATTGTGGCCTTTGGGATGCCACTGTGGCTGCCCTGGCCCCAATATGTGGCGCAAAGGGGTGGATGCAGGTAGCCCCAAAGGGGTGGTCTGTATCCAGCCTGAGTTACTCCAAAGTTGCAAACCATTTATGTACTTTTTGGGCAGTAAGATATCTAACAATGTAATACAGTCAGCTCTTGCTATCTGTAGGCTTGCTATCCAAGGATTTAAGCATCCACAGATGGCCCAGCCCCATTCACTCCCATGGTGGCGCTTGCACCCCAGTCTGTGGTCACACAGACGGTCCACTGCTATTGGGAACAATGGAACTTGAGGTCCCACTTTTTTTGTTACCTGCAGGGTGTGGGGTCCGGAATGGAACCCCTGCAGATACGAAGAGCCAGCTGTAATCTTTGGCTATACTGTATTATTAAAATTTTTGGTTTTATTATTTAGTTGGATCTGTAATTTCTAAGAGTATTGTTTTTACTCTTTTTTATTTTCATTACAGTCAGGATTATTTTCATTACAATCAAAGCCCTACTGTGCATTAGTTGTATTTTTTCCTTCTCACTCTTTTTAAATTTCTTTTTTTTCCTCCTCCCTTTTTCTATTTTGTTTTCTCTTCTTCATCTTCTTCCCCTCCCCTTATTGCTTTGTCTCTAATTGTAAATAATTTGAATGTACAGTGGGCCCGCCTCATATGCGGGGATCCATCCTGGACCCACCCCTTCCCCGCATATGGGGAAAAATGTGTACACTCAAACCCCATTAGTTTCAATGGGGGAGCATTTCTGTGTTCAGCACGATGCGCACGCCATGGGTACGCACCATTAATTTCCTGGCGGCTTAAACTTCCTTGTAAGGTTAAAGCCACGTATAGCAGGCACGCTGCAAATTAAGTTTATGTTAAAACTTAATTTAAACTATTTTTTAAAAAAGTATAGAAAGAAATTTCCCCAAACTGTAAGCAATGCTCAGCATAGGATATGATCATTTTCTGTTTCCCTTGGGTCATTCTAAGTCAGTTTATGCTTGCAGCTCCTTTACCCCTTGAAGCAGCAAAGTTCTGGTGTTTTGGTTTAGTAAAAACAAGTGAAATGATATGATAAGCTCAGGGCCATATTTAAGTCTCAGGTTTTTGATCTTTCAGTCCTATGAACTATCAGTGAAAATCCATTTCAAACCGGATTTAGGACAGGATACGGAGTTGAGACAGCCATGGTCACCTTAGTCGATGATCTGTGGAAAAGTGGTATATAAATAAATATTATTATTATTATTATTATTATTAGTATTATTATTATTATTATCTCCATTTGGGCACTGACAGGGAAAGTGTGACTCTATTGGTGCTCTTGGACCTCCCAGCAGCCTTCGATACCATTGACCATGGTATCCTTCTGGAACGCCTAGGAGAGTTGGGAATTGGGGGCACTGCTCTGCAGTTCCATTCCTTTCTCTCAGGTAGATTCCATATTGTGATGCTGGGAGACAGTTGCTCTTCTAAAAGAGAGCTAAAATCTGGTGTCCCCCAGGGCGCCATACTGTCTCCCATGCTGTTTAATATTTACATGAAGCTGCTGGGTGAGATCATCCGGAGACATGGGGCAGGGTGTTATCAGTATGCTGATGACACCCAAATATATTTCTCTCTGTCTCGGATTGATGCAGTGACCAAGGATGGCATCTCTCCTCTAAGTGCTGATAGGCACTGGTTTAGGAGTGAAAAAGTTCCCTTAGACTGAGAAAGAAAGGGCAGATAGTGCATACTGGTGTCACCTGACTCCAAAACTCCAGACAACCTCTCCTCGTGGCTTTATGAATATACAGTCATTCCTTCATATCTACAGGGGATCCGTTCTGGACCTCCCCCTGCAAATATCAAAAATTGTAGGAGTCCCATTGTTTCCTATGGTGGCACATGTGCACGATTGTGCACACATCCATTAAAAAAAAATGGGGCTTGCTGTCCAGGGAAGCTCAAATCCAAGGGTAAGAAGAGTAAACCTGTTCAGGGAAGCTCAAATCCAAGGGTAAGAAGAGTATTAAATTGCACTGGGAACAAAATAGACACCAAGGGCAGACCAACAGTCTTCTAACACCACTTCTATTCTTGGTTTGCCCCTGCAGAAAGGAACTGAGCCACTATAGAAGTGTATTCCCAAGTCCCATCTCAGAGACAATCTAAAAGGTATTATGGTGGATGGCATCCAATGGTGCTGAGAGGCCCAGCAGAACCAACACTTCCTGCCATAGGTCATCCATCAAGTGGATCCAAGCTGTCTCTGTTCCATAGCCAGGCCTGAAGTCAGACTGAAATGGATGTAGATAATCTGCCTCATCCAGGAATGCCTGGATCTAGGAAGACACCACATGCTTCAGTACCCACATAACCACAAAATCAGTCTAACACATAATGTTTGAAGGCTTAATCATCTTTAAAGGTTATTGCTGCAGTGGAGAGAAAGAATCAGGACATTGACAACATATTTCAGATAGGCTATGTACAATTTAATTCTCTCCCTCCCCTCCTGTGTGCAATGGCAAAGCTCGCAGTTAACGGAAATGTCTCAAGTGGGTGCCGAGATTGTTGAACAAAACCTTGCAGCTGCAGCCACCCACAACCACAAGTCCCGGAGGAGTGAATTGTAGGCAGCCTGGATCTCTTTTGGCGCAAAGAGATTATATTTGTGAACAGAAAACAGATGGGAATGGAGAAGCCGGGGGGAAAAATAGGGCTGGGGGAAGAAATCTTGATTTTGCAAGCTGTTTGAATAATATTCCCCAGTTGTTTCTAAACTATCCCATGTAGGAGCCCAACAACCTATGGGATCCTGGACTTAATGCCCTTCAGGATCTCAGTATACACTTGTCAAAAGCAATAAGCAGCAATTTAAGCAGCATAATAATGTATGATATGTATGCATAAAGTTGGGAGGTATATAACATTATTCAGCATTTACTGCATTGTAAATAAGATGAAGCATTTTACTACCCGTTTTTAAAAAAAATACCAACAACCCTGAGTTAACATGCCATTCCTAGATGCCGTTAGGTAATAGCTTTCAAAGGCATGTCTGGTTAAGGTCACTGCTGATACAGTTATTAATCTGTTGCAGGTGAACAGATTCCTACAGCAGCCCTGAAATTGTGCTTTGAAAGACAGAGACAGCACGGCTGTACTGTATTTGGGTGGCAATAAAGGAAAGGCTGCTAAGCAAAGATCAACCCAGCAACATGGATTGCAAAACATGCATACTGTTTGAAACCATCATTTACTTGTAGAGAAGTCAATCATTTTGACACAACAAAGTTAAATGCAGGCAGCTTTCTTTGTGATGTCTCTGCAGACACTACTGCAAACCACACTGTAAATGCATTAGTGACTCTACATAAAATGGCTTTGTTGTGTCATAGTGCTCTTAACCAGGAATACCATTTGGCAGTTTAGTTTAAGAACATCCTTGTTACTGCGTTTTGACTTTATGCTTCATTTTCTTTAATAAACGCTGCATCTGCACTGCAGAAATAATTTGGTTTCATAGCACTTTAACTGCCCTGGCTCATGTCAGCACAGTGTAATGGTTTGAACGTTGGATGATGACTCTGGAAATCAGGGTTCAATTCCCAGCTCAGCCATGAAATCCACTGGGAGACCTTGGGCAAGTCACATCTCTCAGCCTTAAGGGAAGGCAATGGCAAACCTCCTCTGAACAACTCTTGCCAAGGAAACCCCATGATAGGTTCACGTTATAGTCGCTGTAAGTTGGACATAATTTAAAGGCACACAACAATAGGACTGTAACTCCAAGGTGATGCTTTGTGTGGACATGGGAGTACCTTCTTTTCTATTCAACTCAGTGTCATTTTGTTGATTCCCTTTCAAATCCTGGTATTCCCATGACCCAGCCCTTGTTTACAAAATTAAAGGGAACAGTGAGGGCAAAATTAGGCATATGACAGAAGCCACTTTATTTTCATCATTCATATTTGACCTGTTAATAGATAAAGCAAGGTGTGGCATATGGTGTTGACACCAAAATGAGTGCATGGGTCAAGCATGCTTAACTCCCCCTCATTTTTTTCCTCCATTGATCTGATACTGGAAGAAAGTTTGATATTGGAAGAAAGCCTTATTTTCAAATCCTCACTCCTTGTCAATATGCTTCAGCCATGAGAGTGCTGTCTAGATGAGAAGCACAGTATAGATTGCAATTGGAATAGTAACTACCCCACAACAAATAATGAACAGCCTTTTTACTTTTTTAAGCAATCTTATCTAGACCTCCTGTATAAAGTACTGAATGTACAGCACAATAAAAAAAGGTTCAAAACTGAGTAAGAACAGCTTTACTTTTGCACCAGTGCTTTTAAAGCCCCCCATATTTTAAGGAATTTAACTATTAAGGAAACATGTACATAGCTCATTATATGATTAAGATGGCCTACAGTTTCAAATAAGACATTTGTCTTTTCAATTTGAAGCAGTCTTTAAAGCAGGTGGCGTCTGGACTTTCCAAGACCAACATACAAACCTATGGAAAACAGCAAACATTGATCTATTCCAAGAAGAAGAAGAAAAGTTGGAAGAGACTGGATTTCTGGAAAGACCTTACTGTGCACATGGTTCAATTTTAGTCCCACCATGTTACAGCTTGGAAAAATCACTATAAAAGCTTTTCTGTAAATTCTAGCATACTTTAGCATCACCAAGAAAACAAGGCACTATGACTCTCACAGAATAAACAAGTTACAATCTGGGTGCCAGTTGAAAGGTGCCAATTACTCCTTGTTCCAGGCATTTTGGATGCTTAAAAAAAAAAATAACAGTACAACCTTTTATTTATTTGTGACTGAATCCTTTCTTTTTTACATAAGCCAAGCTAGATCACTGGGGCCACTTCCATTCTGTATGATTGCAGAGTATTTAAACTGTAAATATGAATACATGATTTCTTCTTATTAAATATTAATACTATTTTGGTTGGCACTATGTAATATTAAAATACCTCACTGAAACTAGTTATATTTTATAGCTCTTGCAAAGAGGCAGCTATGTGGAAGCTGTGTTATCCCAAGCCAGATGTATGCAAGGGCTTTCCATTCTCTTTTTACGAACCGAAATGCTTTACAAGTGCAAAGAGATTCCCTGTGGGCAGCATTCCCTCCCAAAAAAGAAAATCTGTGTGTTTTGGTCTAGGATCTCATCAAAACTGTCTGTAAGAGAGCAAGGGCACATCTAATTCATATTTCCACAACATAAATCCCTAGTGCTCACCAATCTAAAGAATTACCTGTTTCATTAACCTCAAATATGGGATATTACATCTTACAACACATGGTGAAAGTTCAGTGTTTTAACCACAACCCAATCAGATACTCTAGGGGTACTTATACTTCAGAAGTATGTAAATATAAATAGCTGGTTATTTGAAATTAATTCATTATCCCAAATGTCTAAGTACTGTACTTCATGATTATGTAACTCGAGGTAACGTGCTTTTTCATTATAATCATACATTTCACTGTAGTTAATAGTTACCGTTATGGAAGTGTGATTTCACTATATGGTGGAGGACATAAATCAAGTGCTGGGTCATACTGTTGCTGGGGTTCTGTTCTGGGTGTTGAGCTGACCAAAAAGTGGATAAAAGGAGAATGGTTTGCACCACAGGCCAATAGGTTGTAGCATTCAGATAGTTTACCCTCCAAAGTAAGTAAAATTTAACTTGCATATACTTAGGATTAACAACAAACATTTACACCTGAATAACAAACGAGGTAACACTGGTAGCTTAGAACTATAATTCTGCAACTAACTCGTTTCTTTAAAAAGTGACTTTCTCAGCTCTGGCATACTCAACACTTTTTTCCTTTCAACAGCAACTTGACCATGGAGTGTGTTTGAATCTGTATTTCAAATTTTCTAAAGTTTTAACAGCAGCTTGTCAATGGGATACAAGGCAGCTATTGTTGAGGTGTGTGTGTTTAAATCTGTGCTATGTGCAGTCATTTGCGTAACTTTACTGATATTGGACTGAACTGAAACATAAGGCATTTTATCAAAAACAACACTTTTATTATTTTGTACTTAGGAGACATAGATTTTGTCCATCTCTCTTTTAATTTGATTTTGAACACAGTGGGGCTGACTTGTTTCCAACCTAACAAAGACTATGTGGCCATGTTCTAGAAGAGTTTATTCCTGACGTTTTGCCAGCATCTGTGGCTGAAGATGCCAGCCACAGATGCTGGCAAAAGGTCAGGAATAAACTCTTCTAGAACATGGCCACATAGCCTGAACAACCCACAAAAAACTATGGATGCCGTCCACGAAAGCCTTTGACCTCACAAAGACTATTTCCTTGCCAGTGTGGAAAATGCTGATGAGTAATAAGAAATGTTTTAACATTTCAGCATTGTGACAAACTTAAATCAACACTGTGATGCTGTATCACTTCAGACTACAGAGTGATGTTCAAGTGAAGAAATAGTATTCCATACCCAAACAAATGAACAGTAACCTTGTGCATAAAAAAATAGCATGCAAAATTGCAGACTTGAATAGAATGTTGTTGTCTAGTTTTTTACGTGCTGCTGATTCTTTTAACATAATGTATGATTTAAGCATATGGTTAAAATGATACCAGCCCAAAACAAGTTTTTCACAAAGACTTGGGGGTATATTCCTATATTTTTTAGAGAGAAACATCTGCACAAGATTTTGTATTTTAAAGTTCTGAACTGTAAAGATCATGTGAGTTCTGTGAGTCATCATATATTAGTGAGACAGACATTCTTCCTAGTTATTCTCTTTTGCAGAAGTTGACCAACGAATTGTGAGTAAAGAGAAGACAACAAACATGAAAATCTGAAAGTGCAATTGAGATGATACTATAATTCACTTTATCTCTTTATTTACACCACAAGAATAACAAGTTGTCATAATGTGGTACAAAATACTGGACTTCTATTAATAAAGTTGAAATTGAAGTTGGTTTTGTCAGAGAAAGACACCATTGGCCAGTAAAAAACAATTAAAATAACAAAAGCAGGAATGAGAGACCTAAAAAAAAAAAAAATTCAACTTCACCAAGTAACAGAAAAAAGTCATAAGAAAATTTAAGTACAAAGAATATGCTACCATCACGTAAAGGATTCATACAGTTAAGAGTGAAACTGTGTCTAAATTACAGAATAAACTGGTAGCTGCTACCAATGGTGACAACATACTGAGCATGTATAGGCAATAAAGCAGAATATAAGAGTTACAACTTTTGGTACTACATAGTTTAACAAGCTCTTGGGTGAATAATCTTTCAACCCATATATATAGCGCCTCCAATGTTGAGCACCAGAAGTGTTAAAATTCTTTGTTTTTCTTTCAAGAGAATTCATTTTAATATGAAATACAAAGTGAAGCTGGGAGGAAATGAAGCTCAACTATCACTATGAAGAAACTTCATTCCCTGCTGATATAAAGTTGTGTTTGAAACCACAGTGTTTGCACAGTACATCACTGCTCAAATGTGAAATCTATTGATACATCATTCCAAGTATTTCTTTTTTTAAAAAAAGTTAACACAGCTGTGCCGAAGAGTTAACTCTTAAAGTTCTCGTCATTTTCATATGAGAATTAATACAAAAAGAAGTTGGCACAGGTCTGTGCCCGCCTTAATCTTTCCCTGCCTAAAGGAAAACAAAAGAAAATACCTCCCTCCCCCCCGCCTTTAAAAAAATCACACAGGCAGTTTATTTGTGTGTTCTGTGTAGTTTCCCCTTGAACATTATTTCCACATAAATACAATAAACTCTATTATTGGTTTGTCACAAGTGCTAGATATTTTTTCTCTCTTAAAATGACAATTTTTAAGTAGTCCTCTTATTTTTTGTTACTTTACAAAAAACAAAACACAGCTCCTTAATAGGTTCAGTTAGACAAACTTTCCCCCTCCATGCGCCTCATTTTTAATTTGCATGACAGAAATCATCCCAACCTTTTTATTTCTTGCTAATGCCATTAAGAGGGATTTTTTTTTTCCAAAGCTGCCAAGTGTGGCGTGCAGAATCTGTATACAATATAAAGACATGCCAACCTAACAGACCATGCAACCTCAAGGTGTAGGAAACTTAAAAAAATATATTCATATATATTTTATATATATATATATTTATTTATATTTATATATATATCAATGCCCTT
The DNA here is from genome assembly GCF_019175285.1 of Sceloporus undulatus. Lineage (NCBI taxonomy): Eukaryota > Metazoa > Chordata > Lepidosauria > Squamata > Phrynosomatidae > Sceloporus > Sceloporus undulatus. Next base: position 166,224,854 of record NC_056522.1, on the reverse strand, counting down.
AAAATGTGGGCCCAAAAGTTTACAAAATGAAGAATGGAATGAGTACATGACTAATAAAAAGGAATGTTTGTGTAGTGAAAGTAAAATAAATCCCAAATACTCAAGTATTAGTACTATGTACTAAAACCTGGAGCGTAATTTTGGGTAATACAGCTTTAAGATGTTCCTTTGTTTCTAAATTGCTACAAGAGAAGCGTTGTAGTAAGTCACCTCAATGCCCTGGAAACTGAGCTAATAAAAACTTCTACTGTCTTGCTGGTGGAATTCAGGTACCTCATGTTTGTTGTATATAAAAATGTGGGAATTTGAGACATTGCCTAAGTCAACTTGTACTCTTAGTTTCTCTACAGAGTGCACAAGTATTCCCATCAGGTCCATGTTAAGTAAATTTCTAGGGGGGGGAAATCAAGGCGACATTGGTACCTTCCAACTTCCATTATGGCGATGTTCCTTTTCTGCTGCGCATGAACTGCAGAAGGAAGGAAAGCCAGACTCAGTGTTGCAGTGAGATAATAATGCAGCTCCCATTTTAATAAGATCCAAGAGCTTTAGACTGTGTAAGACAGACTGATTTATAACAAAGATGCTTCTGACTTTAGGAAGATTTGTACTGACAGTGATGTAGCAATTTGTTTATAAGAAACAAATGAAGAATCTTAAAAACAACAACACTGAAAGCAGGTACAGAATAGTCCAGCCCATCATGTCATACGTTGTGTAGGGTTGTGTATCAGCAGGTTCTTGTAACAACAACAACAAAAGTAAATTTAGGTAACGTGTAGATTAGTGCTGAAATTAAACCAAATTTTATAGACTGAACTGATTGTGGATTGTGTTTATCACGTTGATCAAAATGATAAAGAGGAAAATTAACAAGCATGAAATTAGATGATTCCACAGCAAAAGAAAAAATAAATTGTTTAAGATCACAGCAGCAAGGTGGTCATTTTATAAAATATACATTTTCTCTTTACTGTCAAACTTTACTCTTAGAGTACGCTTTTGGCAGTTCTAATGCCAATAAGTATTCATCAATTTGAATGTTATTTGGGTTAGCAAGAACTCAAATATTGTAGTGTGTCTTAAAAATTGCATATCAAGCATTAAATAAAACCTTTAAATTCTCTCTTTCACTCACTCAAGATTTATGTATACGTTCTCACAAATCCACTTGCAATGGAATGAAAAAACTTTTCTGACCAGAAAATAAGTTATACAAAGTGACCCTGTCAGTTATTATAACATTTTTTTTTCTTAAAAAAATACAAATAGAAATACAACTGGTGATTCAGATGAGGGACATGTAATATCCTACACTGCTTGAAAAAGAACACATGAACTCAATCTCCTCCAGCCATCTAATATCTCTACTAAAAGTTTAGTTACTTAGTCTGAGGGTCTATTCCCCTCACCTCAAAAGGCAACAGGGGGAAAGGAAATGGTGGTGAAGATTAGCACTCTCCCAGCCAACAAGAAGCAATTAATCTTCTTCATCTTATTATCATCATCCATAGTGAAACAGTCTTTCAGAGGACTTACTCAATCAGCGTGGTTCAGGAAAAGTTCTGTGTCTGTGTTAGTTTTAACTGCACCAACAGAGTTTGGCAGACCTTCAACACGGCCATTAAAGTTATTAATGCCTTTAATAATCCTTGCCACACTCTACACTGAGGATATATGATACATCACTCTTTATAATACTAATACATTTTTAAGGTAAGAAAGCTCCTTATTCTTTATTTATTCTTTTATGTAGCATAGCAACTATGACTGAAGAACTGAGATAATATACAATCAGTTTCCTGATATAAAAAAGACCTTGGAATCCTTCCTTTGAAAGGGCTTTCTGAAAATGAAGCCCAACAATCTGCAACTGTCCCACCTGACCATGAAAACTGTTCACTGTACAAAAGTCCAAACACAAACAAACTCCAGCATGCAAGGAAAAATAACCAGACGATGGTTACTGTTTGGAAATACAGCTGTCAAAATGGAAACTGAAAATGAAAATCCATGCAAATAAGGCAGGGCTTTTGTGAAAACCACTATAAAATAAAGCAATAGCAAACGCCTATTTGCTAGAAAACTCATTTTGTTAGAAGAGAAATCAATGCAAAAACTTTAAATTAAACCAGAAGTGTTTAGGGTAGTTGCCTAGTGGCTGAAATGTTGGCAATCTGAAAACATTCCAAACTATGGTTTGAAAATGGTCAAGTTTCAAACTAAATTTCTTTTCCAAAAACCCTTACATTCCAATTAACAAATAAATCTTCTGCAAGGGAACTTCCAATGGCTACCATTGTAATCTGCATTTATTTATATATTGGTATAAATGCATTATAAATATTTTATCAATAATTTGTAAGAGTTGTCT